>NC_071505.1:243422091-243735841 GCF_027887155.1 Malaclemys terrapin pileata
CACATGGGGATTATGTGACAGGGTTGCCTGAGAAGTGGCCTTGATGATCCAGTAGGTCCTTTCCAGTCCTATGTTTCTATCCAGCAAAGTGTAGACTGTTTTCTATATGTGACTCCATCCCATCACTTTAAGACTCCAGAGGTCTGATCATTCAGCTGCACTGCATTGTGGATAAAGAAGTTCCTGCTTCTGAAATGGTTTCAAGGTTCTAACTCGGTTATGTAAATCATTCTTAAAGAGCAGATAATCAAGGTCAGATTCTGGTTCCAGTTACACTGATTTAAATCCATAATAATTCCATTGATTTCTGTTGACTTAATTTTGTTTTTACAGAGGTGTAAGAGAAAGAACAAGAAGCTCTTCTTCACTCTCCATTTTTTACCCTGCTCTTTGCAGAAATCACTCTTCTTTTTTGCTGCAGATGGGTCTGTTACACACAAAGCTTTTAGTACATTTATGTACATCAACATTCATTTAAATATGTGTAGCCTTGGGAAGAAAATAATTCCTGCAGTTAAAGATGAAGGTTTGTTTCAGCTGCCAGGTCAGTATGAGCCCATCGCTATTTCATGGGGGAGTTTTTTGTTTTACATAAAGGAAGCCATGACGTGCCCAAGCATTTTCAGCTAATTGTGTGCTAGCAGGCGTGAATGAGCAGGTGAATAAACATACAGGTAAACAATCGTACAAACCTTACTGAGCGACCAAGTGAAGCACGACTGTAAAAAAGGCACCTTATTAGTTAATTATAAACTAATTATTAGTCTCTGAGTCTGATCGACTGACTTTAGTGATAGTTCAGTTGTGGAAGAGTGAGCTGGATTCTGTTCTGGCTCGTGGGTCAACCTGCCTGTTGTTCCAACTGCAGGGCCAAATTCTGCCCGTGGTTCCCTCCCTGCTGAGTTTGCACAGGTGTGACTGAGGCTAGGACTTGGCTTGCAGATGTTCTTTTTATTACTAAAAGAACAATAATGTGCTACCAAAATTTAAACAATGGGCTCCCTCTAAAAAGTCCCATCTCAATCAACGGTACAAGACATTTTCTGGGTTAAACTTTGGTGCCTCCTCTCACCCACCCCAATCCATCAGTTTAACACTCTCCCCTCAAGAAATATCCCTTAATTCTATAATGTCCTTCCCAAATACATCAATTCTTCCACCTTCCAATCTTGGGCCCCACACCTTTAGACCCACCACATTTCCTTACCCCAGTAACTCATGGGTGTACCACGAGGTGGCTCCTCTATCTGGCATCTGCTACTCACAATAAAGAAGTGGTGACAAGGCGAGTTGGCTCTAGGGTGGCTGGTTGGGGGCAGGATGGTGATGGTGGAAGCAGCTATTCTCTGGTCATGGGCTAGATGGCTAGTTTGTGAAGGAATCTCCCCAGCTTCTTGAATTGGCAAGTCTCCTTTGGCTAGGTGCCTAAATAAGTATTTGGATGCCTAAATGTAAGCGGGCCTGGTATTCAAAGGTGCAGAGCAAACCCAGCTCCCATTGAAATCAATGAGAAATTGACTGAGAACTGATCAGGTTTGAAAATAAGACCAGTTCTATTTAGTTGCCTAAATATGGATTTAGACACCTCACTTTGGGCATCCAGGTTTGAAAATTGCAACTTTGCTTTATTTATTTTAAATAAAGTCTGAGACGCTCTTTCATTGCCTGTTCCTCCCCCCGCCACACACCAGCCCCCACCAGCTCAGCGGAGTACAAGCCATTATTGGTGGTGAAGCACACACCAGAAAACCCAACTTGACTTTCAGAGTCCTGGTTGCACTGTCAGGCCAGGCAGCTAGAACATTTGATCTAGAATCATTGAGACAGAAAGAGCACGGAACCCTACCTGCCATTTTAGAGAGTCATGCTTTTTACAGTAGAACTACACTCTAAGAGAAACAACCAATGAGACTGTAGAGGAAGTTATCAACAAGCATGGAATCAGTGACAACAGTAGAGGGGCATACCAGACCAGACTAATGACTCCCAGCAGGCTACTGCTGGAGCAGTATACTAATAGAGCAGTACAGGGCAACCAAGGAAAATGGAGAGAGATGCAGGACACCTGTTCATATTAGATCTGTAAAATAAATTCTTTAAAAACATCCACCTATTTGAGGGCAGAATTTGGCCAGCTATTAGCACCCATTAGAGCGGTCCTCTTAAATGTAGCCCATACCTTCAACAGAAAACCAGTCAAAAATTGTCTGTGGTAAACAGGTCAGATAACTTAAAATACATGTAAAGAAACTAATATTTTAGAACATTCCTGCTGATCATACTTGTATCCATCTGACAAACGATAGGAGCACTGGTCAGCAGTCCTGTTAAATACATGGTTTCCACCTTTAATTCTGCTTTACGACAGCTCAGCAAAACGGTATTTATGAAATCCATTCTGAGCTGTGCCAGCTTTGAAACAGAAAGCCCCCCATGACTTTTGCAAAGCCCTTGAGGAAGGGCAACCATTGGCAGAGCCCATTATCAGGTTTGGAAACAGCAGATGAATGATCCAGATGGCAGCCCAAGACAGATAGGGAGGAATTAGTGCCGCAAGGTAAGTCAGTGCTTGAGCCAGAGTGGATTTGAAGAGAGTGAATAGCTTTTGATTTACCTCAGACTGGGGAGCTACAGGAGGATATTGCAGTTCAGTAGACAGAATTAGGTAGCAAGTATCAGGGTAGCCGTGTTAGTCTGTATCTACAAAACCAACAAAGAGTCTGGTGGCACCTTAAAGACTAACAGATTTATTTGGGCATAAGCTTTTGTGGGTAAAAACCTCACTTCTTCGGATGCATAGAGTGAAAGTTACAGATGCAGGCATTATATAGTGACACATGGAGAGCAGGGAGTTACTTCACATGATGGCATATATAACATTAGTAGATGTGCAGGTGAATGAGCCCTTGATGGTGTGGCTGATGTGGTTGGATCCTCTGATGGTGTCGCCAGAGTAGATATGGGGACAGAGTAGGCAACGAGGGTTGCTACAGGGATTGGTTCCTGGGTTGGTGTTTCTGTGGTGTGGTGTGTAGTTGCTGGTGAGTATTTGCTTCAGGTTGGGGGGTTGTCTGTAAGCGAGGACTGGCCTGCCTCCCAAGGTCTGTGAGAGTGAGGGATCATTTTCCAGGATAGGTTGTAGATTGTGGATAATGCACTGGAGAGGTTTTAGCTGGGGGCTATAAGAGGGAGGGATAGCTCAGTGGTTTGCACATCGGCCTGCTAAACCCAGGGTTCTGAGTTCAATCCTTGAGGGGGCCATTTAGGGAACTGGACTAAAAATCTGTCTGAGGATTGGTCCTGCTTTGAGCAGGTGATTGGACTAGATGACCTCCTGAGGTCCCTTCCAACCCTGATATTCTATCTAATGTTATATGTGCTAGCAATGCCCCTCTGCCATGTACATTGGCCAAACCAGACAGTCCCTCCGCAAAAGAATAAATGGACACAAATCGGACATCAGGAATGGTAACATACATAAGCCAATAAGCAAACACTTCAATCGCCCCGGTCATTCTATTACAGATTTAAAAGTCACTATCATTGAACAAAAAAACTTCAGAAACAGACTTCAAAGAGAAACAGCAGAACTAAAATTCATTTGCAAATTCAACACCATTAATCTGGGCTTGAATAGGGACTGGGAATGGCTGGCTCATTACAGAAGCAGCTTTTCCTTTCCTGGAATTGACACCTCCTCATCTATTATTGGGGGTGGACTACATCCACCCTGATTGAATTGGCCCTGTCAACACTGGTTCTCCACTTGCGAAGTAACTCCCTGCTCTCCATGTGTCACTATATAATGCCTGCATCTGTAACTTTCACTCTATGCATCCGAAGAAGTGAGGTTTTTATCCACGAAAGCTTATGCCCAAATAAATCAGTTAGTCTTTAAGGTACCACCAGACTCCTTGTTGTTTTTGTAGAATTAGGTAGGGTGAGCTAACGTCATGGCTAGCCAGCGCCCAGCCTAGGGACATATCTATGGACCAAAGTCTGAGAATGCAATGGGGACTGAGACAGGCAAGGCTATTCTATGGCTCAGTACAGTTAAAGCTGGGTATCACATAGCTTTTCACATAAACACTTATTACACTAGTCCCACTGCACAGACCAATGGACCATTCCATTGACTGCCCAGTGGATTATCATGAGCATTTTTTTCCCCATGGCCACCGAGATCTCCCAGCCATCCTCGTAGGTCACTGTGGTATGCAGGTGACCTGTGACCATTTAACTAGATAAGGAAGAGGTTAGAGCACTGGCAGCAGTTGCCACCTTTCTGTAGTGGGGGCCCCAAAACTGGATGCAATTCTCCAGATGTGGCCTCACCAGTGCCAAATAGAGGGGAATAATCACTTCCCTCAATTTGCTGGCAATGCTCCTACTAATACATCCCAATATGCTGTTAGCCTTCTTGGCAACAAGGGCACACTGTTGACTCATATCCAGCTTCTCGTCCACTGTAATCCCCAGGTCCTTTTCTGCAGAACTGCCACTTAGCCAGTCGGTCCCCAGCCCATAGCAGTACATGGGATTCTTCCATAAGAAGTGCAGGACTCTGCACTTGTCCTTGTTGAACCTCATCAGATTTCTTTTGGCCCAATCCTCCATTTTGTCTGGGTCACTCTGGACCCTATCCCTACTTTCCAGCGTCTCTCTCTCTCCCCCCAGCTTAGTGTCATCCACCAACTTGCTGAGGGTGCAATCCACACCACCATCCAGATCATTAATGAAGATGTTGAACAAAACCAGCCCCAGGACCAACCCTTGGGGCACTCCGCTTGGGGCACACTGCTGCAAACTAGACATCATGCCATTGATCACTACCCATTGAGCCTGACAAACTAGCCAGCTTTCTATCCATGTTATAGTCCATTCATCCAATCCACACTACTTTAACTTGCTGGCAAGAATACTGTGGGAGACTGTATCAAAACAAAAGCTTTGCTAAAGTCAAGGTATATTATGTCCACCACTTTCCCCATGTCCACAGAGCCAGTTATCTCATCATAGAAGGCAATCAGGTTGGTCAGGCATGATTTTCCCTTGGTGAATCAATTTGACGGTTCTTGATCACCTTCCTCTCCTCCAAGTGCTTCAAAATGGATTCCTTGAGGACCTGCTCCATGATTTTTCCAGGCACTGAGGTGAGGCTGACCATTCTGAAGTTCCCCAGATTCTCCTCCTTCTCTTTTTTAAAGATGGGCACTATATTTGCCTTTTTCCTATCATCTGGGATCTCCCTCGAAGGCACGAATTTTCAAAGATAATGGCCAATGGCTCTGAAATCACAACCAACTCCCTCAGCACCCTCAGATGCATTGCATCTGGCCCCATGGACTTGTGCATGTCCAGCTTTTCTAAATAGTCCTTAACCTGTTCTTCCACCACTGAGGGCTGCTCACCTCCTCCCCATACTGTGCTGCCCAGTGCAGCAATCTGGGAGCTGACTTAGTGAAGACTGAGGCAAAAGAAGCATTGAGTACTTTAGCTTTTGCCACATCATCTGTCACTAGGTTGCCTCCCCCATTCAGTAAGGGTCCCACACTTTCCCTGACCTTCTTCTTGTTGCTAATATACCTGTAGAAACCCTTCTTGTGCCCTTCACATTCCTTGCTATCTGCAACTCCAATTGTGCTTTGGCCTTCCTGATTATACCCCTGCATGCTTGATCAATATTTTTATACTCCTCCCTAGTCATCTGTCCAAGTTTCCACTTCTTGCAAGCTTCCTTTTTTTGTTTAAGCTCACCACAAATTTCTGCTAAGCCAAGCTGGTCGCCTGCCATATTTGCTATTCTTTCTGCACATCGGGATGGTTTGTTCCTGCACTCTCAATAAGGCTTCTTTAAAATACAGTCAGCTCTCCTGGACTCCTTTCCCCCTCATATTAGCCTCCCAGGGGATCCTGCCCATCAGTTCCCTGAGGGAGTCAAAGTCTGCTTTTCTAAAGTCCAGGGTTCATATTCTGTTGCTCTCCTTTCTTCCTTTTGTCAGAATCCTGAACTCAACCATCTCATGGTCACTGCTTCCCAGGTTGCCACCCTCTTCTACTTCCCCTACCAATTCTTCCCTGTTTATGAGCAGCAGGTCAAGAGGACCACAGCCCCTAGTTAGTTCCGCCAGCACTTGCACCAGAAAGTTGTCCCCAACACTCTCCAAAAATTTTGTGGATTGCCTGTGCACTGCTGTATTGGTCTCCCAGCAGATATCAGGGTGATTTAAGTCCTCCACTAAAAACCAGGGCCTGTGATCTAGAAACTTCTGTTAGTTGTCCGAAGAAAGCCTCGTCTACCTCATCCTCCTGGTCTGATGGTCTATAGCAGACGCCCACCACAACATCTTGTTGCTCTTGCCTCTAAACTTAACCCAAAGACTCTCAACAGGCTTTTCTCCAGTTTCATACTGGAGCTCTGAGCAATCATACTGGACTCTCTTACATATAGTGCAACTCCTCCACCTTTTCTCCCCTGTCTGTCCTTCCTGAACAGTTTATATCTATCCATGACAGTACTCCAGTCATGTGAGTTTTGTGATTTTGCAGCAATGGGGTTCCTGAACTGCGGTGGGGCAATAGATGACATGCATATCCCTATTTTGACACCAGACCACCTGCACCCCAGTATGAACTTTGTAATGAGTGCTCTGTGTGTAGTAATAACATTGCAAATGCGCCCTTTGCTATTATCTGTGAAGGATTTCAGCCCAAGCCAGCATATGTTCTGAACTAATATAGATGACTTAAGTTTCCATAAATAGACTTTTATTCCAAACCTAGACAAACAGACATTTATAACTGAATGAAACTTTATAAATACAGGGAAAAGAACCTTTGAAGGGGAAAGAACACTCATTTCCATTTCACAAACACACATATCAGCCTTGTCTTTCACAGGTCAGTGTATGTGTGGCTGTGATTGCCTGTACTCTCCCCTGGGATGTAGTGATAGGGATAGTGCAGCGGCCCCAGATGGCAGGTAAAATGTGTGGCGGGGGTATATAGGGAGGTCCCACAATGCAGTTCTCGATGGGCTGCAGAGGGAGGTAAGCACGGGATTGTTGAATCTGAAGGTTAACAAGAGTCTCCAGCATTTCTGTCTGCCGCTTAAGAAGTGCTAACATCTCCTTCTGCACATCTTTCCTTTCCCTGTGCCTTTCTCCTCTCTGCTTGATCCCCACCCATGCTGTCTGTGAGAGTGATCCTCCAAGCCCTGTGTTTGGTATCTGAAGCACCAGAGGCTTGCAGGATCTCTTAGAACATGTCATCCTGCCCCCTCTTCCTTCTCTTCCTCATCTGGCTGAGCTGCTCCACTGGTGTAGATGGAGAGACCCTCAAGGACATGTTTCCAGCTGCAAAGATGCTCAGAGGTCCTATTGTGAGTGTATTCACAAGACAAATGGAAACTTGCTATACTCAGCTCACTCCCCTTGATGCACACAAGTTCAAAGCACTGCATTCACATTTCTCCTTGGGATTCATAGAGCATGGCGGCAGTCCCAGCTATGGTGAGTACGGCCCGGGGAAAATAAGGTGGGGTGATACCTCATGGGCATAAGTACATGTGGATAGGGCAACTGAACTGAGTACTGGCACCGTTTTCCACAGGTGGTGGTGATTTTAGCTGATATCTCACTCCTGAGGGTAACGGAGGCTGAAAGGGAACACTTCATGCATGCATCCAGCTGCAGACCGGCTCCGTATGCTGCTAGCCTGTGTGCTGCACTGGTGCCTGCTGAAGTAATTGCTGACTGGTGGGAAAAGGCTCCTACCATGGCAGAAGAAATAAGGCAGCCCTCCCCAGAAACCTTTGGCAGAAGATTGCAGATGACCTCCAGGAAAGTTTCCTTGAAATCTCTATGGAAGATTTACGGGACATCCCAGTGCACAAACTGTTCTGCAGGGTCCCCACTGCCTAACTGTAGAGGGGAGTGAGAAGCAGATAGTAAAATAACCAATAGAGGAAGAGTTACTACCTCTTCTAGCGTGATTATAAAAGAGTGTAAGCAAAGTCAGGATGAGCTCTAACCTGACATCTGGTGGTGAATTATGGCGAGTGTGGAAAAGAACTCCAGGGGTTGATCTTGTTTGCATAGGCACACCCACTCGCCCGGCATGAAACAACAGCAACTCAAAGTGGTTACTTTGGCTGGTGTGGGATCCCCAGTTTTCTGTGTTATTGGGACAGGAAGAATAAAGTTTTGTTACCCTGATTCTGTGAATCAAGGCCAGTGAAACTGTTGTATGACAGAAGGACTGAGTGAGTCCTTCACCATTACCCAAGTAGCACTTGCTTGACAAGGGGCATGGGTTACAAAACCCAGTGAATAGAGAGAGGATGGGGACAGGTAGTTGTACCTGATGGTATGGGCCCTCTCTGAGGGGTTGAAACACCAATTTGCACTACCTCCTCTCTCTACTGTTGAATATCAGAGCTAACTTTGATTCCATTACAAGTCGTTACAGACTGCTGAGCTGAATTCACTTTGGGCCAATGGTGCACTAGCACTGGGGCTCCCCTACTATGAGCTGAAATTGCTAAGAGCTGAAATCACAAAAGAGCTAAAGTTATTAAGAGCTGAGATCACTGAGGCTGTGTTAACTAGTGGGGGAGCCTGAAGCTATATTGCTAAGTGGCTGGTGGAGCAGCTAGCAGAGTGGAGCATTGCAGGGACTGTTGGAGTGGAGCTGAGCGACTCACAGGTCGGAGAGTGGAGCAGAGCGGAGCCTTCTGGGAGTGGCCCAAGGGACGGCTGAAGTGGAGCAAAGCTGAGCGGCTCACAGGTCGGTGAGCAGAGTGGAGCAGCTGCCAGAGCAATTCGTGGGATGGCGGGAGCAGCTCATGGGGCAGCTGGTGGAGTGGAGCGGCTCGTGGTGAAGGCTGCAGCGGAACCCCGTCGGCCTCAGATCACCTAAGGTGCCCCTTAACACCCTGCGTGCCCCCCCCCCCGAACTCTGGGGCTGCACTGACCAGGGACAGAGACTTTGGGGGGGTTGTTGGACTTTTGGGACTTTAGCGATCCTTGGGTTGCTGGTTTCAAGAACCCAAGGGAAAGGACACAGCCCAACTTGCTGGGGTGGGGTTTTTTTTGCTCATGGTTTGTGTTATGAATCGTTTGTGGTGTTTTTCCAATTTAATGCTGATGTCGTTTACCTCATGTTATTAAACATTTTCTGTTACACTAAGACTCCGTGCTTGCGAGAGGGGAAGTATTGCCTCTTAGAGGCACCCAGGGGGTGGTATGTAATTGTCCCAGGTCACTGGGTGGGGGCTCGAGACGGTTTTGCATTGCGTTATTGAAACGGAACCCCTAGATACAGAACCCGGCCCTTGTTGCTGACAACTTAGATGGGCAGAAGGGTTACAGAGTAAATGAACAGATATCCCTGCAATATCAAAGCAAAGTGCAAACTTACCAGAGGTTCCTTCCTCTGTATCAGCCTCGCCCGCACTGGACTGTAGGGACTGGCCAGGAGTCAAAAACAGGTCCTGGCTCACTGTGCCACTGGATCCCCCACTGGATTTTTGTTAGTCTGGAGTGTGGCCTAGAGAGACTGGCATCTAGCGCCAGTTCTATTAAAATGACATTTTTTAAAATGTCATTTTAATAGAACTGGCGCTAGATGCCAGTGTTTAGTAAAACAAAGACTCACTCTAGCTTTTTGGAACTGAAATCTGTTATTTTGGGTTTAGTTTTTCTCCCCTCATGTGTATGCTCACCATCTTGTTAGAAGGACAAAGGAGCTGCTAGCAACTTGTTTTTAAAGAACCAAATAGAGCAGAAAGCCAACATCAAATGTTACAGTGTCTGTTTGCAAAATTAATGTATGTATAAAGAGACTTTAGGGCAGACATATTCAAATTTATATTAACAGTGGGCTGAACTGTATCACCGGAACACTGCCACCTTCTGTGAGACATCATAGTCCTGGATAATGTCACAACTCTACAAAACTTGATCTTATTAAAGCTTTTTTTGCCAGAAAACATTTGCTGTTAAACTGTTTTGAAACACAATCTACTTCCCCCTGCAGCTGTCCTGTCCTGTGGTTAATCCTTGAGCTTCTCTCACTGTAAATGTGTTTGTTGCTAAATTAACTCAATGGCAGCCCTTTCAGAGACATTTTACAGATAACATTAGGACTCTCCTGATGAAAGGGGTATTAGTGAGAGGTACCAGAACTTCTTACATGTACTGGGTCTCTCCCTTCTAGCCACCTGCACTTTTACTGTTAGTACTTAACTGGTCTAGTATTTGTATAAGAAGTGAGCTCAAGTTGCCAAAGAGATATCTGGACGATGAACACTCCAAAATTGGGGGTGGGGATGGAGATGGAGTGGAGTGGGCATTCAAATCTGGGATTTGGTTTGAGCCCATCTCAGATGTGATCTACACATTGAATAAAAATTTTGGCCAAACCTTGAGTTGCAATTTCACATATTCAAAGCTTGGTTCTGAATATAGCTTGTTAGTTTTTTTTCCTGGAGAAGACCCTAGACATCTAGGCATATGTATGCATTTGGTTCTGGCTTGGATCAGGCCAAAAATCTTAGGATGGTGGAAATCTTGAGAGAACAATTTATTTGACCAGATTTCAAACTACTGCCGATCAAAGTCATGTGAGAAGTGATTGAGAGATTTTGATGCCATTTAAAAAGGTCAAACACAACTCTTCTGAATAAAGTGAACAGCAGATCTTGGTCCCTGTTTCTAACCAAATGTAATTTTACACGTAACACTGCAATAAGATGATTTTAAAAGGTCTGAAAGGTTCTAACTTATTTTCTGAAATTGACTGGTCAGAGATAAATTCTAAAAATAATTAGATAAAAATTGAATTAAAAGGGGGTTTCTGAAAGTTCCCTAGAACAAAAACAAATAGAGCGAAGTTAATATCTCTGGCACAAGGCCTGAGGTTAGTCTCATGCAGCAGCTGGCCCTTATCCTTTCAAGCTGTTTGTGAAGGGCAAAGATCACTTACCAAGCACTCTGCTATAACAGCTCTGAAAATTGCTTCTCCATTGGAAGCCATAACATGGCCTTTCTATTCCTTGTTTATGGATCCCCAAGAGAGCATCTTGGTCTCCTTATCCTGCCGGAAAGGCCTTTTCTTTACCCACAATATTAACACAATCATCACACACTAAATAATAAACATATATTGACTATTGTCAACATAAATGGATTCCCTCCTTAGTTTGAGCCATATCCAACCTCCCACCCCACTCGTCTCCCACAGATGAAAGCCTGAATAAATGGAGCTATTTCAACATCTTAGGTATTTCTAATGCACCCTATCGATTGCATTTAGGCAGTACAGTATCTAGATGGGATTGACACCAAGTCTTGAAGGTTAAACTCCGCTTTGTTACAGTGAGTGGGAGAACCAAATTCCAGATCTGAAAGCACTTGATCTCATCTGCACAAATCTAATCTTAATTTTTGTGTCTATGCTTATGGAGGGAGGTAGTGTTCTCAGGTAGCCATGATGCATACCAGATAGAACTTTATACCATACTTCAAAATAAACCCCTTAGATAGCACCTGGAAGAAGGTTGGAAGCCAGTGCAGTCTTTGAAGAATTGGAGATTATCTGAAAAGTTAATTTAATTCAGTGAATATAGTTCTACACAGTACAATGAACTCATCCTGAAGTCTTCCCTGGAAATCTAGCTTTGTACCCACTAGAGGAGAGTGCTTCTACTTTGAGCCAGTTATCTAGAATACAGGAAACATGAAAAGCAACTATGGTGTTTACAGTGGGAAACGAGTTAAATAGTTGTCTCTGTCATTATTCAAAGTTCTGTATAAAAACATGATTTTTTTCCACATTCCACTGGACTAAAACTGGCCTGGGAACATGTTTATTTAATGCTGCAGAACCCATGTTGTGGCTGCCAGTCTGTAGCTCAGGAGCATTGGACTCTTGGAGCCAATTACTGGGGCTCTCTAACTGGCTACCCAGAGGCCACTATTGAGTACACAAGATACGCTCTTTGATCCAATGGATTGAAGTGCTGTCTCCGCAACACATCCAGCGTGGATGGGGGAGAGAGGGCGTGAAATTAAACCTGGCTTTGTCACATGGCAGCGGTTGGCCACAGGTCTAGCCCAGAATATCTCAATTTAGTGTGAAATCACCTCCTGCCTTCCAATACCTAGACACAGTGGGGTGCCCTGAAGATACCATTAACTCTTAGAGCACTAAAGTATATTCTTCTTCAGATGCTATAAATTAGAGTTTAGAAACCAATCTCTCCTATCTTGGCTGCTATCATGACAGGCATAAGGAGGAGGTGGCATGGGACCTCCACCTTTCTCAAGAGAGACTTCCCAATGGTGCCCCCTCCCCCCCATGACGATTTGGGGGATTTGTCTACGTACAACTTACGAATTCTGGTTGTTATGAAATTGCTGTATCTGGGAATGTCTGTGCATGGATGTGGAATCCACCATTTACTGACATGGGCTGCAATACAGTTCCTCCCAGACCAGGGACAATGGAGAATCATTTATGACCATGCACTAACCGAACAATGGGTATGCTAAGGAGACTGGCTGAAGCTAGTTTTTGCAACTAGTCTGCAGGGAGGGGGAAGTGGACAGAGTGGAAAATTCCCAAACAGTACAAAGATGACAAAGCAGGGCTTTAAAAAGGACTCACAGGAAGAAGAAAGGGAAAAGGGTTTTTGAGACACAGGAAGCATTCGGGAAAGAGATAAGCAGGCTTTCATAGCAATGGGGTGGTCTGATTTAACTGCAGGATGAGCCAAGATCAGAAAGAGCTAGCTACAGGAGAGAGGGGGCACCAAGATTATGAAGAGAAGCCACGTGCAGGAGATGGAATCTGGCTTTGTCCATGTGGAGAAGAGGACTCTGCCCAAGTCCAAAGAACTCTGCAGAGTGGTGAGGAACCTGAGCCAGGGAAATGCATTTAGGTATATTTGTTATAGCTCTGTGTATTTCCCATTCTAAGTAAAGAGTAATAGAGTTTTACAAACCTGTGCAAAGTCAGTCTGTAGGTTTTCACTACTGTGTATCCCTGAAGAGGTAAACTGTAAACCCCAAAACTCACACCTTTAGTGGGATCCTGGGGAATACGCACTAGATGCGGGGGAAGATGACACTAATTCCAGGAACTAGGCAATCGGGTTTCAGGGTACCCCCTTGCCACGAGAGCATCAAACACAAGGCCTGCACCCGGAGTGCATGCCTACAGGCCCAAAGCCAGGGACCGTATCTCAACTCTGCCCAGCCCCAGCAAGCTAAGGGCATGTGGGAGTCAGCATTTGGATCCTCTCATACCAGTCTGGTGAGTGTCCAGCAGGGGGAGCTCAACCAAATCTGTGAAAGACACCCCTTCACTCCCCAAAATTAAACCAAAACAAACATTTGCAACAAGCAACGAAGAAATTTATTATATTATATTTAATTATAATAAATCTGGCTACTGTCAAGCCAACCTGGCAGCATCTTAAATTTATTATCCAATCAGCAGGCTGGTCCCATCTCCCCAGCCCTGTGGAAGTAACAGAGTTGGAAGAGCAAACCAGGGGAGAAGTAGGAATGGAATTCTGAGAGGTGGATTAAATGAAGAGAGCAAAAAGTTTGGACACACAAAGGTTATCTTTCAAAAGGCTCATTCTGGTAGAATTGTGAGGGCTACTCCTAAGGTGTTAGCCTGGCTTTTGGAGCCAGCCATTACAGCCCTATTGACTTCTACTGAGTACACCTCAACCCCGATATAACACGACCCAATATAACACGAATTTGGATATAACGTGGTAAAGCAGTGCTCGGGGGGGCGGGGCTGCACACTCTGGCGGATCAAAGCAAGTTCGATATAACACCGTTTCACCTATAACGCGGTAAGATTTTTTGGCTCCCGAGGACAGCGTTATATTGAGGTAGAGATGTATTTATGATCTTATATGATGCACATCACAATAGTGTCTGAGCACCTTGAGACAATAAAGCAAACAGCACCTCCATATTGAGGACATCCAGCAAGAAATGCTGAAATTTATTCATCCAACTTTCATACATCCAATAAAGACCTCTGATTTTGTACTTATAATTTACAACAGCTGTAGAAAAGGAAACAGTGAAATGTGCTGTATTAAAGTGCAATGGTGTGTATAAGATCACAAAAAGAATGGAAAGGATGCTGCAATGAGACAGCTGAAAGGACAGTCTCATTACAGGACTGTTTGAGAGCAATGTATTTAAGTAAATTATGTTACAGATCATTTACAAAATAACTTACAAACAAGAAGGCAAACCAATCTCTCTGCACATTGTTATTTCATTATCACATATCAGGCTAAACAGTCCTGGCTAGCACAGTTTAGGATAATTTAAGAAGGAACGGATTAATCCTTTTTTGGAAATGATGCATAAAGTAAAAACCCTGACCAGCCTTCATACTGCAATATTGCAAGAAACCTAAAGTATTTATGAATGGTAAAGTGACACATTTTCAGCAGCATGAAGACTATAAATACATCTTTTACATTGATATATGTATATACATACACACACACACACACACACATATATATATATATTTATACACACATTTATGCACTGGCCACAGCCAGCTGCATTTTGATTGTAACTGGGACAGAAAAGTAAGCTCATTCTTTTGAGGCATTTCTCTTTTAGCTGTTCACATCGAGTGTAAAATCTAGATTTCTTATACTAAGTGACTTCTAGGTACTGAGCACCAGCAACTCCCATTGATTGCAACAGAAGCTCACTGCGCTCAGTGCTTCTGCCAATCAAGCCCTCACCACTCCAGATTATTTGAAGCAATACAGTACACAGACCAGGGAAAAATGATATTCCAGTATAAGCAAAACATTTCAAAATCGACACACTGTTTGCATTTGTAAGGCTGAACTGCAAAGAATATCTGAGGAGGTGATAATTTACAGCATTTACAGTATATCCTGAAAAACTGTATGTTTATGATTTCCCTCCTTTTACAAAAGGATTTAAAATATTTGTCCACAACATAGTTCAGATTTTTTTTTAAATAAAGTTATTGCCCCCACCCTCCCATTTTATAGAAAAAATACACAATTGTTTAAATTTTTTAATCCTTTTGAGTAAATCTACAAACATACATCCTTAGCTAAAAGGTTCAGGTTTCTAATCCTCACAATAAATCTTCAGCATTAGGAAAGCTCTTGAGCTCTATAGTGTAGCTAGCATAGTTTCATTTGCCCGTAACCATCTTCTAACTGTTAGAGCTGAAGATAACCACATTGTATTACAAATCATTAAGAAATCACTTAAGTAATACAAACATTTTGTGTTTCAATGTGTACCTTAGTAATGAAAAATTATTTTGTATCAAATATGCTATTAAATTGCCAATGTTATGTAAACACAGTGATTCTTGGTAAAGAACTTGGTTCAGAGGTCAAAATACCTCAAAAATGGCCATTGGACACAGTAAAAAATGCTGGAAAAGATAAAACAGTCTTTTCTTTTGATGCTGTTGTGGTCAGTAAATTGTCCATTTCTTTTGCACCACAGCCTGTGAAGACGCATTTTACTGCAGAAAGCACAGTGCTAAACATTCAAGACAAGAGAATGGCTGGATCTATATTTAATTCCCGGTTATTGTAAAAGACACTCCATATACTGCATTAACCCAGAAGTATCCTTACAGAAAGGTTTTTGGGAGAGTGAACTGTAAACTCAGATTTCTTATCCTTACTTCTATATTATACAATTATTTTTATTTTACAATAGGATTTACCACAGAGGAACGCATTCCTGTCTTGTCCTGTTCTTCTTCTGGTTGTGGTAAAATGGTGTGTCTGTAGAAATTTGATGGCAATATCAATGGGGAAATGTATGTTGAGATTCAGACTTCAGATCAGAAGCTTCTAGAAGATCCCATTTCAGATCATTTACTTTTCTTTATAATCTCAGATTCCACATACTTTTCACTGAGCTCTTCCTAGGGATGGCTCCATAAATCACCATTTAAAACATGAGACAGGCAACACACATGCTGGATCTCCATTTCAGTCCAACGTTCAGAAGTCTGCATAAGATGCTGGAAGTTCACAGGCGACTTGAGGAAATGTTAGCATTAGCCCTTGATGTCTCAGAAGCTGGTGCTGCCAGCATTGCAACTTTCATTATAACTTGATGATGAACTCAAAGTACTGCATCCAGTGCCTGATTCTGGAGTAAGAGGGAAAACAATCACAAGAAACATGCTATGTCATTTGTTCTTTCAAAATGCGACCTATATACATGTTTAGCTAAACTGACCATTGCCACATTTACAATTAATCTCTTACCAGAGCTGCTTAAAGACTGAGCTGATTTTGAGTTGCCTATGAGCATCAATAAATTGTTGGCTGGCACCAAACCTTCTTTCCCGGTGCTCAGATTCTTCACATACCTAAGAAAAGAATTTTACTGTCAAACTGCTTAAATTTTTAAAAATATATTCTTTATACACACACACAAATTCTTCAGAGTATATGACATCATAATTGATGAGGTACTTGTGTGCATTTTCAAGCAGCTACACACAATTTTCCATACCAAAGTCCGTCCTCTCCTTCACGGATCAGCTGAACGAGGTCTCCACTTTTCACTGCAAGATCTTCAGAACCTCTTTTGTCATAATCAGTCACAACAGTGTATTTACCAGGAGTCTAAATGCACAGAAGGAAAAACAAATGAACAAATTAAACTGTACAGTAAAAATAATAGATATTAAGCAGATATTGACTTTTGTACCGCAGGGGTAATTTTTTTTTTTTTAAACCACAGTAAAGTCGAGGTGAATATTTACTTTGACGGACGATAAATGTTGCTATTCATCCAAAATGTGAAGTCAGTATATGTATTCTCACAAACATCCTGAAAAACATCTGTACATCTCTCCATTATATCAATTAATAAAAAACAAACAAACAAAACAAAACAAACAACCCAACCACCACCACCCTCATTCAGGTTCTAAACAGGAGATAAAATTTAAAGTCCAGAAAAAGCTTAAGTGAACCAGTCAGATTTATATATGCTATTTCATTGGATAATATTGTTTTCTAACTCACTATTATTCATTACTGAGGCAGTAAACAATAGACACCTGTGTTACTTTTCACAGTTCTTTTGTACGTAATATAAACAACTGCAGATGTTATGAGTCCAAATGACAAAAAACTTTCACAAGGCACTTATGCAAACCCAACCTTAAATTGAAATCACCGTGAATTTTGCCTGATTAAGGACTTCAAGCATGGGTTTTTATGTTTTGCTGCAAGTTCAAACAAAATTCCCCATGTACTAGATACTTTTACTATATTAATTAGCAATACAAATTTCACTAAATTGGTAGGAAAATATTTCTGGTTACCAGCTTCATCTCTCCTCCCCCTTCTCCTTCTTCTTCTTCTGCATCTGATGAATTAAGTGGGTCCTCAGCACTAGACCAACCATCATTTTCTTCAGAGGCATCAAGTGACTGAGATGTTTTAGCCCAACCTTGGTAAACAAATAACCTATAGTTATTAACTTTGCAAAAATGTCCCAGAAACAAGAAAACTCCCACTGACTTCAATGAGACCAGGATTGCACCCGAAGTCTGTAATAGTTACTTACATATCAAGTAGAAATAGGAGGAAAATGTTAGGTTGGAAAATATTTATACCCTTGGGGCCAAATTCACTGCTGGCACAATTCCTATGAAGTTGTGCTATTTTATAGCAGTGGTGAATTTGGGCCTTAATGTTTTTAAAAAGAAAGTAAGCAGGAAAGTCCCCCCCACCCCTTTTTTTTTTTTTTTTTTAAAAACACACACCCACCCAGGTGTACGGCTGTTTTTCTTGGGAGGCAGTAGAAATGGAAATTGCTTCCAATTTGTGCATTGCTGTTGCTGAGGGCCGGTGGGTAGGTGTGACATCATCAAAGAAGCTTAACTGGATAATCAGATGGCAGCAATAGTGGCCTGATTTTCCAAATTGCTGAGCACTTGCAGTTCCCACTGAAGTCACTGACTTCAGCACCTTGGCAGATCAGGTTGTTATTGTTCAAAGCCAAACTGGGGTGACAAACTGCACAGTAATACTACGAGAATTGATCATGATTAAAACTGTTGCAGTAACCACCCCAGGAACAAAGATGTATGTATCACATTGTAAAGCTTTATTATTTTTCTCATGACAAGTAATGCAGGCTAACCCATTTAACTTATTTACGACGCTGAATCACATCCAGGGTGCACAACTCGCCATTCCAAATAAAATCCAACTAAGGTTGCTTTTCACTGAGGTCACCAGGTCCTTAAAAGAACAAAGTAACCACAAACATATGCATGTGGTTCTTAATCATAAAAGCAAATCATGATAAAAACAGATTAGGAAAGTTTCAGAATTAATTTTTTATGATACATTTCTGTTCAGGACAAACAGTTACATCATTAATACCCAGTGAAAAGAATGACAGGAGGAACATTCCCCAAGCCAACTCTGAATATAAAAACACGATAATAATCAGTTATACTGGGGGGGGAGGGGAACCCAGCATTTTTGCTTTCCATGGAATCTATGAGGCAGTTTCTATTTCCTGCACCATGTGTCCGGACAATACATGTTACAAAAAGTGTTCTAGAACTAGCAGAGTAAAGCCAAAACAATCTCTAATCCACAGCACACCAAAAACATAGGTTCATGTGGCCCAGGACTGATACTTTACCTTGCCTGCGCTGGGCTGCTGGTAGAAGATTAGAAGTACTGAGCCATTTGGCCCTGTCCAATGTTAATACTGAACTTGCATCTGTGAAAGAACTGAGTAATAAGTTCCTGCTTCATTCCACTCAAATTTCATTTTTAGCTTAAAAGTTACCTTTATTGCTGGGCTTGTGAGATGCAACTAGAACCCTTTTCATTATTTTTAAATTAAAAAACAATATAATAGAGTAAAGTAATATTGTGGTCTGTTCCTGGTGCTCAATTCTTCCAAGCTATCATTTACAAAAACAGAACAAAAACAAACACAGGGGACTAAACTTGGTGTTTGCCAATTATCACTCTGCTCATATGTTGCATCCTGTTTCTCCCACTCTTTGGGGGTATTGACTACCTCTTACTATGTGTCCATACAGCACCCAGTGCTACTGGGCCCCAAATCTTGGTTGGGGTGCTAGACACTACGGGAATTCAGATAACAGTAGTGTTACTATTCACGAAGGGTAGCATTTGAGTTAAAAATAAAAAAACAGTCGAAAGTGATTCTGCATCCATGATGGGGAAAAACACAAAAGCCCACAGAATTTCCAAGAGTGATTTCTTATTATTTTCAGGCAGGACTAGCCCAACGCTGACAAAACACCAAACTAGAAAAAAATGCCCTTTTCCCCAAAGAACTGTCTGCCTGAGGAACCTTAGAAAGGAAGCAAAAGAAAAAGGCAGAGAACCTATGAGAAAAGAGATTGCTAGAAAAGAAATCAGAAGGAGGATATAATTCAGTTATAGGGCCTGATTTTGATTGAACTTGCACCAGTTTTACACTTGACATTTCAACTGAGCGGCACAGCCCATCTATCCTCCCCAGGCTTTGGTGGGCAGAGGGAAGGCGAAGCGGTGGAAAGGCAAAATGGGGATAGAGGTGCGTGACGGGGGAAATGGCAGGACATTTTTAATTTAGTTTCTTGGTTATTTTCTTTCTCAAATCAACTGTCTATTCAAGGATTGTATTTGAAATCTTTGCTGGGAGCTCAGGATAAGCAGCTTGTATTCTAATGGTACAAATGGAAATGAACAAACTTAATAGGACAGAGAACCTCAGTGATATATCATTGTCTGAGTGTTTTCTAAGGTACGTGCTTTCTAAAAACATGGCTGTAGGATCTAACTCATACCCAAATATATGAATTAAACATTTATTTTTCATCAAAAAGCAGAAGCTGTCATGTGAACTGGATCTGGATTATCTGAGCCACCAGGAAAAAAATCACTCTCTCTCTCTCCAAATCCATATAGAGTTCTACAGAGGATAAGGTACCGGACAACATCCATTTCCCCTTCAGACTCTGCAACAGACTCCCATAGGACTGTCTTCACCTCTCCCTGCATCTTCTCAGGGAACCCCCCCTCTTAGAGTTCCCAGACCCTTGCAAAGACTCCTGAGCAAAACTTTTCTTCCTTGTAATATCCTCAACGTCCAGACCTTTCATACTAGCTGGGAAGTCTAGCAGGTTTGGCTGGTTTCCTACAGAGCTCAGATGTCACAGACCTTCAGATTCCACGTGCGTAGAGGCTGCGTACACACTTAGAGTGCATTGAACACCCCACAGCATAGGCAAAGTGAATGCTGTTGGATAATGCCACACCCAAAAGCCTGCAACACCAGCTGGGCTTTCACCTGGTTAAAGAAACGTTGGAAAGTGGGGTTTGGAAGAAGAGACTATTCTGTAGGGGAAATATTGCCTGAGAGTGTGTACAAGAAGGGTATGGAACCAGTGTCATGGAAAAAACAGCGGATGAGAATATTGTTGTGCACACACTATCATATGTGCATCCACACTTATTTGATATGAATATTACATTAGAGATCTATGGCTTATTGTGGAGTAGAAAAGGTGTTATGACTCTACCTCTTAAACCAAAAGGAGTTGGATCACTCTTTACTTCATGTCGTTTAGCTTTTTTGTCAGGGCTGGTAGGAGAAGCTGCAGTAGGATGAACAGGCAAAAAACAGAAGAGAGATATTGAAGAACTGGAAAAAACAGAATAGGCAGATTGCATGCTAAATACCTTTGAGTTTACACTGGAATATAGTAAATGGTTTCTGATTAATCTAATTCATTTTAGTTGCCATTGATTGATTATAACAAAAGGAATTAATTTTTTGGGTATTACATCCATTATCGTGCTAAACTGGCAAGGACAGTTTTACAATTATGGATATAAATATATGATTTTTTTCTAAAAACTGTAAATCAACAGAATACAGTTAATCTGCATTTTAGGTGCAAACATTATATTAACATGATCATTTTATTTTGGAAAAACTAATTCTACAGCAATACCTGGTCCTGTCAGAAGGATCATTGGCAATGTCTGGTTTTTAGCAGTAGGAGATGGAGTTTCTGTCAAGGCAAGCATGGAATATTAGTGCTTACCTCAGATGTGCTTTGAGTATTTAGACACACTATGCTGATACAGTCTCTCCAGAAAGAACTCAAAGGTAATCAGGGTTTAAAAAGACTTGTTAAGAGGGTGCTTGAAAATCATGTGTTCTATTAAGTGGTGTCATATTAGTGCAATGCAGACTATTTAAAGAGAATCATCCAAAACAAGAAGGACTCTACAAATGCATTTACTTGGCAGCAGGAAGCAAGAAAGTATCTTGGACTCAGACCAGCTCCTGTTTCAGAGCAAAACTGAAGACCTCTGAATTCTTATTTCCTTATATCCTTGAATATAGCAGCACCCCATGCACAGCCTTGCATTAAGTACTGCAGATTTGATTAAGAAGAAGTCAATAAGAAAACACTTCTAACAAAATATTGGTTCCCTACTGGTTTTAATACAGATAACCCAGAGCAGATACGCTGATGGTGGAGCATGTTGCTGCTCATTCACTCAGAGGGTAGGCAAATGAGCTTTCCACTGCTACCCTCCTTCAATGTTTCCACTGGAGATGAGCAGTTTAAACGCCTCCTGGGGACTCCATGGAAGGAACTGATATGTACATAAACTGGATTCAGCACTCCCCCCATGTCACTCTGACCACTCCACTGTCCTGGCTAGCACCAGGCCCTAAAACACCCCATCACCAAGTGCAAGGGAGATTATAGGCACTTGGTACTGTCCACCTCCCCCAGTGGACTTTCTACCTCAGGGCCCTTTGCGAGGGTCTATGATAGCAAAAACCACTTAAACTTGGGAGAGGAGCTAAGCTATATATTCCTATATGCATGTATATATTCACACTGAAACACACACACAAACACCCCAGACCAACTGCAGCCTTGCTTGGAAAACCGAATCTAGCTTGTTAAAAATTTACCTTTCTGACTTTTGAGGTTAGTAAAGCCCTGAAGTGTAAAGCGCTTTTTTGACAGTGCAGAGGATTCTGAGGTAGAACTAATTACTGTATCATCTACAAATGAAGAGAAATGAAAAGAGAGAAAGGGGAGATATACATGAAAAGGTCAAGGCAAAATCATCCAACACTATGCCAGGGAACTAGCATTTTGAGGGAGAAATAAAAGACAGAAAGTTCACGCATTGCAGAAGAATCCAAGCAACAGTTTATCACCACTGTGCAGACCTTTACATTTAGAAGTGGTCTAGTGGCTGAACTCAGTGATGGGAACCAAATCACAGAGGAATAAAGGGCTCTTCATCAGTACATTCTCGGCAGGGTTTTAAGAGAGTTTTGAGGTAGTGTCAAGACATTTGTCCAGTAAAAGAGAAATCTGGGAAACAATCAAATCTGCAGGGTCTATCTACAATGCTGGTTCTGTAACAAAAAAACCCCAAGAGCATACTCCTAGCTCTCACTTTACATTGGACACTCTCCATTCCCCCTTGGTAAGATACAATTAAATTATCCATGGGCACAGAGTAACAGAGACTCACCTTTGCCTTTCTCGGGGTACTTTGGTGCTACTGAGGTGACACAACCTTCTGGACTTGTGGGATCAGTTTTTCTCTCTTCTAGTTTTTTGATGGTTCTTCCCTGGTTCCTTGAAGGACTGTTTATCAGAAGAAAATTAAGACAATAAACCTCCTGTAGTTCTAAGTCTGAACAGGGATGGCAGATATCTGGCCCTTCTGCAGGCCACAAGGCTGCTATTGCTCCTTCCTGCAGACATGCATACTGAAGAGTGTGCATGGACCACAGCTTCCGCTCCCTGGAAAGCTAGGATGGGGACGGTCACCCAGTGATTGCAGCCATGTGTGTTATGGTTGCTGCTGGGGCTGAGAAAGGATTCAGGACTCCTCCCCCCACGCCCTTAGTCTGGTGATCTCTGCCTTAGCAGAGCCCTGAACATCCCTTCTGCTAAGAATTATGGACTGAAGTCGGCTTGCTAGCTGTTACCACTGGGCAGACAGGCAAATGGTGAAGGAGGAAATACAAATGGAGTTGTGGAACCAGAAGGGGCTCCCATCTCAATGTTGGATTCCAGGATGGGGAGGAGAGGGCTGTCTCTAGAACCCTGTACAGCTGGGCACATTTTCCTTGTGGGCTGAGGTCCCCATCTTTCTGCACCCTCTATTCCACTTGCGGAGGGGAAGGTGTTAGGACTCAGAGCGAGCTGAGTTCTGGGGAATAGGCTGAACAGAGCCTATCACTGAGCTACAGGTTATATAGTAGGAACCCTGTAAACCCCGCACTGGAACCAATTAAATGCCTGGTGAAGGACAGTGTGGGTGACGCCCCTCCTCTGTGTCAGTGTAATAAAAGTTGTGGCCTGCTGTTTAAAATCCACGTTTTAGTTGTCATTTCACTGCTGTGTTCAAATCAAAGATGTATGGTACATTTTTCTTTATTTCTTGGAGTTTATTTTATTGTAAAAATTTGTATATTATAATAAATAATGCTATATTCTGTAGACATGCAATCTGGTATGTTTTGACAGATATAGGTGTGCTAGACTGAGCTATTTTCTACTTCATACCACTGCTGTTAGCTCTTCATTTAAACAAATACATAAAAGTTCAAAAGCTATTTAAACCCCAGGTCTATAATTCTACAATGTAGAAAAGCAGCAGCACCAAAGAAAAATTAAGAAGTAAAATGTATAGTAGAGGCAAGTGGACAAAAGAACTACAGATGAACATCATTGGTAAGCCTAATGTATTTTGTAACCATCTGCTATGTCTTAGCCCACCAAATTGATTTGATGACGTATTTACTTACCTTGTACAAGTTGGTGCAGGCATAGGTAAACTGTGTGTCTGTTCTAGTGTTCTGTGCTGACTAGCTTCTGCGAGAAAGAAAAATACCTATCAAATAATTTATTTGTACTTGGAGCCTTTGTATTCAGAATTTTTTTTTTTTTTTTTTTTGTTTACAAATCAGATGTAGAGAATGTGGTTTCCAGTACAAAACTGCATTGTGCAGAAGGGAGAAGGAAAGAGATAAAGAGAATGTTTTACCTCTGCATGCCTGCAGTTGGCTAGTTAACACTTTTCTAATTTCATTTACCCAGGTAGCTTTAATTTCAGGGGTTGGTGCCTATCACAAAAAAGAAACCAGTGATCAAATATTGAAAGCTAGTTGCACTAAACAGTGCAGGCAAACACACACCTAGGAAGAGCCCTAAAGAAAAGATAAACAGAACTCTCTCTCAGGGCTTTGGGGGAAGGGGAGTTATTTAAAGTTTTTAGCTGGGCTGGGAGGGGAGCGGGGAGAGACTGGAGCTTTTGCCACTGTCATAGAGACGTTAATTTTCTCATTAGAAAAATGAAAAGACTTTTTTTATGCAAATTATTTTTGTGAAATGTTGGGAATCTTCTATTTTTCATCAATCCTGAACACACACACATGCTGATTTTTACACGCCTGAGCAGTGTCACTGAAGTCAATGGGTAGCTCAGGTGTGTAAAGTTAAGCACATCTGTGAGTTCTTGCAGGATCAGGGGATAAGTTCACACAGTTTTACTCCACTTTTCGGTCTCATAGACTCATAGACTTTAAGGTCAGAAGGGACCATTATGATCATCTGGTCTGACCCCCTGCATGCTGCAGGCCACAAGGCCCTTCCCTGGACTCTGCCGTTGAAGTCCCCAATCCTGTGTTTTAGTGACTTCAATCGGCAGAGAACCTCCTGCTAGTGATCCCTGCCCCATGCTGCGGAGGAAGGCGAAAAACCTCCAGAGGCTCAGCCAATCTACCCTGGAGGAAAATTCCTTCCCAACCCCAAATATGGCGATCAGTAATACCCCGAGCATGTAGGCAAGAGTCTCTAGCCTGACCCTTGTTGGCCATTATGCTATTTACGTACCATTGCTTGGTTTTCCTTGGCTACTATGTTTTACCATTAAACCATTCCCTCCATAAATTTATCTAACTTAATCTTAAAACCAGACAGGTCCGTTGCCCCCACCGTTTCCCTCGGAAGGCCGTTCCAATATTTCACCCCTCTGACGGTCAGAAACCTTCGTCTAGTTTCAAGCCTGAACTTCCCCACGGCCAGTTTATATCCATTCGTTCTCGTGTCCACATTAGTACTAAATGACATCGGAACTGTGTCACAATACTACTGGGCTGCAAGCTGTAGATTAGTAGGTTATAAAATGAGACCACACTTTCTCGTGTTTTTAAAAAAAGAGTGCCTCTTCTGTTTAAAGTACCTTCTGCATTCACCTCTGCGTGTGGGTTCTATTTTCCTCTCATTCTACCAGTACACAGTAATACAGTAAAAAACCCATTACATCCTGTAACATCTTACATATTGTGTCCCAAAAAGCTTTATAGTGTTGAATAATACTTCACTTTTTACCTTCATAATTCATCAGAAGAAGAGAGAAATTAAGAGTTATATTTTTCCTCTTTCCTGTCTTTCTGCTGAATGGCTCCTATTACAGTAAGTGGGCCACATCCTTAGCTGGTGTAAACTACTGTAGCTCCATTGACTTCAACTGAGCAGTAGTGATTTGCACATATTGAGGATCTGGTTAAATGACTCTTACACATATTCAAAGACCTTTACGCACAAACATGAAAAATGCTTCACCAGGTATTTTTTTTGTGAATCTGGATTGTATAGTGATGTATATAGGGTCCATTTACTTCCCTTATTGGAAGTCAGAAAGCATTACTGGCTCATACCCAAACCAGAAAAGAGTCTCACAACTTTTAATTCTCTTCAGGCTACACAAGACTTGCTGCACATGTCTCTACATAGGCTCCTTGTCCAAGTGACATTGCTAAGAAACAATTTCTGTAAGTAGGAGCAACAGTTCCAAACATACAGCAGGTGTGGAAAGCACCCCACTATTTATTCTATGAAAGTGCATGGCTCAGAAATTAAAAACGATCAGTACGTAAAACAGAAATATAAGCCAATGAGTTCATATAAACTGAAGTGAAGCACCATTACCTGAATGATGTAAACTTCTTCCCTCGCATTATACCAGATTTCAAATTTCTTTGAGTCACCTTTAGCGTTCTCGGTTATTCCAACAGCTGTCATCTGGCAAACACAACAAACTGATGTTAACATGCTTAATATCAATTAAAATAACAGAGGCCCATTAGTCATCTTCTTGTATCCCAATACACTGAACTGTTTAAACTTATTCAGCAGAGTAATCTTTTCATCACTGATCTGAGGTTTTACACTCAAGACAAAAGAATATATTGATCATGTACAACCCGCGCATTATGCAGTTGAAGCAGGAGAGATTTAGGGCTTTACTCTCAGCTGTCACCAATGTGTCAGGATGAAAGGGGAGATTCTGTAAATTAATCAAGGCAGACCCATAAATTATCTCATATTTAAGGGCCAGATTTGGACACCCTTACATTTTGGATGACCTTATTCCCTCAGTAGTCCCAATTACCAATTTAACATGGATAAGGGGATCGCAATCTGGACTATATTAACCTAATATGGTTTTGTAACTCAAAACAGAAGATATTGGAGTTAAAAAAGGGAGGCTATGGAGAGATGGGGATGACAGGAAGGACACAGTAAATAGCATAAAAGGCAGAGATTATAACAATAATGGCCAGACTTGCTTCAAAGTGCAAATTCCATACTGCAAAAAATTCTTAAGGGGTTTAAGATAGCAAAATATATTGGGCACATAATGGGTACGTCTTCACTACCTGCTGTATCGGCGGGTAGCAATAGATTTATCTGGGATTGATATATCGAGTCTCGTTAAGACGCGATATATCGATCCCCAAACGTGCTCACCGTCGACTCTGGAACTCCACCAGAGCGAGCGGCAGTAGCGCAGTTGACAGGGGAGAAGCAGCCATCGATCCCGTGCCGTCTGGACCCCATGGTAATTCGATCCAAGATACTTTGACTTGAGCTACGCGAAGTTGCATATCTTGGATCGATCCCCCCCCAGTGTAGACCAGCCCAATGTGTTTACAAATAAAGTTATAGGTATAAAATGTCTTCAGTGGGTGAACGTAATATACTATATTAAAGCAGCTCAAAGGCTTAGGTACTACTTTTATCTTATTCTTAATATGATTGCTAAAAATCTTACATTTAAGGAATGCTTATAACTGTAGGAAGGTGCTTTTTCATATCCCTCTCCATTTTCTTCTCTCTTTTTACAGAACAACACTGCCTTCTCATGGAGGAACAGGTGCCTTTGCATTGGCTTGAAACGTGCCAAATCCTTCACTTTTGAGTGGCCCTTTTTATGATCAGTCCATACATTGAAGGATCCTTGCATTAAAAGCTTGCCCAGTTCATTCAGGTTTCCCTGAAACAAGAACAGTGAAGTTGTTTACACTTTGAAGAGACTATCAACTTGAAAACACATTTCCATCTGAAAATGTTGTTCTGGCAATACTGTTGTTGTTGCCCGAAACTCCCACAATCAGTAAGGGAAGGTGGACCCAAGAATGTTTGATAGCAGGGCCGGCTTTAGGCTGATTCAGCTGATTCGTCTGAATTGGGCCCCACGCTAAGAGGGCCCCACGCTGCAGCTCTCCACCCCGTCCCCAGCTCACTTCCCCCTCCTCCCATCCCCTGAACACTCCGCCCCCTGCTCCTCCCCCTCCCCTGCTTCCCGCGAATCAGAGGTTCGCGGGAAGTCTGAAAAGAAGCAGGGGCGGGCAGGCAGCACCAGGTAACCTGGGGTGGCGGGGGGTGCGAGAAGGGCTCTGGGGAGGCACAGCCTAGTCCGGCCCCGGTTCCGGCCTAGCGCGCCAGCCCCCACGGCTCTGGCCCGGCCCCCGCAGCGCAACTTCGGTTCCGGCCCCACGGCCCGGCGCGGCTTCGGGTCTGGCCCCGCGGCGCGGCTCTGGCCCCCGCGGCTTCGGCTCCGGCCCCCCCCGGCCCGGCCCCTGCGGCACGGCGCGGCTCGGCTCTGGCCGCCGAGGGGCTCTGGGCCGGACCCAAGCCTGGCGAACACAGCCGGAGTGCGGCTCGATTCCTGGGGGCGGGGCTTGCCGCAAGCCCCGCCCCCAGTAATCGGGCCCCACTCTTGCTAAAGCCGGCCCTGTTTGATAGCATTAGACAGGAGAGCAGAAAACCCCTGTAATTTGTGTGTGTAGGTATGTGTGTATATATATTTGTAAAAAAGGTGCTCTATCAAAATGTTTTTAAAAAAATAATAAAAAATGGTTACTCTGAAACCTAAAAAATGGTTGACATTGTTCCTTTATACATAATTTATTTGGTTTATTAAACTTGAAGTGGGAAGAATTTATACAAAGTTATGTGATGCAAGGTGGTCCAAATTAGCCTAAAGAGAACAGAATCAGCATATCAGAGCAGCAATGCTGTTTCTTATTTAGAGTTTAACCATTCTCAATGAAGAAAGGACGAGGAATCCACCATTACGTGCAAATTCACAACAAATCACATGTAACATCATTATACGTATCCAACAGCACATCAAATACTGAGGAGAAATATGATATAGAATGATGTGAGATTAGCCAAAGTCAAAAAAAGTCTTATCTGAACCTCTTTACTTTGATGGTTCAGATAAAATGGAACTTGGAGGTGAAATCCTGGCCCTACTGAAATCAATGGGAACCCTACAGAATAAGATTCTAAGGCAAGAAGGAACCATTGCAATCATCTAGTCTGACCTCTTGTATAACACAGGCCACAGAACTTCCCCCAAATAATTCCTAGAGCAGATCTTTTACAAAAACATCCAATCTTGATTTCAAACTTGTCCGTAATGGAGAACCCACCATGACAATCGGTAAATTTTTCCAATGTCTCATTACCCTCACTGTTAATTTCCACCCATTTCCAGTCTTAATTTGCCTACCTTCAACTATCAATTGTTGGATTGTTGTACCTTTCTCTGGTAGACTGAAGAGCCCATTATTAAATATAATGTTCCCTAAATAGGTACTTATGGACTGTAATCAGTTCACCCCTTAACCTTCTCTTTATTAAGATAAATAGATTGAGCTCTTTGAGTCTCTCTCTCTAAGGCATGTCTTCTAATCCTTTAATCATTCTCGTGGCTCTTCTCTGAATTGTCTCCAATTTATCAACATCCTCTTTGAATAGTGGACACCAGAACTGGACACAGTATTCCAGAGTGGTCACACCAGTGCCAAGTACAGAGGTGAAATAATCTCTCTACTCCTACTCAAGATTCCCCTGTTTATGCAGCCAGGAGTGCATTAGCTGTTTTGACCACAGAGTCACGTGGGGAGTTCATGTTCGTGATTATCAACCATGACCCCCAAATCTTTTTCAGAGTCACTGCTTTCCAGGATAAAGGATGCTATAATTCCTGGGGCTGGTTTTACAACACAACTCCCCCGTCAGCTCATCTCTAGAGGAAATTTCCCTCCAAGGATAAAGTATTAGGCAACGGTTAACATGCCTTCTTCTGAAACATGTGGCACGGTCTACTGTCAGGCAATGTACAGCACTAGAAATGGACAACTGACATGACAATTCTTATTCTCTTCTTTCTGAGGTACACTGTTGAATCAAACAGACTTTATACCTCACTTTGTATCTGAAGAGGAAAAATTAAAGAGGAAAATTGGGATCTGCAACTTGTAAAATCTATTAAAATTGGGATTGGGACTTGTAAGATCTATTAAAAGTTTGTATTAGTAATGAGATTGGTGAGAAATATGTAAGAAATCCATTTTCCCATTATTTTTGACAACACAGTTCAAATATTAGTTAAAAGGAAACAGTTACGCAATCCCATTTGCATTATTATACACACACACACACACACACACACACCTCATTTCTTTTTGTATCTGTATAAAAATAATTAAGAAATGCTGTCACTTACATCATAGCCAGTAATGGCAATCTGGTGCATGGAATCATTGACTGCTTTGAGAATACCTAATATAGAGGTTAATGCCTCCTGCAGATCTTCAGCTCCTTCACAGTTTTTGCTGTATTTCAGCATTTCCTGTGGAAAAAACAATGATGTGATGCTCATTCAGTTTTGTAAACAGATAACTATTAATACTCAAGGTAAGTGTACTTTCAACACTGAATTTGAGGCAAATTTTCAAAGTTAGCTGATGAAATTTTGTGCAAAAAAAACCAAAATCAAAAATCTGGTCCCTTTGTGACATTTTCAATCAAAAATTCCCACTTGCCACATCTGAAAAAGGCCCGAGGAGGAGGAGGAGATGGGAATTTCTAAAAGTCACATGGCAGTGGATTAAATATAAGGCTGGGAGTTGGAAGGTTCTAAATTCTACTTCTCACCTCTACCAGGGACAGGACTTAACAATTCACACTTAGAGCACTTTACAAACATTAGTAAATGATAAAGTAGGTAAATATCTGTAAATGAGGATTATGCAGCCCAATCTTGCAAACAGTTACTATTAAAATGGTGGAAAATTGGCATGAATTTTTGTGGAAAATCTTTCCATTGTTACCTAGCTCTAAAACTGAAGTATAGATCATGCTCATTTTAAGCTGTTATTATTATTTAGATTGTAGCCTGGAGCCCTGGTCACAGATTGAAGCTCCACTGTGCTAGGCACTGCCCAAAAACATAACAAGGAGGCAGTCCTTCACCAAAGACTTTAAATCTAAGTGAAGATGCTCTTTTCTTTTCTATGGCACCAGTCCTGCAGTTTGATCCATGTAGCGTTCCACTAACTTCAGGGGGAGATCACATAGGAATTAGGGTTCACTCAGGCAGGTCAAATTGCAGGAACTAAGGATATTTTAAGAGAGACTTCTGAAATCATTTGATTATTCCACTCTTCATATTTAAACATCATCAGCAAAATTCATCCCTGTTATAGCTTGATAAACTTCAATGGATTTGTGCCCAGGGCAAATTTGATCCAATGTTATTTTTAAATAATTAGTGTACTATAATTTTAAAAACTAGTTTTGGAATCTTAACTTGCATGTATGTGAAGCATTTGTTAAAACAAGTAATATACATGCATGGAAAAGGTTATGTCTTGAATGTCCATTAAATAATTTATGAAGGAAAAAAATCAGACATGTCTTAAATGTTTGGAAATTTGGTGTAGCATTTTCAAAAATTTCAGGCTTCTAATATAAAACTATAAAATTCAACATCATCATATATTTTCTAAAAACATACAGTGGGTGTCAATTAAGAAGTACTTGATACCTGAAATGTATCCCTCTGCATTATCTTGCAGAGTTTCTATTTAACTACAGAGGCATTTTTCTGAGCACATTTTTGAATCCATGGTGCAAATTCCTCCAATGGTCACAAGTTTTAAGTAAATGGGAAGTATTCCTTGCAAGTTTGGTTATCTTAGTCCTCCTTCTGTCTACCCAGACTCCCAGAGGGAGAATAAAAGCAAAAGCAACAGTTAAGCAAAGACTATATACAGAAAGACTAGTTTGCTCACTTCCTGCTTTTAGAATCAAAGAAACAAGAGAAGGGAACAAGAAGATGGCAGACTGGGATCTGTCCATCAGCCTTCATGACCTGAAAGTACACGTATGTTCTTATTTCTGCTGTCTTTTAGGCTTTTCTCTGGGTAGGATGAGACAAGTAGATGACACACAATTACAAAATAATGTAATTTTTAAAAATGTGCAACCTTCAAAACCATAAGCATTAATACCACTCTGTATCCCTTACCTTCAGCAGTAACTGATATTTGGTTATTCTCTGAACAGGTTTCAGTAAGTAGGAATCCAAACTCAGCTTGTGATCAAGTTTCCTCTGACATTCCTAAAATGAATTTAGCACTTCGTTAATACATAAAGTCTTTCTTTCAGCCTTAGAAACATTGAGAAAAATATATCAATTTACAAATACAAATATTTTGAAGAAATAAATAAGTATACCTGAAAAAATGCAGAGTCTGAAAACTGCCTCCATAAGCTTTCAGATCGGGGCTTATTTTGACAGTATTTTTCATAAATCTGGAAATCTTCCATCTGAATTTGGGGGAAAAGGTTGTTGTGAATTCGAGTACTGAACTTTTTAGTAAAAGTACTTAAAATTCTTAGGAATGCCTGCCTATGAGACTAAGAAAAAACAGGACAAACAACACTATAATTCCCTGGAACCTTATTGGCAAAAAATATTGTTAAAATATTCACTATCATTTTAAAGGATATTATGAATTTGCATATTGTATTGCAGAATTTCAAAACAACATTTTCTTGTTAATTCTTACTTCTGTTAAATATGTACAAGCAGTGGTGGACTTAGAGTTAGTGGGGCCCTGTGCTCAGCTTCATTTTTGGGGCCCCTCCTTGGGACCCAGCCAAGAAAAAGAACATTCTCTCTTATCCCCCCCCACCCCTGTTTTTCATTTTTTTAAATTCCTCCTCCTCCTCCTAGAAGTAATAGGACGTAAATGAAAATAAAGTGAGATACCTTGATTGTTTTTGTAGTCTAACTTATTTTTCCACAGACCACTTGAAAATCGCTGGGGGTCTTGGCGGACAACTTAATGATTTTTCCAAATATTGTTTGTACCATTAGCTAACTATTGTAAAGCACTTTGGATAAGAGCACTTCATTAAAAGTAAAAAAATATTGGGATGCAGGGTCTGGCCAGGACTTAGGGTGTGGGAGGAGGCTCAGGGCTGGGGAAGGAGATTGGGGTGTGGAGCGCTTATCTGGGGCAACTCCTGTTTGGTGTGGGGAGTGCAGGTAGGGATGTAGGGGGGGTGCAGGAGTCAGGGAAGGCAGGGGGCTGGGGGTGTATGAGGTGGTGCAGGAGTCAGGGCTGTGGGTATGTGAGGGGGTGCAGGGTCTGGAAGGGAGTTAGGGTGCAGGAGTGGGCTGGAGGTTGGGATGCGGGGTCTGGCCAGGAGTTAGGATGCAAGAGGGGGCTCAGGGTTGGGGCAGGAGGTTGGGGTGTGGAACACTTACCAGGGGCAGCTCCCATTTGGTGTGAGGGGTTCAGGTGGGAATGTGTGGGGAGGGTGCAGGAGCTCCCGTTTGGTGCTCAGGGGGGATGTGGAGGGTGCAGGAGTCAGGGCATGGGGCTGGGGGAGGTGGTGCAGCTGTCAGGGCAAGGGGCTGGGGTCGTGGGGGGGCTCCCAGCCCCCTGCCGTGAGCTGCTCACGGCAGGGGGGTAATGTGTAGGGGGAGTGCGGGCCCCTGCCTTTGCTCCGCCCTATCCCAATTCCACTCCCTTCCCCAAGGCCCTACCCCTGCCTCCTCCCCCGAGCGCCCTGCAGCCCCGCTTCTCCCCCTCCCTCCTGGAGAGACCTGAGTGCCAGCAAACAGCTGTTCGGCTGTGGGGGCAGCGCTCGGAGGGGGAGGGGTGGGAATGCGGCATGCTCGGGGGAGGGGAGAGCTTGGCTGCCGGTTGGTGCAGAGCCTGCAGCAGGAGCCCCAGGAGCCGGCAGGATTAAGGTTCTGTCCCTGCAGATGCCCGGCCCTGGGGCCCCCTGTTGTTGGGGGGCCTCGTGCCAGGGCACCCTGTGTTTCACTGTAAATCTACCTCTGTGTACAAGCCATATATATATTATATCCATCCCTTAAAGTAATATATGAAAAAGAAATAAGTCTATATAGTATTCTAATAGTAACCAGAAGTACAAGCAAACAGTAATAAAATAGAGAGATGCTCTTTAGAGGTAGGTTGCTATGTCACCAGCTGCATCCAGGTGATAAATGTTGCTGATAGCTAATCCATAACAAGCCTTTGCTATCCAGTCAGAAATAATAAGTGCTACTACCATCAATAGAATCATGTGGTATACTCTTGTGGAGTGGTGCGAAGCCTTTGTAGCACATAATTTATTCAAACACTTTTGCAGTTTTTCTGTTTGGGAGTTATCTGCATACAGATTTGAATTTGATGAATTTGTTCATTATTACAAAGTGTTCAAACACTTTGCACTAACATATTACCCAACTGGTTGTGCATTAGTCAATGTCTTCAAGGGTTTTACTATTTGTTATTCAAGGATATGTCTGATCACGTAAGCCATGTGGTATTATTTCTGCTCCCTGACTGTATGATTGAAATTTTTTAAAGTAGAGAAACGTTTGTGTTATATTCACATAGGTATTTATGAACCTATCATCTTCTGGGTCAAATTTGCCCCTGTAGAGAGGGCCAAGACAAAGCCTAAGCGATACGCAAGTTCTACTTTAGCCCTCTAAATAGAGTTTAAATGGGGCTTATGTGTTACATAGGCTTTATGCTGGCCCTCTGCAGAGTAGTGAGTTTCATTTTCTGACCAAAAGTGCTACCGGTTGTGAATATTATGAAAGCAAATGCAAGTTTTTATTTTCATGAATATTTGCGATTAGTTATTTTATTGTAGTATTTACCCAGCTCTACTCTCTTTTCTGTTTCTTTTCTATTTCCTCTGTGGAAACAGCTCAGTTTCCTTGCTGAGTTCATCCCAAGCCCAGTTTCTTTGAGGCAAGCATCTTGAATATCATGTTTGGGTTTAACTTTGTGAAGAAGCTAGTTTTTAAATCAAGCAAACCTATTCATATATATATTTTTTAAAAGCAACACTTATGGAGTCTAGCCCACTATTTCAGGAGCAAACGCTGGTGTTAAACAACTGCTTCAAGTCACATGTGTAACTATAATAGTGTTGAAAACATTCACCCAAATGGATCACTATGTTAGCTAACATTTCAATGCTTTAAAACTGGGGTGGGCAAACTTTTTGGCCCGAGGGCCACATTGGAATTGCAAAACTGTATGGAGGGCTGGGTAGGAAAGGTTGTGCCTCCCCCAAACAGCCTGGCCCCCGCCCCCTATCTGATCCCTCCCACTTTCCACCCCCTGACTGCCCCCTCTCAGAATCCCAGACCCATCCAAACCCTCCTGCTCCTTATCCCCTAACCGCCCCCTCCTGGGAACCCGCACCCCTCACCGCCCTCAGGACCCCGACCCGTATCCAAGCCCCCTGCTCCCAGTCCCCTGACCTCTATTCACACCCCCACCCCCTGATAGGCCCCCGGGACCCCACGCCTATCCACCCCCCCGTCCTGACCACCCCCAGAACTTCTACCCCAACTGCCCCTGCTCCCTGTCCCCTGACTGCCCCCTGGGACTCCCCGCCCTTTATCCAACCCGCCAGCCCCATTACCATGCCACTCAGAGCAGCATGTCTGGCAACCACGCCGCTCAGCCGGAGCCAGATACGCTGCCGTGTTGCTTGGCAGGAGCGTGCAACCCCGTCGCCCAGAGCACTGCCTGCACAGCGGTGTAGCTGTGTGTGTGTGTGCGGGGGGGGGGGGGGGGGGGCAGCAGGGGAGGGGCCAGGGGGTAGCCTCCCTAGCCAGGAGCTCAAGGGCGGGGCAAAACAGTCCTACAGGCCGCATGTGGTCCACAGGCCATAGTTTGCCCACCTCTGTTTTAAAAGGTATGTTGGCTCATCCAGTGTAGCAGTTAATGGGTCATTCAATTCTGACCTCTGAGTTTAAGAATTTGCATCGATTTTAAAAATGGATACTTGTCCTCATTTACAAAGAAAAATACTATTGTAAAAAACCCTCACAAATGAATTATAAAGTATTAATAGCTGCAGCAAACAATGGCCCAACTTTAGTCTTGGCATGAACAGGTGCACTCAGTACATTACAATGGCATTGCGCCTATTTTTATGTAACCCCTTTAGAGGGGAGTGCTCCTGAAACACCACAACGGGTCTCTAATGGACTGGCTCATTGACTATAGCATCTAAAGCCCATTTATGTTCTCTTCACTATGAGGGGTTTCCTTGGGTGGCACCCTTATAGGTGAACCAAGAACTCTGAGGAGAAAACGGAGAAGGCTGCAGCCGGACCTCAGAGCTGGGTTACATTTACAAGGCCTGAATTTGACCCTATGACTTCCCTACGAGGGAGTATCATCACAGTCTCAGTTCCAGAATGATAAATGACATTAAAAGACAACAAGGACCACTCCTGACTCCCTCCCACCACCCAACCCCCTGCCCCAGCTCTGATCTCCTTCCTGCCCTCCAAACCCCTCAGTCCCAGGAGCACGCTCCTGCACCTCCAACCGCACATCCCCAGCCCCACCCCAGAACCTGACCCCCAGCCGGAGCCCTAACCATCCTCCCCCTCACCCCCCACACCCAACCCCTTGCCCCTGCCCCCTCCCTCACCCTGAACTCCTCATTTCTGGCCCCACCCAAGAGTCTGCACCCCCAGCTGGAGCCCTCACCCCCTCCCAAACCCGAATTCCAAATTTCGTGAACATTCATGGCCCACCATAAAATTTCCATACCCAGATGTGGCCCTTGGGACAAAAAGTTTGCCCACCCCTGATCTAGTAAAACGCACTGTATACATGATACATACCCTTTCCAGAAAACACCTTCCCACCAGCTCTGGGTATTCTATGTAATTTTCTAGTTCTTTCAAGAATATTCTACAAAGAAGATAACTTTGTTAGGTCATATGACAAAATATCCTAAATAAAAAAAAAAAAAAAAAACAGTTGTAATAACTTCGATTTCCTTAGGCTTTCTCCACAGAATTCATTTTCTAAACTTTAGGGAACATCAGAGCTGTAATATTGTACAGGTTGAACCTCTCTATTCCAGCACTTCCTGGTCTGGCAAAATCCATGGTCCGGCATAGGTGCCGATTCTGGGGGTGCTCCGGGGCTGGAGCAGTCACAAGGAAAAATTAGTGGGTGCAGAGCATCCACCAGCACCCCTATGGAGACCCGCTGGCACTCTCCATTGACCTCCCATGGTTCGGCAAATTCTCTGGTTCGGCACCGGTCAGGTCCTGAGGGTGCCCGACTAGAGAGGTTCAACCTGTACTACAAAACTAAACATGCTCACCCAAATCATTATTTGAAAGGGACACGAAATTTAAAAATTACATTTCTGAAATTTTTGTTTAACCTACTGTTAGAAATGGTACAGAAGATTACTATAACTGAACGGGATTGGAGAAAAATGTTTTCCGTTTGTTTACTTTGTGCATCTGGCAGCATTTTGTGCTATTTCCTCTAAGATAGTTTCACATTTTGTGTGGACTTTTCACCCAAAAAGAGTGAAAAAAAACATTTAAAGAAATAGAAAACTGACTGTAAAACCACATACATTGGCCCAAAGACAAGTATAGTATGTGAAACTACTTTTAAAAAAAGCCTAACTAGATCACACGTTGGCAATTTTCCAATCAAAATTGTTGGCCAAATCCTACATGAATGTAACAATTGTCCTTCATCCTTAACTTTTTGGAATTATACTTTTATCTTTCCTACACCAGTTCCAATTCTGCCCGGTGGGGGAAGATCTTCTAAACAGTAACCATTAATTCAAACTCCTGTGAAAGGTCAATTTCCCTAATAGAGAGTGTAAATTCAGCAGCCACCACCATATAGAAGAATATCAAGGCTGGGATAAAATGGTTAGTGGCTGAGGCAAGAAGTTAATACTTAGTGGAAAGAAAAAAAGACCCATATCCAGGGATCGGTCATGTTATTATGGAGTGATGACAGTAACTTTGTAATAGTTGCAAGACAATTTCTATTATATTTGAAACTGTTTAACTTCCTCCATTAATTGGGTGAGTGAACGGACAGACTGCACACAGCAAAGCACTGGTTGTTTTATGCTTTTTGCAGATATTAGATAGCTTCACAAAGCTCAATGCAAGGTTCCTTGTCTCCCTTAGGTACTTTGCCTTCTTTTTCCTATGCAATATGGATTTAAATGCATCAGATACTGCAGAAGGACTAAATCAGCGTCCTTTAATATGATTAAAAAAAATCCGAGACCCCCTCCCTCACCCAAGCAGTACTACGTAAAATGGTATAACATATAACTGAAAACATTCATTCTCTTACCCTCACCCACCCACAGCTTCTTTGATTGAACACAAACACTAACCTGTTGTGAAAATGATAAATTTCTTCCATATTCCCAAACAAAATATCCTTCTTATTTAGGAGCCCTGGTGAAATGAGATGCATCATTAAAGGGTTGTCCATCTCTGCCGCATACCCCTGTGACATGGAGAGAGGCAGATTAATTAGTTCCAACACCTGTCTCCCTTCCACAAATCAGTCTGCTAGCAGCCGATAACAAAGAAGATTTCTGCATCAATTATGTAATATTAGCACTTGCAACATTGCTCTTCTTGAGTGCCATTAAAATGAATGCTCAGAAGGATTGTACACACACGAATGTCTCTAAAGAGTTAATTTGAAGAATTACTGAATGTCCTTGTTAAATAAAAATGCAACTAAGTTTACACAATCACCGCATTCAAGGCAAAGCTAGCATATTTCCACATCATTTATTCGTATGTAATTTGCAATTTTTTTTGTAACTCTTTGAAACTATCAGTTGAAATGTATAAAACTAGCTATAGTGTCTATGCAACCTTAAGCACAGATATTTCAGATGACTGTTCTTGCTCATCCACATTTATAACGCTACTGCAGGTAACAAAAATCATTGCAGATCCTGTCCTTTAGTATTTTAAACACATCAAGAAATGCATGCAAAGTTGTTTTAAGTCTGACTTTCAAATGTAGACATTATCCACTGGGCATGATGAGCCACATTCTCTGGTCTGATCACCTAACATAGCTCAGGAGGGGAGAATGCAAAGGTGGCTTTAGACCATCACTGCTATTCCCTAAGCCCTGGGGACACTGGGGCAGTCCTCCCAAAATGATTTCTAGATAGATAATATATAAGGCAAACAAGTTTTTTTTTGTATTGTACATTTGCTAGAATTTATTAATTTAAGGATAAACTACTGGATAAAACTTAAGGATAAATTCCTCAGAGGAGTAGCTCCAACAGATATATGGATAAATAGACTTACCTCAAGAACACAAAGAAGTTCTTCCACATATGCTCGTTCAGTTTCAATAAGTTCATTAATTACATGGCTGTTAACAGAGATAATTAAGAAAGGACTGTTAATTTCACAGACTAATGAATCTCTTTATAAAATTCCTTAACCTATATTACAGACACAATTAATGCTGAATATAAATATCATATATTTGCATATCCATATTTTATGTCAAAATGTCTTTCCTAAAAATGGGAAGGGTGGTGGATGCTGTTTAAATCAGAAAATTATATACTGAGGCAGCCGATTGTGACATCAAATGCTTTAAGCCTGGGTTCTGCTTCATTTTCAAGTGCTGCAGGAGCTGGAGTTAGAGCTACAATGTGCTACTGAAGATAGATTTTTACATTTTAAATTCAGTTGGTCATCTGATATTCAAGCCGTTTTATGCATCAGTATTTATGGCATATGATGAAGAAATATCATGCCATGTCTCTGTCACATTTGTTTTCCACAGTTAACATGGATTTCTTTCCCTCACCATGGTTTTGGGTGGGTGAAGTGTCGCATGCTCATGAACACATGGAACTAACAGTGATGGCTAGAGACAGCTAGAGTGAAGGATTTTTCAGATAGGTGAGCCACTACATTTCAGTCTGCAAACCCTGCTATGCCAATCCCAGATCTGTACTGGACCAAGATTACTAATTTTGGAATTCATATGGTGGTTCTGTGATGTGGACAAAGGAATACTAGGGACTTTCCCAACATAGAGTTTAAGGCCAGAAGGGACTGACAGATCAAATAGTCTGACCTTCTGTATATCAAATGGCCACTAACATCACACCCAACAACCAAAACTAGAACAAAGCACCACAGCCGGTAGGAGACCAAACCATTAGGTCAGGCAGAAAATGGGGAGAAATTCTTTCGTGATCCCACATATGCTCAGCACGTGAGCAAGAACTAGCCCGCCAAGCCCCTGAGAGAATTCTCAGTACCACCTCAGAGCATAGGCCCACGCAATCCAGTGTCCTGTCTCCAGCAGTGGCCATCTCTAATCTTTCAGGGGAAGGAGAAAACCCCCCGCACCAGAATACACTCATTTTCAGTGGCACTCTCACTGCCTGGGCCTGGCCACTGGTCTGGGGGGGGGGGGCTCTGCATTTTAATTTAATTTTAAATGAAGCTTCTTAAACATTTTTAAAACCTTATTTACTTTACATACAACAATAGTTTAGTTATATATTATAGACTTATAGAAAGAGACCTTCTAGAAATGTTAAAATGTATTACTGGCACGCAAAACTTTAAATTAGAGTGAATAAATGAAGACTTGGCACACCACTTCTGAAAGGTTGCTGACCCCTACTCTATACCTATCTGAACTGAAACTTTAAAATCCTCTTTCACTAATGCATTTATCATGGAAAGTTGGCCTGGAGGAAGTGAAATTAGATACATGGTACAACCAAAATACAATCTGCAGACTAAAAATGGGAAAAATATTGTCCAATGTATACCACAGAGCACAACTGATTCACTTCCACTAGCTTAGATTACCTTCCATGAGAAGTACCCCTCAAAGTCTGGAGCAGGGATTGGCAATCTTTGGCGCGCGGCTCGCCAGGGTAAGCACCCTGGTGGGCTGGGCCGGTTTATTTACCCGCCACGTCTGCAGGTTCGGCCGATCGCGGCTCCCACTGGCTGTGGTTTGCCGTTCCAGGCAAATGGAGGCTGCAGGAAGACGCGGCCAGCACATCCCTTGGCCCACGCCGCTTCCCGCAGTCCCCATTGGCCTGGGACGGCGAACCATGGCCAGTGGGAGCCATGATTGGCTGAACCTGCGGACGCGGCAGGTAAACAAACCGTCCCGGCCTGCCACGTGCTTTCCCTGGCGGGCCACGTGCCAAAGGTTGCCGATCCCTGGTCTGGAGGCTTGATTCAGAGAAACACATGAAAGCTCAGACGCTTCTCTGAATCGTAACCAAATGTAAAATTAAACAGTTTTCTTAAGGTTCACTTTTCAAAAGTTACAGCATCGTCTTAATATCTGTTGATTTAATCTTGTCATAAACATGGGGATACTTAGACAATCCCAGCAAGTTGCAGTCTTGCGCCAGTGGAGAAGACAACTGCAATGGGGGAGGGGGAGAGGGTCATGTTCAATGTGCAGTCGAAGGTATGCTTTTACAGAAGGTTTATACAGCTGATTGAAGGAAGCAGAGCACAAAACCAACCACGAAGGAGGTTGGAAGATACAATTTTGAGGAGTTTACGAAGTCTAAATCCTCCCATATCACTCTTGCTGAAGGAAAAAGACTTGTAAGGGACCATGCAAGATGGAAGTTCATTTTATGCATCCCTATGGCTATATCATAGTCATGTGAATCTGCTGAACCAAATGGTAATGGTAGACCTTGATCGGTCCAATCAGAACAACATGCTGGCTGTTGTATACCAAGCTGTACCCACCTTCGTAACACAGCTAGATTTTCTTCATCATCCATCACAGATCCACCTCTGCTTTGACGGATTTCACTCATTTCACTCTGGAACACAACGTGAAAAAGTATGTCAGAGGGAAAATAGGAAAATGTACTTCCAGTCTATTTGCTATACCATTGACATATGGATCTGTTCTTTTATTTACAAGAAAGGCTGCAACTATTAACAATGAAGGTAACTAGGAGGCAAATTCAAGGGCAAAAGAATGAAAGTTTATCAGATGGTCTCTGGGAACATCAGAACATTTGGATAAATGGGGTATCCCACAAAAGAGGAAGCCAGCCCACCAGCTTAGAAAGGTTCTGCTTTTGCTTTTCTTCCCAGCAAAAATGATCTCAGGGCAATGGTATAACCCTAGAGCAGAGGTTCTCAAACTGTGGTCCATGGACCACCAGTGGTCCATAAGCTTCATTCAGGTGGTCTGCAGACAGCTTCCTCTAAGGTGCACACCTGGGCGGCCGCACAAAAGAGAATGAAGAGCCACCCACCTAATTAGTGGAGCCGCACAAGCATGGCTCCGCTAATTAGGTGCCTGGCCCCTGAGAAGATGCACATGTAAGGTGAGGTGGTGGCCTTGGGGGTAATAAGGGGTAGGTGGGAGGGAGCAGTGGGGTGAGAAGAGGGGGTGGGGGGAATTTGGGACATGCAGGGCTGTGGTGGCCAGAGAAAGAGGTGACTTTCCCCAGCTCCAGGGCTGCGGCTGCCGGAGAGAGACGGCCCTGCTTCCCAGCCTCAGCTCTGTGGGTGCTGTGGCGGGAGAGAAAGGGCACATCCATCATATTAGAAAGGTAAGACTATTGATATTAAAATATGAGTTGTGTGCTTTTATTTGTAGACCAAAAAACGTTAATTATTATTAAGTTTGTTTTTTATATAGTGCTTTTATCCAAAGCACTTTACAATAGTTAGCTAATGGTACAAACAACATTTGGAAAAGAGCATTAAGTGGTCCACCGAGACTCAGCAATTTCCAGGTGGTCTGCGAAAAAAAAAGTTTGAGAACCATTTCCCCAGAAGACAAAATGGAACTCTATTTTAACCACAACTTGATTTACCAGAGCTCTTTTGTCTGGAGCTCTCTGTATTTCTTTGAGTTTTGTTACTTCACAAAGCACTATGACTTTCTCTAGTTCTCTGTGTGTGCACACGCGTGCACTGGAGACAATGATCAAGATGAAACAAATTCAGAATTACTTTTAGTCTTCTGTAGTTCATTCTCCGGAGCATGTTATCGTCTGTGTTGGACACATAGTCAGAGCCTCTTCGAAGACCTGGTACAGAATCAAACAGCAGCTGTTAAACTGGAGCAGGTTTGACAGAGGTCTTTTGTATAACCACAGACAATAGCTTAAATTCTCTTCAAGTTCATTGGCATAGTGCAGGAACCTGATTTAATAGCTTTTTGCAGCAATTTACCTGGAGAGACACAAGGAGATTTTACAAAGACTTCAGGTCTTGGTGCCACTGGCTGAACTGGACGGGTCTGCTTAGCTGCCAGTTTTTTAAGGCTCACTTGTCTCTTTTGAAACATTTCTTCCATGCTTTCCTGCTTTTGAAAAACTTTTTGCACATGTTCCTGTAGAAACAGCATAAAATTATCACGATTCTGAATAAGTCTACAAGTCATGCTGTCATTTATGGTACAATAACCTCCAATATGTGCAGCTTTTATACAGCATATAAAAAGGAACACGTAGAAATAATGTTCTAAACTTTAAAGAGAGAAATTCTTCCCTCATTCTAACTAAAATATAATTTATAATGCCAGACTGAGACATTTAGTTCCAATTACATTAATGTACATCAACATCAAAACATTTCACTGCTGACCAGGTTGTAAATTTAGGGAAATCAAATAAATAATGATTGATTCAAACTTCCACATTAAGGGTAAATGTTTCAAAAGTACGTAAGTAGCGTATGAGTCAAAGTTCCTATTTTTAAAACAGACTTTAGCACTTAGGAGCCTAATCATCATTGAAAATCAGTGGAACTTAGCCTCTTAAGTGCCAGAGTCACTTTTGAAAATGGGACCTATACTTCTATGTCACTTAAGGATTTAGGACAACTTAATTACATTACATAATAGAATAGCAAAGAATGGTAAGAGACACACATGAAAGTGACATTGCATTTAGAACAATTCATTTTTCTAAAGAGCATACCTATGTCATAGAATCAGTATTTGCTAATATGCAACACACCACAAGAACTCATTTGATAGAATATCTTTTGAACACGACTATCCAAGAAACTAGGGCCACTGCTACATCTCCTGATGTCTTTGGCAGCAAACCAGAGGCAGGAGTTGGGGGGTGGGGGGTGGGATGGGACAATCAAGCTGGAGACATGTTTGTCTTGTGACTCCCAATCACATCCACTGGTGCACAGTGCCCTGGAAGAGGTAGAACTGCTAACCATCCTACATTAAAGCTGTCATAGCGGGTGGCCTTGGCTGCTGCAGGGGAAGTTTTTAAAGGGGAAGACCATCCCTTCCTCCTCCATACCCCAATAAATAAAAGCAGTCCTGGGTCCACATAAAAGTAGGGCTGGGCTAGAGCAATACTGGTGCTGCAGTTCCCAGCGGCCCCCCCCAGTGCTGCTCCCAGCTACTGCAGGTGGAGTTGGTGAGTAGAATGAGCAATCAGGCTCAAAGTGCTATATGGTTTACTATTAACATCAGCCCTGCAAAAAACCAAATCTAAAATTAACAGCAACTGTAAATATATGTGCACATGCATAAATCCTAAGGGTACCATTAGGTCCTGGTTGAGAATGGGTTCATATAGTTGGTAAACTTTATTCGGTTCCTTGATTTTATTGTCTGCCCCCGTGTCCAAGAATTTCTCAATCTCCTGTAAAGCTGATTCTGCTCCGTCCTGGGACTGGCATTTGTCTACAGGCTGTGACGCTAGAAGGTAAATGCCTTCATCACACCACCTCATGGACTGGAAACACACAGGAAACGAAAACAGGAAAGAACACACATCAGTGGAAACACTCAAGTGAATGGTTAGCAGAATACACTTCACACATTTACAAAATGTTCAGCTATGTGAAGGGGGGGAAGTCAGATTTCTGATTTTTTTTTTCTCTCTATTAGCAAATGCCCCTTTTACACTGGAAACATTCTTCCTCTACTGGTCATTATTTACTTCTCAAACATATGGGGTCATCACATGTTTGCAATATTATTAGCAAGTGAGATGGGAAGCAGAACTATTTCATATAAAAACTTACCTTCTCCAATAGACTATGCAGTTCTAGAGATTTGTTAAGAAGACCTCTCCTCTTTTCTGTCTCTGTAGCAAACGCATCACAGAGATGATGGAGCTCATTGCACTTTGGAAGAATGGAGTCCACAGCATAGTGGTTGTTTTGAACAAGCTGGTCACCTTGAGAAGCTAGCACCCTAGCTTTTTCTAAGGATTCCTAAGAAAGCAAAACATTTTAAAAATACTAGATTTAGTTAGAACGTTCGGGGTTAACATTCTTTAAAAAGCTCCCAAAATAAAACTCAAACACGTATTCTGCTATGGAAAAGTGCATTTATTTGCTATGCAAATAATTTCATTTATTAAATTGTTAACTGTTGCATTGTCTAATAAATAAAGGTGTTTTCCTGTCTTTCCAGATGTCCAAATACTTTGGTGCTCCTCTTCAATATAGTATCTGTGTGCTTCACAAACATGAATGGATTTAATCTCACAAACCCTGTGCAGTCAGAAATACTATCATTATGTTACAGATAGGGAGCTGAGGCACAGACCGATTAAATGACTTGTTCAAAGTCACACATGAAAGCTGTGACAGAGCCAGGAATCAAACCCACATCTCCTGAATCCAGACCAGTGACTTAACCACAAGGCTTTATAATGGTTATCCATATGTACATAACTATATAACTATTCCACTACAAAATATACATAAGAAAACTGAAAAAAATGTTCTCCATCTGTGTGTCCACAAATGTTTGCCAGTCACATTTTTAATTTTTTTTGATAGCCTTATCAGTTCTAAATTTTAATGACACTGGTTGTTTTAGTCATTGGGAGGAAAAGACACTCATTCTATCCAGTTCTGAGTTTTGGCTCTGGGTCATAAAATATATTCAGTAACTAATTCCTGCGCTTTTTTCTTTTTTCCAAAAAGCAAAAATATACTGTAGACTAAGAAATATGAAGAAATTACAAGAACATACACGTGATTTTTCTTCAAAGTTGGCAAGCTCCTTCAGAATGTGCTCCACATGTGAAACGCTGTTTCCCACATCTGTGAAAGCAGATAACCTCTCGGACGCTATACTCAAAGCTGCTTTGATCTGAAATGAGAGACAACAGTATATCCAAGAGGGTGATTTCGTTTGCCTCAGTAATAAGACTAGTGCTATACAGCCAGCATCATCTGCTGCTACATGACAACTGGTTTGTAAGGAACCACTGAATAGCTGTGCCCATTGGTCAGTGGAGATTAGAACACTGCAAGGGGAATACACTTTGTCTTTAGAGAGAAGCATTCAAGCCAACGAGGCTCCTACTTATATCATTCCCTAGTGACCTGATGAAGAGCTCTGTGCATCTCAAAAGCTTGTTTCTTTCACCAACAGACATTGGTCCAATAAAAGATACTACCACACCCACCTTGCCTCTCTCAAACCCTGGGACCAACATGGCTGCAACAAGACTGCAAACATCACACCCTAATGGTAATCCCTGAACAGAAGTGAAAGTAAGCCAGTACACCATGCTGGACCAGACTGGCTGGTGATTTAAAGGGCCTGAGGCTCCCTGCAGCAGCGTCAGAGCCCCGGGCCCTTTAAAGCCCCACCCAAGCCCTGCTGCCAGAGCCCTGGAGTAGCGGTGGCAGGGCTCCCATGGTGATTAAAGGGCCCGGAGTGCCGCTGTGGTAGCGGAGGGAGCCCTGGGCCCTTTAAATCACCCGAGTCCCAGGGCTCCCAGCTGCCTCTGCAGCTGAGAGCTCTGGGGGGTGATTTAAAGCCCTGGGACCTTTAAATCTTAATTTAAAGGGCCCAGGGAATTTAAAGGCCCCGCCTCTTCTGGTTGAGGCCACACCTCTTCCAGCCGAGGCCACACCCCCTGCACAGGACTCCAGAGTACCGGTAAATCCTTTAAGTTACTTTTACCTCTGTCCCTGAAGTATCACTGACAGTAATTGACTGCCCAGAGGGTACATAATGTGATAGTGGAATGTAAGACCAAGGCAAGTACAAGAAAAAAGTTTGAAAGAAAACTTTCAGTTGCATGTGAAAGATGCATAAATAGGTAAGGGAAAAAATACACTGCCTTAAGGATTAGAGGGTGTTGAGTGTAAATAATCTGGGAAGTGTTTTTGGATCCTTTGGGAATGAAGGAGGTGACATAAATGTAAAATATTAAAACACCATCAAGAAACTCACCTCTCTAAAAGTTTGTTCAAAATTCCGAAGCTGTACACACTGCTCAAGCTTTTGTTGATGTTTAGCCCAAAATTCATCAAAGGCAATCTCTGTTTCATCTAATTGAGCCAGAAGCCTAAAAGAAAGTTCAGGATTAAAGTGATGGTTACAGTCTAAGAAACAATAGCATCTTTTAATGGACAACTCAAAGCCTACCTTTAAGTAATCTTTTTCTAAGCAATCTGATGGACTATTGTTAGCAGTAGAGTAGCCAGTGTTCCTAAACTACTAGGTAGCTTTTCTTCATTTTTGATATTGCATGTAAGTGGTTTCTTGAATAATACTGATGTAAAACAGAAATCCACCATGAATGTTAGCATTTATGGAAAACTGATAGCAATGGCTAGATCTAGATGCAGCACATACCCACATCTAAGTTCTGGTTTGCGATACCCTTCTCTCTCCTGTGCAGAGACTATTAATCTGCAGTTTTATGCTATATACAAGTGTGTAGTAGTGGCTGTGATAAATAAGAACTTGTTTCACTTGTAATTTAAGACAGGTTTGAACCCAAATGTTTTATGTCTATTTTACTGTTCAACCTACCTATGTATATAGACAAGAATATTGCACTTAGCACTATGGTATCTGAGTACTTATCCTCACAATGTACATTTCTGTAATTAGGGTATAACAGTATGGCTGCAGGTCAGGACTAAGGTGTATTTTGCCTCACTTACAGCATCATAAAAATTCACCAGAATTTTGAAAAAAAGATTTTAAAGCATTTAGGAGTTGGATGAATTAAAAAATTAAAATTAATTCAGAAGAGGAGATTATATGGACTCTGTAGTTCACTCCAGCTTTCCTCTGATATCATAGCTATGTGGGACATTTTGGATAAACTACTCAAAACAACGAACAGATGGCTTGTAGATAACTAATTGCAGTGATGGGAGAAATGAAGTTGCTTCTGCCAAACTCTGTTAGTTGGAATGCCAAGCTCTACAAAATGAAACTGCATGGAAAATGTTGGAACTAAAGCAAATATATAGAAACACAAAATGACACACAGAAACAACTTAAAATACCAACCTAGGAAAATTATCTATGTTTTGATAATACTGTTCAAATTTGTATCTCTGTGTTATGGTCATATAAAGGCTTAAAATTTGGCAGTAAATTAAGACGAAACACAGAGGAAAAGCCTTAATATCGAATACTTAACTACAGGTTTGATTCTATTTTTTATATTAGGCACCTAGCAATTGCTTAAAAAAATGTTTAAGCCCGTGTAAAAAGGCCAGCGATACACCAAAAGCTCTGCCCTCACCCATGCATAAGGTACTCCTGGTGGAATTCTGCATCAAAAAATTAAAAATTCTCTGCCGAAGAATTAAAAATCCTGTGCATAATATTTTAAAATTCTACAAAATTCTGCAAATTTTATTTGTCAAAACAACACTACATGATCATGCCGGTTTCAATTATTTTTAGGGCTGTCAAGCCATTAAAAAAATTAATCACAATTAATTGCACTGTTAAACAATAATAGAATACCATTTATTTAAATATTTTTGGATGTTTACTACACTTTCAAACATATTTATTTCAATTACAACACAGAATACGAAGTGTATAGTGCTCACTTTATATTTATTTTTGATTACAAGTATTTGCACCGTAAAAAAACAAAATAAATAGTATTTTTCAATTCACCTAATACAAGTCCTGTAGTGCAATCTCTATCATGAAAGTTGAACTTACAAATATAGAATTATGTACAAAAAACTGCATTAAAAATAAAAAATAAAACAATGTAAAAATTTAGAGCCTGCAAGTCCACCCAGTCCTACTTCTTGTTAAGCCAATTGCTCAGACAAACAAATTTGTTTATATTTGCAGGAGATAATGCTGCCCACTTCTTGTTTACAATTTCACCTGAAAACGAGAACAGGTTTTCTCATGGCACTGTTGTAGCCAGCGTCACAAGATATTTATGTGCCAGCTGCGCTAAAGATTCATATGTCCCTTCATGCTTCAGCCACCATTGCAGGGGATGTGCATCCATGCTGATGACAGGTTCTGCTCAATAACCATCCACAGAAGTGCGGACTGATACATGGTCATTTTCATTTTCTGAGTCAGATGCCACCAGAAGGTTGATTTTCTTTTTTGGTAGTTTGGATTCTGTAGTTTCCGCATCGGAGTGTTGCTTTTTTAAGACATCTGAAAGCATGCTTCACTCCTCCAGATTTTGGAAGGCACTTCAGATTCTTAAAGCTTGGGTTGAGTGCTGTAGCTATCTTTAGAAATCTCACATGGGTACCTTGTTTGCGTTTTGTCAAATCTGCAGTGAAAGTGTTCTTAAAAGGAACAACATGTGCTGGGTCATCATCCGAGACTGCTATAACATGAAATATATGGCAGAATGTAGGTGAAACAGAGCAGGGGACATACATTTCTCCCCCAAGTAGTTCAGCCACAAATTTAATTAACACATTTTTTTAAACGAGCATTATCAGCATGGAAGCATGTCCTCTGGAATGGTGGTCAAAGCATGAAGGGGCATACGAATGTTTAGCATATTTGGCACGTAAATACCTTTCAATGCCAGGTACAAAAGTGCCATGCAAATGCCTGTTCTCACTTTCTGGTGACATTGTAAATAAGAAGAGGGCAGCATTATTTCCTGTAAATGGAAACGAACTTGTTTGTTTTCGTTATTTTGTTTTTGAATGCAATTATGTAACCAAAAAAAAAAAAATCTGCATTTGTAAGTTGCACTCTCACAACAAAGAGATTGCACTACAGTACTTGTATGAGGTGAACTAAAAAATACTATTTCTTTTGTTTATCAGTTTTACAGTGCAAATATTTGTAATAAAAAATAACACTGATTTCAATTACAACACAGAATATAATACACCTCTAGCCCGATATAAGGTGACCTGATATAACACTAATTCGGATATAACGCGGTAAAGATATAACGTGGTTTCACCTATAACACAGTAAGATTTTTTGGCTCCCGAGGACAGTGTTATATCGGGGTAGAGGTGTATATATGAAAATGTAGAAAAACATCCAAAATATTAATACATTTCGATTGGTATTCTATTGTTTAACAGTGCCATTAATTTTTTTAATCGCAATTAATTTTTTTTGATTAATCGAAAGCCCTAATTATTTTGGTAATTTTTTTCAAAATACCTGTCAGCAGGTAGGTCTGTAACAATACAGACACACACAAAAAATTCCCCAGAAGATGAGAGCTAAAGAAACTCCTATAAAAACCCAGTTCCCGTTTCTCTGCCCCCTCCCCATCCTCCTCCCAGAGCCCAGCCAGGATGTCAGACACCAGGACTCCTCCCACCCTAGAGCCCAGATTACACCCCCCAGAGCCCAGATGGGCCCCCCCCCCCCCCCGCCCAGATACTCACCCTCCCCCCAGAGCCCAGCCATGGCCCCCCTTTTCCCAGATACCCACACCCACTCCCCACCAAAGCCCAGCCATGACCCAGCCCACACACCCGCCCTCCTACCCCCCAGAGCCCAGCTGTGCTTCCCTCCCCCCCACCTAGACAATCTCTACTCCTCAGAGCCCAGCCTGAAACAGCCTGATGCTGGGACCCTGACTTTATAGAGTTTCCTGCACACTGCAGTCTCCTTTCCTCAGGATGTGCGGGGAACTGCAGCTGATGGGAACCCTCTAGCTCCCTCTCCCCCCAGGAGTGTCTTTTATGTGCAAGCTGGGCTCTGCCGGATCCAGTGGCCCCCAGAAGCACTGCAGCTCATTTCTGTGGGAGAAAGGAAATTCTGCGCACACAATATTAAATTATGCATTGCACAGTGGCACAGAATTCCCCCAGGTGTAATTAAGGAAAAAGAACTCTCTCCATTTCAATCACCTTCTCAGACAAGGTCTGAGTAAATATATAGCGCTCTCTCTATGTACCCCAAGGTCAGCTAAGTTGGTCTCTTAAGCCCAAAGGGTTAGAGTTCCAGAGTCAAGAGCCCCCCATTGAGACCATCTTCCCTCCAGCCAGTTGTCATCTGGATAGTCCCAGCCAATCTCAACTGTCAGGTATGAGTGTGAGGAGATAGGAAGTCTCTAAACTAACCAGGAATCAAATAATAAAGTTCTTAATGGTCAAAACCTACACACTGAATTGCCAATCACAGTAGACTACAGAACAATGTTATGTGCCCTGCATCACACATTATAGCAAGGAACCACCACACACTGTTCTGCATTAGCTGAAGTTTCTGGGTGGCCTTTTAACTTATCCCAAGCAGACTGCATTGCACTACTCAGTCTAGAGCAATGGCTCTCAAACTTTCCAGTCTACTGTACTCCTTTCAGGAGTCTTGAGTACCCCCAGGTTTCACCTCACTTAAAAAGTACTTGCTTACAAAATCAGACATAACAATATAGAAGTGTCACAGTCACACTGAAAAATTGCTGACTTTCTAATTTTTACTATATAATTATTAAATAAATCAATTTGAATATAAATATTGTACTTACATTTCAGTGTATAGTATATAGAGCAGTATAAACAAGTCATTATCAGTATGAAATTTTAGCTTGTATTGACTTCTCTACTGCTTTTTATGTAGCCTGTTGCATAACTAGGGACATGTCTAGATGAGTTGATGTACCCCCTGGAAGACCTCTGCGTACCCCCAGGAGTACACATACCTTTGGTTGAGAACCACTGATTTAGAGGTACCAAGGACATGAATGTCTCTGATGAAGTCTGTATCTGAAAGACTACAATCTTCTACCAGATGATGGAAGAAAAACACTCTTTGCTACAGTTGCTATATGGACATGCAGAAACAGCTGGTGACCTAACACGACTCTTAGGTTCTTAGTCATAAAAGGTGGACAAACACCCAAAAGAAGATGTCACTTCTGTTATCTTCCTCTTACTGCTTCCCCCAAAACAATATCACCCATCTTATCTGGATTGAGTTTCAGCCAGCCATCTCTCATACAAGTAGCAATCTTCTCCAGACAGTGGGACAGCTGATCAACTGCATCATCTGAACCAGATGAAATGGAGATACAGAGCAGAGTGTCATCAGTATGTTGATGGCACTGAAATCCAAACTGAATCCTTATCTCCCTCACATGCAGACTGAGCAACAACGGAGAAAAAAATAGAACCCTGCAGCACTTTGCTCAGAGGATTTGGAGCAGACGAGCTACTGCCTACTAACACCTTCTAAATATTTACCACCTTGAATCACTTTGCCAGTTTGCTAACTACATGTATAAAAATTAAATACTAGAAAATAAAATAAAATAAATGTGTAAAATAAAAACTAATGCACACTCCATATTTCATTCACCTCACCTTTCCACAGTGGTTTGATTGTCAAGCTGATCTTGGTTGAGTTTGTAGTCAGGGTTCTCAGCAACTGGCTTTCTATTACTTTCAAGAATATCATGTCCCTGTTCTAATGCTAACCTCAAATCCTCCTGCAGAAAACAAAAAACAACACGTTTTAGTGGTCTTTCTAAAGAAATATTGCAAAGTACCATAGATAAAGTGTTCTTTATAGGAAGAATAGCGAGAACAATTTAATAAAGTAATTTGGCTAAGCAGCAGTTCTGCAGAAAAGGGCCTGGGGATTACAGTGGACAAGAAGCTGGATATGAGTCAGCAGTGTGCACTTATTGCCGAGAAAGCTAACAGCATATTGGGCTGCATTAATAGGAGCACTGCCAGCAGATCGAGGGAAGTGATTATTCCCCTCTATTCGGCATTGGTGAGGCCGCATCTGAATTATGGCATCCAGTTTTGGCCCGCTCCACTACAGAAAGGATGTGGACAAATTGGAGAGAGTCTAGCGGAGGGCAACGAAAATGATTAGGGGGCTGGGGTACATGACTTACGAGGAGAGACTGAGGGAACTGGGCTTATTTAGTCTGCAGAAAAGAAGAGTGAGGGGGGATTTGATAGCAGCCTTCAACTATCTGAAGGGGGGTTCCAAAGAGGATGCAGCTAGGCTGTTCTCAGTGGTGGCAGATGACAGAACAAGGAGCAATGGTCTCAAGTTGCAGTGGGGGAGGTCTAGGTTGGATATTAGGAAAAACTATTTCACTAGGAGGGTGGTGAAGCACTGGAATCGGTTACCGACGGAGATGGTGGAATCTCCATCCTTCGAGGTTTTTAAGGCCTGTCTTGACAAAGCCCTGGCTGGGATGATTTAGTTGCGGTTGGTCCTGCTTTGAGCAGGGGGTTGGACTAGATGACCTCCTGAGGTCTCTTCCAACCCTAATCCTCTATGATTCTATGATTAAAAGTAATGAATTAAAGGTACTGAAGGTTAAACCTCAACATTTTCCAAGCTTGTTCCATCCTCTCAAACCTGTGTTGGAAGTTTCATGATAACAGACACTTTCTCAAGATTTCCAGTGCTTCCGGTTGTGCCACAATTACCTGGAGATTTTTTGCTGCTATATTCTGAAACTGCTGGCAAACTAGTTTTGGTTCAAGTTATTAATGTTTAAAACAAATGTTATCTGAACTGGTTTGTCCATTCCTAATCAGAATTTCATATACACCTCTACCCAGATATAACGCGGTAAAGCAGTGCTCCGGGGGAGAGGCGGGGGAAGAGCTGCGCACTCTGGCAGATCAAAGCAAGTTCGATATAACGCGGTTTCACCTACAACGCAGAAAGTTTTTTTGGCTCCTGAGGTCAGCGTTTTATCGGGGTAGAGGGGTGTGTGTGTGTGTGTGTATGTATCTATCTCTATATCAATATCTATATCTATATCCACGCCAACATTACTACAAATAAAAAAAATGAAAATCTATACATTCCCATTACTACATCTTTGGTTGTACAGCAATTTCCATTACAGAAACATATCATAATGTGTATGTGCTATATCTTCTTAGCTTCCAGGATTATTTTTGCAAGGAATAAAGATCCTTATTAAACTTCAAATATAGCCAGGCAGCTTTAAGAAGATTTCAAAGGTCTCACATTCTTATTATCATCAAAAATTTTTCAAAAACTCTATTTTTCTATTGTATTTTTATTGCTAGTTATAATTAAAATAATGTGCTAACTAAAAGCAGGGTACTTTCATACGATATACATACCTTCATTTTGTCCTTCTTTTCACTATGTGTTGCAAGAAGGGAGCTGGTTGATTGGACATCATTTGGTAGTTCTGTTTCAGCCAATTCGGTCCCAAAGGACTGAAGCATTTGAGCTGTTTGCTTAACCATTAGGGCGAAACTTTCTATGGCCTTTTGGAATATATAAAACCATTAAAGACATTTCATGCTCTGAACACATGAACACACACACACACACACACACACACACACGCAACCAGGGATTTCCCTACAGCCCCCCTGAATTTCCCCAACACCCCCCCCCCCCAGTTTTGTGAATTAGTTACATGCAGTGTTGCCAATTTAGTGATTGTTCGGAAATTTGAATTGAAATTGAAACATTAATACATACTTTAAAAGCATATAAAGTGTATGATAAAATACATGTATCTGAAAAAGTATAATAGATTTGAAAAAGTATGAACAGACCAGCTTCCTTATACAGCTTTTGTTTTTATGATGATGTCAGTGCATTCATTTCGGTGATGTTGGTCAAATTATGATTTGTAAGCAAAGTCTAAAATGAGCTCTCCCTGACAGATAGTGATGAGCTGGGGGGAAAGGCTTCAGGACCAGATTGTATTTACAGTCACACCTAATCTACCTAGGTATCCAGCAAACAGAGCTGTGTTGCCCAAGTGATAGATTTTGGCTGGGGTTGGGTTACAAATCACTTGAATGCTTGTGTCTGAATGAAATGTTACTCTTATTGTATGGGTAAAGGGCAATAGAACTGTACTTAGCCTGTACTGATTGAGGGCATCAAGAGAGCGGGGGACAGGTGTTTTGCTTGATGGTCTGCCTGAGTCACAAGTACTATTTGACCTGCCCCTCTCCCCTGTTTAAAGACAGAACTGATTAGGCTTCATAGATAGTCTTTTGTTTTGTTAAGTGACCATTACAGCTGAAATCACTGATAATCAGGTCTAAGTGGAAGAGAGGGCCCCATATGCACTAGCATTAAGGTTCCCCCACTGAGAGCTCAGCTGAATTCACTGAGAGCTGGGTGGAACCTCAAGAGACATGCGAACAAACATGGGTGAGGCATCATATTTTCTATTTAAGCAAGAGATCACCACACACTACAAACTGGAGGCCAATGTTAAGTGCATTGTCACTTGTTCATCCTGAAGTTGAACACTGGTTCCAAACAAGACCAGCAAATGCTCACTATCTTTCTGCAAGAAACTCAGCTGACTGGCTAGAAGCATATGGTACAACAGTGAAAGACTCAACAGTTGAAAAAGTGAAGACCTCTCTCACCACATTCAAAAAAGTTGCATACATGGCTGATGAATGCACCAATGCAAATGGGCAAGTATTAAGTCATTGTGTACGTTATCTTGATGTCAGTGGTAGGCCAATAGATGCATTTCTAGATGTTCAAGTTATAGAAGACACATCGGCTGCATCTGTGACAACCCACATCTTAAAAGAGTTAAATGCTTGTCAATTGGACCCCAAACAGATGGTTGCTTGTGCATTTGATGGAGCTGCAAACTTCTCTGGAAGACATGGTGGAGTACAATCTTTGCTCAGAGAAAAGTATAACCCTAATCTCTCCTACACACACTGCAGAGGCCATCTACTCCAACTAGCGCTAGTACAAGCTGCAGACTCTTCAAAAGACATTTAAAAAGCTATAAATTTAATGTCTTCATTATATTCTTTTTTCAGCAAGAGACCAAAAAGACTAAGTATCTTGGAAAATATAGACGATACACTGGGACTGAAGTTCAAATTAGTCCAACCTGGGAAAACCCTCTGGCTTTCTCATGGGCGATCCTTGGCTGTTTTCTTAAAATTACTCCAGCCATTATTACTGATTTTGGAAAGTATCTACCAAGATGGGATGGATCTAAGTAGTGAGGCTGGTGGATTACTTTTGCTACTACGTTCAGAGAAAACTATTGCCATTCTCTCTCTTGTAAGGCTATTGCTGAAACCATTTGGGTCATGAAACAATGCCATCCAGGCATCTGCTACAACAGTAATAGATCTTTCTCCAGCAATAGAAGCTACATTTGGATCAATCAGAGAGCTATCCATTGAAAAAGTACTAGAAGAAGCAAAGACTTCAGTCCAGAAGTTGACTAATGGAGGCATTTATATTGAATCCTTAACTGAAGAGGACAAGAAGTGTTTAAGACAACTGAAAAAGTACACAGACTTGATTCTTAAAAATCTATAACAGCGACTTCTAGATTCTACTCAACCTCTACGTAGCTTTTACAGATCCCTGTCCTATAGAACACTGACAGTTGAGTGAAGTGAGGCACTACCAGCAATGGGGCTGCCATGTGCTCAGGACAGAATAGAGAAATTGAAAACAGAGTGGAATATCATACGACGAATGAATGAAGATTTGACTTCAACTTCTTTTTTATCATCACTAGTGGCTCGACTCAATCTTTATGCTATGTTTCCTGGGATGAAAGAAGTAGGAATTCATCTCTTGCTACTCTCAGTCACAGCAGTTACAGTTGAATGTTCTTTTTCATCATTGAATAGAATTGTGTGTTCTGAAAGAAGTCACCTTCTGCCTGATCATGTGGACTGAACTAATGAGCATACCAATTGAAGGAATGGAAGTACTCGACACACGAGAAGCCACCAAAGATGAATGAGTTGTGTTCAAGAGGTTAATTAACAGAGTTGTGCAAAATTATAACAAGAAACCAAGAAGGATGTAGATGTCATACTTCATAGAATGCTTGAGTAGCCAACTTCAATTTGTGTGATGATTTCAAAACATGAGTTAAATCTAATAAAATAGTCATGACACAGTTTTCAGTTTTTATTATGGTGCCATATAGCCCACCTTCACCCTCACAGTCTCACCCCCCATCGGCCCTGACACCCCCCATCCCCTGTAAATTCGACCCCCCCTCCTCATTTCAATTCCTAGGGAAAACACTGCCCCCAACCATAGTAAAATGCAAACTTTAGACTACAACTAAAAAGGTTGGCTTGAAAAAGTTTGTTTTCAAGAATATTTTGCTAGCAAGAGTTGTAAATAAAACACCTTCACCCATTAGCTTCTTAACTGCATATTTTCTCTATGCTTACATCAGATGTATTTGCCACACATTTTTATAACCTGGAGTCATTTTTTTAACTTGAGCTTTTCCCCCTCTCTTGTAACAATACCCACCCAGCCCCCAAACAACAAGTTTCCTTTGCTCCAAAACCCTAAGAAAACCACTCCCAAAGTTATTACTTATGTTATTTCTCGAAGATGATTAAGTTCCACTGAGATCATCTCCTCACTCGGTTGATGTCAGCTTGCATTAATTGGAATGTATTTGATAAATGACAGTATAACACAGAAGGGCCCATTAAACTGCGAAAAATAAAAACAACTAAGGCTTACAGTGCGGTGCGAGAGCCATCTGTTATGGCAATAATCCAGAGTGCCACCAAGGTCTTCTGTTAGCTGTGTTTTGTCAACATAACCATGCAATTCTGTTACTGAGCCCAGCATTATGATCTGCAACCATAAAGAAGTAGAATTAATATGACCATATAAATGACAAGACTCATATTAGGAATTCTTGGGCAAATCCTGCAGTCTTTACTCAGGAGATTGAAATCAAAGGAAGCAGCATAGGATGGATTTGTTCCCTTCATATATACAACAGCACACCAACTCAATAGTAGTTTATGCTGGAAGATGTTACAAATGTAATGACTGCAGACATAACCACCAGCATTTTATTCAGGCTGAATAGCATGTGTTAAGTAAGGCATGTGTACTGTACAACATACAATCTTTGCTTTTGGCACACTACATACGGCTATTTTCTGAAAGCTATGGTATTCGGTTAATTCACGTCATACCAAGGACATCATAGGCATGTGGCTTAACTTGAGTGGAAAGGGAGAGCAAGAAATTACAGCATGCAACTGGAGTTTTGAATGTTCGCTTTGGTTTCCAATTATAATCCAGTTTTTGACTTTGAGGAAGATGTCCCCCTAGTTAGGGTAAAAAGAGTCATCACCTATACAAAAGTGGTGTTTAAGAAAGTCATCACAGTCATACGACAAATCGTCCAGTGATACTATATTATGGACCAGATGTAAAAAATCCAGGCTCCACTTTTCAGGAAAATAATATTATGAGTGCAAATTTTCACCCACTATTTTCAGTGGCTATAAACTAATGTAGCTTAGACAGCTTTGGTATCTACTTTATGATTGCATTCAGGTACTTGGACAGTTAAGTAACATTAATTGTTCCCACAAATAATCATGGACAAGAAAACAATGGAGGTTGGGTTGAAAAATCAGACCCTGTAGTTGTGTATCATTAAAAATGACATTACATGTAAGTTGTTTTAGTTAGGAGAAACAGGAGTGTTAGCCAACAAATGATATTCAGTAATACGAGTTTGAAAACAGCTGGGAATGAAATCCTCCTCCTTCTGCTCAATAATGTAAACATACAAGATCTGCCACTACACAATAGATATACATGAACAAAATAGCCTTTTAAAAGTACATACACTATATTTTATATAACAAAGCTGTACATTTATAAATGTTAATATTAACTCTAGGGTTTAGCTAAGTGCTTGATATTAGATTACTCATTTTATGTTTACTCACATATTAAAATACTCTTATTTGTCTAAAAAGACTCCCTGGGAACAAAATACCAACATGGAACAGCACAGACAAATTGTTAAAGTAACATGTAAGCATTTCCTTTCCATTTGCTAATGTGCACATTGTCCAGATTAAGTACCTTAACAGATCACTGCTAATATAGTTGAGGCAAAGAAATACTTACAGGTACCTTCATTTTAAATTCATCTCTGTTGAATTTGAAAACGAGGTCTGAGAGAGTTCGGTGGATAAATCCTGTTGGGCGCAGAACAAGGACCAGCTGCAGGTTTCCTGGGAAAGATGCCTGTAAGTATCATTAAACAGATGTGTCCCATTCATTTCTGTATCACTGGGTTCTATAAATGTATCTTTAGACTATATGCAACCCATGCTAAACCATTCCTGAATGTACCAAAGGCCTACGTAAATGCTTCACTGAATAAAAACTCAACAAGGCCTGTAATCAGAACATTTTAAAACCCACTCATCTATGAGAATTAGGATTTAACTATTTTCCACCTTGGACTGTGAAGTGTTTGGATGATGAATTATACTGTCCAGAGCAATTATTACTGCTATGTAGTTGAAATAAATGTTATAGTTCAAAGACAGTAGATTGGAGGCTTATTAAAACTTACAGGTGTAGTTCTTTTACAGTTATCTTTTTCCATTGCCATCTGAATGCATTATGATTATATTTTCTGGTCTGTTTGTATACCTTGTCTATTACTAGCCATGTGAACTATTACCACCATAATTGACTCTCTCAGGCATTAGCTTAAAGAGACCACCACAGCCAGTCTATCTGAAACAATGCTATCAAGATAATTTTTGTCTCCTGCTGCTTAGACTAAGTCACTCCACATTCAAAACTGTCCAGTAGTTTCCCCTCTCCTTCTGCATTAAGTGCAAGCTCTGTACAACTCTACTTTTGCCTACATATTTGCTCTCATCTCCACTTGCCTCCATTTCTCATATCTGTACACTCCCTTTCCCACCTGTAAATGACACTCTGCATAGCAGGGAGGGCATCAGTTGAGAGGTAGTAGTTGAAGGAATATGTAGATTTTTCTACATGAAGTGAGAAAATTGGCGAATTGCTACTGTAAACAATGCTGGACAGGTGCCTGCTGTTCCTCTTTATCTGAGCTCATATCATTACTAGCTAGATAACTGCACTCTTTTTATGCCTTTTTCAGAAAGTCCTGGTGACTTGCAGAGACAAGGACATGACATAAGAGACATTCCTAAAACACATTTTAACTTTGTGAACTAGCCAACTTTTGAACGAGCAAAGGCAAAAGGACAGAAAAAAACCCACGTCACTCCAATCCAGCAGCATATTTGTTATGAAGCCCACTGTGTAGTAAGTAGACATAACAAACCACATAGTGCTTTCTTAATAGTGCTCCATGCCAACTTATTAAGAAGATAAACCATGGATTAATTTAATGTGTGGTTACTATAGGTTAATGTTAATTTATTGTAGAAGTGTCAAAGTCTTCACAATGTGAGAGAGGGAAGAAAAAATATAGAACAACTTTACTTAAAAAGTTAACATTTTATACTCAGAGGACACAGATATGGATTTCCAGGTCAGGAAATGAGAAAATTGGTAGAAAGATTCCTACAATATGCAGGAAAAAAATTACTGTAAATTCTTTTTCATATGACACTAACAAATCCTTGGCCACCCAGGCTATTATTATTCATGCTGTGATAGTACCCGCAACATGATACGTCTTCTCCACACATATTAAGACAGAGTCTCTGTCCCAAACAGCTCACAACTTAGGACTTCACGGTTATCACTATGGTGCCTGCTGCGGCCATTTGGAACATCACACCAGCACCATGGACAGACCTTGGAGCACCGGACTCTAAAAGCACACCCCTCTACCGACTGAATCGCCATTAGCTATTAGCAGTAAAGGAACTGACATAGTGGAACAGTTTGAATGCCATTCAGTAGATGGCAATGGTACACAGACATATCAATCAATTCACTGCAATACCCGTAAACAGCAGCATCACGTATTAACATCCTTACAGGCAGTATTGATCCATGAAGTGAGTCATTCCAGAAATAATGTCACCCTCCCATAGATAGGTTGGATATTTGTAGGATAGCCATGCGTGTGAAAGAAAGATCTCGTGTCTTCCTCTGCTGTCCATCACTAAGTGTCAGAAGAAGGTTCCTGAAACTTCATCAGTTCAACATTTCCATCAGTTCTGTCATTTAGGAAGATAAATTTTCCTGGAACCACGTCTCTTTCTAGCTATTGATGCAGTGAAATTACTGCAGCCAAGATGTGCTGTCAATATCAGAGCACTAATGGAAGGTAAACATTGCCAAAAAAGTCAGCGTTCACAATATATAAACGTTTGACCTCAGAGGATCTAAATATTCACATCCATGTGCAACTGACATAATACTTCCTCCACATAAAGTATATTCCATGACCAGAACCCCTTTGGTGTGCAGGTGACTGAAACCATCTCGTACGTGTATACACTATTTACAATGGTGTTAAGAAATATTTGTGTAATAATAATAATAATAATTTATATAGTGCCTCTCCTACAATGCTTCCCAAACTATATACTACCTCTACCACCACTGAAATGTAGCTACCTGTGGGGTGGAAGACAGCAGCTAGCTATTCTTATTATTTAAATTATGGTAGAGCTCAAAGGCCCCAATCAGAATTGATGGCCCATTATGTGGGGTGCTGAACAAATACATAGGAAGAGACAGTTCCTGCCCTGAAAACGTACAATCTAATATGAAATAAGATGAAACGAAGAAGTCTTATAAACCACAGGAAGGAAGGAGGACAAGGGCAATGAACGTAAGATTATGTGGCTACACAGAGTTCATACTGAGCAACAGCTAACTTATCTTCTACCCATGGTTATAAATAAAAATAAAATTAGCTATCACCTGCTGAACAACCTAGTCATCACTGATACGTTGTGGATATTACAACAGAAGTGGGTCTGATGGAGGGATTTAAATGAAGAGAACGTAGTGACCTTACAGATTTGCTCAGGGCATAAAACTTTGCACATCGATGATAGGAGAGGACATTTTGGCATGTGACAACTTTAAAAAAAAAAAAGTGCCATGGAATATTTAGCGCCTGCACAAAATGGACAGGAACTGTTTTCAAGGTCTCATTTGAAGCACAACAAAATGCATAGTACTCAGTTTATCTGTCTTGTATGTCTGAAAACTGACTCGACCTGCTAAGAATTTAACTAGCAATTCCAGGGAGCGTAGGTTTCCCAAACCGAGGGCCTGACCCCATCCCATTGTGCTTCCATTCAGGTCAATGGCAAAGCTCCCTTTGAGTTCAGTGGGAGCAGAATCAGACCCAAAGTCAACTGGAGTTTTACCACTGACTTCAGTGGAAGCAGTATTGGCTCCTGATGCCTAATCACTAAGCAAACCTCAGCAGCAGTAAAACAAGTTAATACACAGAATGTTCAAGAATTTACTGTATGTACTTCTCAACATCACAGAAGGCAATACGGCATTCCGACTGTATGATATCCATTTTTATGGCGCTCAAGCAGAATGCTACAAACCATGAAATGAGGTTGCACTGAATAGTATTTCAAACAGTTGAATTAGGTACTTAATGTTCTGTAACTAATGTACATTGTTACTAATAGTCTCTTTACTTAACCCACACTACAGTGGCCTTCTCATAGAAACAGGGTTTTTTTATTAGATGGTTTTATTGATCCAAATGATGTTTCTTGAAGGTAGTATAGTAACTCCTCACTTAAAGTTGTCCCGGTTAATGTTGTTTTGTTGCTGATCTATTAGAGAAAACATGCTCGTTTAAAGTTGCGCAATGCTCTTTTATAACGTTGTTTGGCAGCCGCCTGCTTTGTCCATTGCTTGCAGAAAGAGCAGCCCGTTGGAGCTAGCTAGTGGGGGCTTGGAACCAGGGTGGATCAGCAGCCCCCCTATCAGCTCCCCTAAGATCTTGTGCAGCTGCCTCCCAGCAGGCTATCAATTAACAGGCAGTTCAGCTGTCCCTCCCCCTACTGCCATGTGCTGCTCCTGCCTTCGGCCTTGGAACTGCTTCTGGGAGCCTCCTGCTTGCTGTATAAGGGGGAAGAGAAGGGCTAATGTCAGGGTGTCCCCCTTCCCCCTGCTCCCCCGCTTACCTCATCTCCATAGAGCAGGGGGGAGACATGACAGGGCTCAGGACAGAGGGAGCTTGCTGGCAGCACGGGCTGTCTCAACTTGCTGATCTACTTAAAAAGGCAGTGTATTTAGAGCGGGGTCAGCATACTTAAAGGGGCAATGCACATCTCTCTCACACACACAGGTGAGAGTGTCTGCCATGCTGTCTCCCCTCCCTCCATTTGTGCTGCTTTGTAGAGTGTGAGGCTACATTAACAACGTGTTAACCCTGGAGGGCTCAGCTGTTCTAGTTCATCATTTAGCAGTAAGGCATTCCCTGGGAAATATCCCTCCCTCTGATTTCACCACTTCAACCAAGCTTCACAATCATCATTGCTGTGTACAGTATTAAATTGTTTGTTTAAAACTTATACTGTATGTATATAATATAGTCTTTTGTCTGGTGAAAAAAATTTCCCTGGAACTTAACTCCCCCTATTTATATTCATTCTTATGGGGAAATTGGATTCGCTTAACATCGTTTGGCTTAAAGTCACATTTTTCAGGAACATAACTACAATGTTAAGCGAGGAGTTACTGTACAGTTTCAGTGTACATGGGAATCTGCAATTTCTTGCAAGGTATTCTCACACCTATTACCCACAGCTATCAATAAGGAAAAAGAAAAAGAAACCCTAAATAACCAGGAATAATTTCCACAAATAGTATCTGCCAAGTCTAAAATCTTTAATTAACCTATTTAACATTTCCCCCTAAAACGTTATTTCAGGAAGTACACTCTGCAGCCCTTTTAGAGGGGGACAATTCAGTTTAGGATCAAACTTCAGGGTCTGTAATTTCTGAAGTGCATTACAGAACCAAATAATTGATTTTATTTCATTAAATTAAAAATAATTCAGAGTGAGAACAGTTTTTGTTTTTAAAATTTAAAAACATTCCGTGCACTGTTGTGAACATTATGCTAGCATTGGAGAACCGAAAGTTGAAAGTACCTACAAGCATAAGTGGTAATGACCAGCCTAATTTTATTGTCCAAGCAGAGCGAAATTCCCGAAGGAAACTAATAGCATAACACGATGAAAAGAAAGATACCGATTTTAAATTATTTCTCTTTAATAATCTGTTCTGTATAAAGTTAACTTTATAAAATATCTATGAGGAAGAGGTCTGTGTGTAGCTTGAAAGCTTGTCTCTCTCGCCAACAGAAGCTGGTCCAATAAAAGATATTACCTTACTCTACGACTAAATCATGACAGAATCTCTTTCATCTCTCACGTTTAACATTCACCATCTTCACACAGTGGCTCCTCACTTCTGCTTAGGATGGCAATTTTGGACTCCTCCAAAATCCACGTTTGTGCTCTACATTGTGTAGGCTAACAAAGACGTTTCTGAGTGGCTCTGATCTTTGGGTATGTCTGCCTACACCGCAGCTAGAACCATGCCTCCCAGCCGAGGTGAACACACTTGTGCTAGCAGAGCTTGAGCTAGCATGCCAAAAATAGCAGTGTAGACATTGTGGCTTGTGCTTTCAAGCTTAGGGGGTCAGATGGGCTCCAGCCCAAGTTGCAGGGTCCATACTGCTATTTTTAGCACGCTAGATCGAGCCTCGCTAGCGTGGGTCTGTCTAACAGAGCGGGAAGGCTCGCTCCCAGCTGCAATGTTGATGTACCCCTACAGGCTACAATAAAGCAGCTTATACTGGCTTAGGCGAATCCTAAATCTATTCCATGATTTACATTCTCTCCTATTACCACAGTAAACAGCTGCTACACCACTGGACCAGCCCACTCCCTGTAGTATTTATATGCACAGTGAAGCCAAAAAGAAGGTTTTGAAGGGAAATCATACTGAAAAGGATGCCAACTTTCTTGATAAGTAAAAGATGAAGGGAATCTCCTCTTGTATGTCTGAGTCGTTGCTAGATCCTGCCACAGTTATGAAGCTGTTAAAAAAGTGGCAATTTGTAACACTGAATCAATACAAACACATTAGATACACTCGCAGAATGTACATAAACACACACACGTGCAAGTTAAAGCTCAATTATACAGAGGTCTCATGAGGCCCACACGCCACCTTTGGATAACCTCGATGGTCATCAGTTTTTCAGTTTATGCAAAATCCTTAAAAAAAAAAAAATCATACTTCTGACTGAAATGTTCATCATCTATGATGGTCAGAAATAACTCCTAAGATGACTAGAACTGAAAGAGAGCAGAGAAAAAATACTTTCTCTACGGTTGTTTGACAGCACTTTGTACAGAGCCAGATTAACTATTACTCTTGTATAGTTAGGTGGGTCCCAATCTTGCAAGCAGATTCCATGCAGGTGGCTGCGGTGGGCTCTTATGGAGCCCATTGGCTTCAATGGTGGGGTCATCCGCATGGAGCCTTAGTTAGTTTCAGCTTGTGTTTGTATGAGCTTTTCATATAGCAGGAGAGAGAAAAAAAAATATTCCAAAACCACACAAACTGGCCGAGGGATTCAGTGGTCAGCACAGCCCCTGACGCTACTCTTAGTCCCACTGGATAATCTATTCCATTTGTTCATTTAAACACACACCCCTCCATCTCTCTACCTTATTGTGCATCTATAGATTCCTGGCTTTGACACCATCCATGTCCAGTCCAATGGAGAACAGCATGGCCTTTCAGATTTGGGGAAATTTCTTTACATACAGTACACCCACTAAATCAGAGCCTGCCAGTAAATGAAGTGACAGGAAGCTTCCCACTATGCTCCAATTTGTGGAAAGCGAAAGTACCTACAAACAAAAATCAAATCCAGCTATGTTTAAAGCAGAATTTAAAGTGGATAAATGTATATATAATCTTAATGATAGCTTGGCAGGTTATTGAAATGCAAGCTTCCTATGGCACCAAAACTCACCCTAGGATTAAGAAGCTCTGGTGGAGGGTTGATAAAGAAGCATTCTATGCTTCATTACTATGCTGGATACTAAGATGATGAGCAACTGTAGAATGGGTATAGTAAACATCACCCGGGAAGAGCAGAATTTCTACTTTCTATAGCTGACAAGTTCACAGTTCATCAATCCATCTTTTCCCCAAGGAACTACAGTACAACTCGATCTGTTGCCCAAGAACTCAGAAAGTCTCATGCTGCCACTGCTTTTCTTTGTTCTACTCTGACTGACAATTGGCTAATCCAAAAGACAGTTTTTAAGACTTCACACTTTTCAGCTGAATAAATAACTGCATTCAGAGATGACATCTGACAAGTATGTGAACCATCAAAATGAGAGAGGGCTAGAAACTGACTAGTATCACACATTTCACATGACAAGGTCAGATCCATATTTTAGATATTTAAAATATTTGGACTAGAATGAGTAGTCGTGAAATCTCATTTTATGTACAGTACCTCAATATATCTACATTTCCCTGTAATAACCCAAAATGTTATGCAATTTCATTCCTTCTACATTTACCTGTATATAGCAACTCAGAAGACATTGTATGCCAGAATTCCTGTATATAAAGCAGCAAGCAGGTACTTCGGTTGAAACTACATTAACTGTGTAAATTGCCAGAATCACCCAACATGGTTTAATGGCAGATTCCTGCCCAAGATGAGCTCTCTTATATGGGCTTATTGTCGGGAAGTTTGAGTTACATGAGCTTAGAGGAATATCTTTAATTTGAAATTCTAGTCAGTTTAAAAAACATAAGTAAAAGTAGTTCTAGGCACCAGGTCTGTCCTCAAGTTTCCCGGATAATGCTTGTAGCTTTACAACCCCATTCAAAAAGTATTTTTCTCTCCTCTTTGTGTGTGTTAAAAACCCATGGAATAAAAGAGAAAACTGACTGACTACATCAGGGAAATCGTGAAAATGTCTATACACAAAATGCTGTTAAATTCACAATGTAAACAAACAAAAAAAATAGTTAAATTGAGAGAAGTGTAATTAACAATTTTTTTTATCTTATCTTTAAAAAAAACCCTAAGTTTTCCACAATCAGAAATATCTCAGATATAGAACAATATACAGACAGAAAATGAACATAATTGTATTCTTTGTTGCTGACACAATCACTGCCACTCCTAAGATATCACAATGCCTATAAAATATCAGCTGCTGAATGGAGAGCAGCTGGTTTAAACTCAATCCATGCAAGCCCAAAGTGATGGTGGTTGGTTGGGGGACATACTGTGAAGAACTAGCTGGAACATTTTCCCCCAACTCTCAGTCCCATGAAGTCATACAGCCCCCACTCATCAAAATGGTTCAACAGAACACGTCCTGTTTGACTCATCACTAAGCTTGTATGACTATGTAACATTAGTTACTAAAACCCATCATCTTTTATCCCCAGCTCACTAGGAAATTTCACTCCTTCTGGACCAGGTCTTGGCCACAGAGATCAATATCTAGATTACTATAATTCACTGTATCTGAAGCTGACTGTAAAAACAATACAAAGGCTCTAGATAGTACATGCGACTGCCAGGTTCGTCAATGTTTTTTTAGGCTGTGGTCAGCACATCAGATCCATGCTCTAGTCCAGGGATTGGGAACGTTTGGCATGCGGCTCGCCAGGGTAAGCCCCCTGGCGAGCCGGGCTGATTTGTTAACCTGCCGCGTCCACAGGTTCGGACGATCACGGCTCCCACTGCCCGGGGTTTGCTGTCCCAGGCCAATGGGGGCTACAGGAAGTGGCGCAGGCTGAGGGATGTGCTGGCCACTGCTTCCCGCCGCCCCCATTGGCCTGGAGCCGCGAACCTCATCCAGTGGGAGCCACGATTGGCTGAACCTGTGGACGCGGCAGGTAAACAAACCAGCCCAGCCCGCCAGGGTGTTTACCCTGGCGAGCCGCGTGCCAAAGGTTGCCGATCCCTGCTCTAGTCCCTCCACTGGTCACCAGTCCACTTCTGCTGCCAGTTTAAGGCCTGGGTCCTAATCTTCAAAGCAATTAATGGATCAAGCCCCAGTTACATGAGAGGCTGAGCTATGAGCCACTAAAAGAGCTGCACTCCTACAGGACAATGCAGCTCACAGAGACCAATATGAAGCGCATAAGAAGTGGATACAAACCATTCTTAGTCAAGGGGAACCAGACATGCAACAAACTTCCAGAGCAGATTCAATGAATCCAGAGTCTGGTCACCTTTAGGAAATGCTGCAAAGCTTTACTATTTGATAACGCTTTTCTATCATAAACAGAGCGTACACACATCATCAGTCACTCCCTCCAACCCATCAAACAACAAAAATTAAAAAAAAACCTACCCCAAGTTATATTCTTATAAACTGAAGGAGAGCCAGAGAACTGAGAAGTCCATCAGGGACTTCACCTCTGCTAACAGACTTTTGGAGGAAGACACCTCAGATATGCGGCTTATGGATGGCAGTATAAAACCCTAAAATAAGATAGGAAAAGAGAGATCCACTTTTCAACTCTGGTGTCAGGGCCTCTCTTTTCTGAGATTCATTGATAATCTCTTCTCTCAACAGTGACTATCCAGGGGTGTTATATAAAACTCCACAGGTGAAATCTTTTGCTCCTAATTAAATCCTCAGTCAGAAGTCTTGCCTTGTTTGCACAATCCTATCCAACTGCTCAGGTTGTGAGAGTAGGATAGTTAAACAGGGCTGTGATGGGGGTGTTCACTCCATACTACCCTGAAGGGGTTAAGGTAGCTCAGAAGGAGCTAATTAACCCAGTAGGCTTCACCTGGGGAGAGATTTAGGCTTGATTGACAAGTCCTAACTGGAGATGGAGCCCACTGGGACAGAAGTAGGAGAGGGCTTGTGTAAAGCCAGGAAGTGAGAGCAGAAGGGGGCTGTAGTGGGAAGGTCTGCAGTCACTCTCTGGGCCTAGTGAGGAGAAAAGGAGGAAACCCAGAGGTGGAGCAGAAGCCCTGGCATCTTGACCTTGAGGGAAGGGTTTACCTAGAGGGGTGGTGTAGAAGAAAGCTTGTGGAGGGCGGAGTAGGAAGAGGCTCCAGGGAAACAGGAGCAAAGGTTGAGATGGTGCAGACCTTGGTTGCTGATAGTAGGGTCCCTGGGTTGGAACCTAGATTACCAGGTGAGCCCAGGTTCTCCTACCAGCCACTAGGAAAGTGGCACAGTTGTGACATGGCACCCAGACAGCTAGTCCAGGAAGACTTTGTTACCTCAGAAGGAAGAACTGTATAGTGACCTGGCCAGAGGGCCAAGCCATGAAGAGGAAGCACTGTGACTCCTAGAGAGCAAGAGGGGGCTGAGGTACAATCTGAGAGAATACCTGGCAGAGCTAATTCCCAGATGCACCCATGAGATGATGCCTGAGCAGGAAGAGTGCCCCATTACAAATTGATGGATAATGGGGGCATGAAGGTCGCCCCAACACAAGGGGAATGTGAAGGCCTGTAGCAGGAAAAGGAGACTATGTAGCCCACCATGTATGGAGGCCTTCTTTGCAGAGGGCAGATATACTCTCCTGAGCCGGACCCCAGAGTTGAGGCTTCCACTGAAGGTGGTTGACAACAGAGAGGATCAAGGCCCTACTTTATACAGGTTGTCAAACATACAGCTAAAGGTAACATAAAATACTTCCTGAGCGGCTATACTGAATCTTTATCTGCAAGGGGTTAAGAAGCTCAAATAACCTGGTTGGCACATGACCAAAAGGGCCAATAAGGAAAGAAGATACTTTCAAATCTGGGGGGAAGGTTTTGTTTGTGCTCTGTTTGTTCCCTCTCTGGACGGAGAGAGAGAGACCAGTCAGGAAAAACAGCTCCTGAAAACATACCTGAAATGAGCATATAAAAGATTACAAAAATTGTAAGTAAGGGCAAGGAAATGTGTTAGATTATCTTTTGTTTTAGCTTGTGAATTTTCCCTATGCTAAGAGGGAGTTTTATTCCTGCTTTTTACTCTGAAGCTAAGCCTACAGGGGAATCCTCTGTGTTAAATCTTTTTATTACCCTGTAAAGTTACCTTCCATCGTAATTTTTTCAGGTGTGATTCTTTTACTTTTTTTTTTTATATAAATTTATTCTTTTAAGAACCTAATTGATTTTCAGTGTCCAAAAAACCCAGGGGTTTGGTCTGTGCTCACATTGTAATCAATTGGTTAGTATATTATTCTCAAGCCTCCCCAGGAAAGGGGGTGGAGAGGCTTGGGGGAATATTTTGGGGGGGAATAGGAACTCCAAGTGGTCCTTTTCCTGAATTTTTGTCTAAATCACTTGGTGGTGGCAGCAATACCGTCCAAGGACAAGTAAAGGATTTGTGCCTTGGGGAAAGTTTTTAAGCTAAACTGGTAGAAATAAGCTTAGGGGTCTTTCATGCGGGTCCCCACATCTGTATCCCAGAGTGGAGAGGGAACCCTGACACAGGTCCTGGAGAATCAATAGAGACAATGGGAAGCACTGGTATACCTACACGGTTATTTGGCAAAGTTAGCTTACAATCCTCCGGGAAGTGAGCAGGGACCAGAGAGGAGGGAAATGGGAAAGTGTTTCCAGTGCCAGGAGTCCAGAAGCTGGCCAAGGCAGTGCTAGGCCTGTGGCCAGCGGGAACACATAAAAATAGAGTGCCTCTACTGGTATGGAGACAAGAAGCCCTACCCTGAAGGTATATAAAATCATGAGTGATGTGGAGAAAGTGGATAAGGAAAAGTTATTTACTTATTCCCATAATACAAGAACTAGGGGTCACTAAATGAAATTAATAGGCAGCAGGTTTAAAACAAATACAAGGAAGTTCTTCTTCACGCAGCGCACAGTCAACTTGTGGAACTCCTTACCTGAGGAGGTTGTGAAGGCTAGGACTATAACAGCGTTTAAAAGAGAACTGGATAAATTCATGGTGGTTAAGTCCAGGAAGGCAGAAAAGCCCAGAGGCATCCCACCTGTTGAGAGAGCAGGAAGGAGGAGGCGCCTGTTTTTCCTGAGGGGAATCAGGGTAGATGAGGAGACATTGTCCTCATAACGAACAGAACTGTAGCCCAGGGAAGGGCAAGGTCCTGATTAAGAGCTGGAAGAAAGGGTTAGTGGACCACTGCATGAGCACGGCTGTAATAGAGAAGGCTGACAGGGCAGTGATAACAGAGGGCAAGAGAGAACTGGAGGTGAGAAAGACATCTGCAAAGACCAACCTGAAGAAGGGTGAGGTGAACACTGGGTCCAGTCAGTATATGGGAAGGACTCAGACGCTGAGAGAGAGGGTGCTGAGGGAATCTGCAGAGCAGAGAAGGGGTTACAGGAGAAAATGATAGCCACAGAGCAGACTTTATAAGTAGCAGTACAAGACCTATAGTTTCAGAGGGAAAGATAATGGGACACCATGGAACAGAAGGGCAAACTGCTTCTCTTGGTGGGTGAACTAGAGCAGGAGAGGGATGATCCGTGAGCCCAGCTTCAGCAGATGCAGGGTAGAAAATGTCTGTACCCCCAAGCGTTGCAGTCTTGAGGGGGAACGTACGAGATGAGGTGTTCACCCCACATCACCCCTGACAGGGTTAAGGTGGCTCAGAAGGGACTAATTACAGTATCTCAGAGTTATAGAACCTCAGAGTTACGAATTGACCAGTCAACCACACACCACGCTTGGAACTGGAAGTACACAATTGGGCAGCAGCAGAGACCCTTTCCCCCTCCCCCAAAAAGGAGGCAAATACTGTGTGTTAAACAAAAACTCCCAAAAACAAAGGGAAAGCAGCTTTTTTCTTCTGCATAGTAAAGTTTCAAAGTTGTATTAAGTCAATGTTCAGTTGTAAACTTTTGAAAGAACCACCATCACGTTTTGCTCAGAGTTACGAACATTTCAGAGTTATGAACAACCTCCATTCCTGATGTGTTCACTACCCTGAGGTTCTCCCATAACCCAGTAGGCTTCACCTGGGGAGAGATTTAGGCTTGACTGACAAGTCCTAATTGGAGATGGAGCCCATTGGGACAGAAGTAGGAGAGGGCTTATATAAAGCCAGGAAGTGAGAGCAGAAGGGGGCTGTAGTGGGAAGGTCTGCAGTCACTCTCTGGGCCTAGTGAGGAGAAAAGGAGGAAAGCTAGGGGTGGAACAGAAGTCCTAGCAGCCTGACCTTAAGGGAAGGGTTTACCCAGAGGGGTAGTGTAGAAGAAAGCCTGTGGAGGGCAGAGTAGGAAGAGGCCCAGGAAAACAGCAGCAAAAGTTGAGACGGTACAGACCATGGCTACTTATAGTAGGGTCCCTGGGTTGGAACCCAGAGTAGCAGGTAGACTCAGGTTCTCCTACCAGCCACTAGGAAAGAGGCACAGTCTTGAATCAGAAGACTATCTGGAGTGGCACTGGACAGCTGGTCTGGTGAGACTGTGTTACCCTGGAAGGGGAAAACTGTATAGTGGCCTGGTCAGAGGGCCAAGCCATGAAGCGGAAACACTGCAACTCCTAGAGCGCACGAGGAGCTGTATCATGAACTGAGGCTACATCTACACTACAGGGGGGAGTCGATTTAAGATACGCAAATTCAGCTACGTGAATAGCGTAGCTGAATTCGACGTATCGCAGCCGACGAACCCCGCTGTGAGGACCGCGGCAAAATCGACCTCCGCGGCTTCCTGTCGACGGCGCTTACTCCCACCTCCGCTGGTGGAGTAAGAGCGTCGATTAGGGGATTGATTGTCGCGTCCCGATGGGACTTGATAAATCGATCCCCGAGAGGTCGATTTCTACCCACCGATTCAGGCGGGTAGTGTAGACCTAGCCTGAGAGAAGGAAGGAGGCATCACATTGGGCAGAACTAATCCCCAGACGCAGCCCTGAAAGGACACCCCAGCAGGGCGCGTGCCCTGTTATAAGGGCATTAGCTCTTTGTTTGCCACTGCTAATGCAGAGTCTCTGCACCTGAAACAAAATTTCAGTGGGTCATTAAGTTAATTTTGTTTCATGATTAAATGAATCTATGCGCCACAAACAAAACTTGTGTACTGGAGCAGTCCCAACAAACAAATATAAGTGAGTGCATTTCTTGTTAGCAAAGTGAATTTCTAGTTAGCAGTTGCTAAAATGTTCATAAATGTCTCCCATGATATACACTTGATACTAAACTGCTCAAGATAGTTAAGACCAAAGCAGACTGTGAAGAACTTCAAAAAGATCTCACAAAACTAAGTGATTGGGCAACAAAATGGCAAATAAAATTTAATGTGGATAAATGTAAAGTAATGCATATTGGAAAAAATAACCCCAACTATACATACAATATGATGGGGGCTAATTTAGCTACAACAAGTCAGGAAAAAGATCTCGGAGTCATCGTGGATAGTTCTCTGAAGACGTCTACGCAGTGTGCACTGGCAGTCAAAAAAATCAAACAGAATGTTAGGGATCATTAAAAAGGGGATAGAGGATAAGACGGAGAATATCTTATTGCCCTTATAGAAATTGATGGTACGCCCACATCTCGAATACTGCGTACAGATGTGATCTCCTCATCTCAGAAAAGATATACTGGCACTAGAAAAGGTTCAGAAAAGGGCAACTAAAATGATTAGGGGTTTGGAACGGGTCCCATATGAGGAGAGATTAAAGAGGCTAGGACTCTTCAGCTTGGAAAAGAGGAGACTAAGGGGGGATATGATAGAGGTATATAAAATCATGAGTGATGTGGAGAGAGTGGATAAGGAAAAGTTATTTACTTATTCCCATAATACAAGAACTAGGGGTCACCAAATGAAATTAATAGGCAGCAGGTTTAAAACAAATACAAGGAAGTTCTTCTTCACACAGCGCACAGTCAACTTGTGGAACTCCTTACCTGAGGAGGTTGTGAAGGCTAGGACTATAACAGCGTTTAAAAGAGAACTGGATAAATTCATGGTGGTTAAGTCCATTAATGGCTATTAGCCAGGATGGGTAAAGAATGGTGTCCCTAGCCTCTGTTGTCAGAGGATGCAGATGGATGGCAGGAGAGAGATCACTTGACCATTGCCTGTTAGGTCCACTCCCTCTGGGGCACCTGGCATTGGCCACTGTTGGTAGACCAGATACTGGGCTAGATAGACCTTTGGTCTGACCTGGTACGGCCGTTCTTATGTTCTTATCCTGTCTAGTCACAATGTCATCTCTATCTAGCCACGACATTTTTATCTGGGATGGTAAAGTGGAATTTTCAAATGTGTTTGGCACTGAAGACAATGGGAGTTTTGTCACTGACATCAACGGAAGCAGCATTAGGCCAAAGCTGAGCACGTGTGCAACTTCAGCTAAGGAATTGTTGATTTTTTAAAATAGCGCACAGAACAGGACCTAACGAGAGAAGGGAACATTTATGATTCCATTGCAACAGCCTATGCATATTTGCCAGGTTCTGCCTTTAAAGCTTAACTTCCTTCAAGCAAAGACTCCAGCTACCATTGCAGTCGTTGCAATTACAGGTCTCATATGTATCATAGTGAGTAGGTATTCAGGTTCTATGTTGTGTGAAAGACAAAAATTTCCCATTTCTTCAACACATGGAGCACTTCATATGGACCTGGTGCTTAAAACCACAACATTAGAGCTTACTGTAAGCTCTAAACTTTATCATGGCTGCTAAAGAACCCAACATCAAAGGCAATTTTGCAACCAACTGTGATTTTATAACATCAAGCAGAAAAGCTGGATTTTGGGGAACAGTTCACAAACTACCGGAGAGTGAATTCCATTTCTTTAATCACCCCCAACCACTCCAAACTCAGCTCTTTTCAGGTCTCAGTACTGGAATCTTCTCAATGCTGAGTCTCAAATTTTCATGAAGTACTATCAGGATTCATTTTTGCAGCATTTTTTCGATGATTTATTAAACATATTTTAACATCCAGAAAATCCCAAGTCCTATTATGGGAATATCATATTGTCAAACCTATTTAAACAAATTGCTATGCTACAACAGACAAGAAGCCTTGTGGCAATGCCACAAGAACAAAGCAGCAATGCCAAGATGGCAAATAATTTGCAGCTTTGATTCTGACTTGCTTTTACCTCCCAGGAGGAAAACCGCTTTCACAGAAAATGGTTACAGCGCTATGGTTTTGCACTTACTGGTAAACACTCTGAAATACTGGTAATTAATGCCAGCATGACAAGATTGAAAGAGGCAAAAAATATAAGAAAGGGTTATGATTAGGACCTGCTCAGTGTACAAGTGAATATTAATTTTTTATTATTAGACATGCCTCTCTTTTGCAGCTTAGGTAATAAAATAACGTGTATTGTTTAACAATTCTGTTTATATTTAATTTTTAAAAATTAATAACTGAAAGGTATGTTAGTTAAGCTCTGGTAATTTTTTTTTAAAAGTTATGAAATGCATGCTGAAACAACTTAAAACACCTGCCATTGAATTTTCTTTGAAACCTGTTTTAAACGAATACTGAGATGGTTTCAATTTAAACCAAAACTGACATTTTAAAAAAATCATCATCCTCATAAAACAACAACAACCACCACCACCACCCAAATCTTGTTTGATCAGTGAAATGATCACAGCTCAGCTCTATTAGCTTTGGGTTACCAATGCAAAAGCTATTTTCCATTTGAACCTAGGTAGGGATGAAGTTACTTTGCAGACCACATTATAAGCATACTGTACACCAGGGGTAGGCAACCTATGGTCCGCGTGCCAAAGGCGGCACGCGAGCTGATTTTCAGTGGCACTCACACTGCCCGGGTCCTGGCCACCAGTCCGGAGGCTCTGCATTTTAATTTAATTTTAAATGAAGCTTCTTAAACATTTTTAAAACCTTATTTACTTTACATACAACAATAGATTAGTTATATATTATAGACTTATAGAAAGAGACCTTCTAAAAAATGTTAAAATGTATTACTGGCACGCGAAACCTTAAATTAGAGTGAATAAATGAAGACTCGGCACACCACTTCTGAAAGGTTGCTGACCCCAGCTGTACACCATACCACTGGGTATTGGTGGGTTAAATTAGAAACAGAAGACAGAACAGTTAGAATGTATTTCTTTAACAAAAAGTTATACTGTAACACTGGTAAAAGAAAAAATGTTTACTGCATTTTATATATGAGATATGTTCAACCTGGAAGGACCACCATAAAGGCCTTAACTGAAAAAAGAACTCACCGCTATTCGCAGTATGGAGGCTTTCACAGAGGTCCATTTGTCTTGCCTTCGATCTATGACAAGGATAAATCCAATTCCAGCATCTTGTAAACTAAGTTTGGGGGGGAGCAAAAAAACCTGTAGTTAAACATACAGATGAAATGGTCTGATATTCTCTAGTAATATTTCACAGTTAAAAAAAATAGTAGGTTAACCTTTCTTGTGCTGAGCCTTAAGTTATTTATTTAAAATACACACATGAATATATCTGATATACCATTAGGAGGATGCAGCACTCCCAAAAGGATTCCATGCAGTTTGTCAGTCAGTTAAGCCATAAATTGTGCTTATCCACAGGAAGCAAGGTTTCACATACCCTCAACAATTATTATTATTTCAGTGGAATATAAACCCCTTTGATTTCTCAGGATTTTTGTTGCCAGTATAATCCATCTTTCATATAGTTTTCAGTATCACTATTCCTGGATAAAAACAAAACCATTTTCCTTTTGCATCTGTTTTCTTATTCCTTTTTTGGACTGGCTTCTTATTTTACTCGTGTCTTAATCCCTTCAAAAACTCAAGCTTTTATGATCCATGTATTACATTAGTTCTTCCATCTGAAATTCTCATAGTCGTCCATGTTAGAAATCTTCTCTTAGGGCAATTGTTATATTCACCAAGGCAAAAAATCCTTAAGGCATCTAAGAGCTCAAAGTCATACACTATAAAGGTAAGATAAGATGCACTTCTTTGAAATGGAAACATCTGTGAGAAAGATCACACTTGAATTCTTGTGTAAAGATGAGGTTTGTTTTTCTGCTCTGTTCAGCTTCATGTGCTGCAGTCACCGAGTACAAATAAAGAGATCTGCTCCGGTAATTTCCTATCAAAACCAATTGTGTAATGCCAGCACTTGACTGCCAGCCAATCACAACAGAAATGAAAATGACAGGCAAGTACAAGATAGACTACTTGAATTGCTAATTTTTCGGTATATTTGGCAACTTGTATATGCTATAATATATACTGTAGCAGAAAACAGCAATAATTAAAGAAAACAAATATAAATTGATGCAGAATTATATAGTTTGTAGGAAGCTCTGCATGCTGTGTATGTAAAAATTACATATGATCATGGTTTGTTTGTCATATTGTAGTGACGGTGCTTTTTTATTCTAGGTTTGTAAAGTGATATGGAAATATGTCTTGCTTATTTAGCACTGATGGTTTATCATAAATGAGTTGCATATTGTTAGCTACATTCAATACAGATAAATATTGTGTGTTATGGTGGATGAAAATTCTAGATATCTAAGTGTGGTCTCCTGAATTAATATTTACTATTAATTTACTAACAGCATTCTGGGCTGTATAAGTAGGGGCACTACCAGCAGATCGAGGGACGTGATCATTCCTCTCTATTCGGCATTGGTGAGGCCTCATCTGGAGTACTGTGTCCAGTTTTGGGCCCCACACTATAAGAAGGATGTCGAAAAACTGGAAAGAGTCCAGCGGAGGGCAACAAAAATGATTAGGGGGCTGGAGCACATGACTTATGAGGAGAGGCTGAGGGAACTGGGATTATTTAGTCCGCAGAAGAGAAGAATGAGGGGGGATTTGATAGCTGCTTTCAACTACCTGAAAGGGGGTTCCAAAGAGGATGGATCTAGACTGTTCTCAGTGGTAGCAGATGACAGAACAAGGAGAAATGGTCTCAAGTTGCAGTGGAGGTGGTTTAGGTTGGATATTAGGAAAAACGTTTTCACTGGGAGGGTGGTGAAGCACTGGAATGGGTTACCTAAGGAGGTGGTGGAATCTCCTTCCTTAGAGGTTTTTAAGGTCAGGCTTGACAAAGCCCTGGCTGGGATGATTTAGTTGGGGATTGGTCCTGCTTTGAGCAGGGGATTGGACTAGATAACCTCCTGAGGTCCCTTCCAACCCTGATATTCTATGATTCTATTATAGGTTTTAGGAACCCATCCTCTTTTTCCTCACTGCAAGTTGGCCAAAAGTATGGGCTACATATTTATAGGAGCCAAAAAGTGAAACTAGGCTTCCAAAAGTAATGAGAAAGGAAAGAAACAATACTAACAAAAGAAAAGCTAAACAACATATGTATCAACCAAAACAGAACATTTATTTTCTTTTACCACAGAAAGGCTTCCACTGCCCCTGAGCTTCCCAGAACCAAGTCAAGCAGCCTTTAACTCATATTTCTGGTTTAGGATAACTGTATCACTGGTACATACAGCTTTTGAGCATTAAACTCATAAACTTGACCAATCCACTCTATCTGAGGTGGATTCTAGTCCTGTAAATTTACCAGTACATGAACCCACGCAAAATATGCAAACATTCAAATAATGAGCTGTAGCTTATTTTGGGGTTCATGATGATTTACAATGTCTTTATATTTTTGATTAGACTTCTTCCTTTTTTAACCTATATACTCCACCTAGGGAATGCGGATATCCGATTAAGTCAGATTCGAATTGTTAAATCATTTAATTATTAAATGGATAAGAAAATTCTGTTAATGCCTGATGCCATGTGGTTCGCTATACCGCACACATGGCTAACTCACACACTGATCCCTGAGGGTTCTAACGACGGGATGCATTCCACTTCTGCAGATCAAGTTAGTCATCTCCACAACACATGCCAGTAGCTCAGAGTCAAGGAATCTCAGGGTTGCTCCTGCATCCATTCTCAGGCCCTGATCCTGCAAGCTGTTCTGCACAGGCAAATCCTGCATGGAGCCACAGGGACCACTCATACATAGCTTTCAGATTGGTCATCTCAGTAGTATGGCCCCAAACCACTATCAGTTTACAATTTTGTATTGTAACAGTTGGAGTTTGTTTCTTTTTCTATTTTGGAGGAAACCCACTTTCCCTGCTTTTCAAAGCAAAAACATAACATTGAAATCAAACTTCTTGTCTTAAAATTCTACAGACAATACACCATGCAGCGCATCTATTTTTGCTGAACATTCAGCCGCAGACTTTCAGATACAAAACACTGTAGCAGGGTTTAAGACTTGAACTACAAGAGAATTTTCATTAACTGTCTATTACTGCAGTAGCTAGGGCTGTGTAAAATTTACCATTTCTTCTTGTAAATCATATGTGGGCACTAAAACAAAATAAACAATAACTGGAAAGAATACTAATCGTAACAATGTTCCTCCTAATGGCTCTGAGGATTTGCAAGATATCAAACCTTACACATGCCACTGGTCCAAGACTCAATACTAACAGTGTGATTTTGAGGAGGAAATTCCACAGAGTCTGGAAAAATACATACATTTTTTAAGCAATTTTATTTAAAAAATGGAAGCTGTTTGAAATGGCTCAGAGGTTTGGAATTTAGACTAAGTCCAATGAAAGATGGATCAATAGGCAGAGGGCATGTAAGATGGTCAAAAGTACATGATAAATACAAGTTTTCATCTAGCTCTATGCATTACCACATGACTACAGGACCCGTTCCTACCCAGCTTAGCATCTCTCATTCACTATCAGGAAGTCAATTTCTGCCTCCTATCGGCCAATGATGCCAGCCTCCATCACCTTCTTGTTAAGTTTTCAAACAAGCAGGAACCTTTGTGCTTCCTCTCATGCTTGGGAAGAGCTCCCTGTAAACAATTGCAAAGCCATCTGCTTATCCGCCTTCAAACTCTCCTTCATGGTGATGCCTACAAAAAAAACCTTGACAGTGGTTGGCCCACTGGTGTAATAAGACCTCAGCCCCTCATACTGACCAGTATTGTCTCGTTGTAGCACTCCATCTGTCGTCATTTGTCTTATACTTAGATTGTAAACACTTTGGGTCAGCGACAGTTTTTTTGTTCTGTGTTTGTGCAGTGCTCAACACAATGGAATCGTGATCCTGGACTAGGGCTGTTGGGCACGACAGCAATACAAATAAATAAATAAATACTACCACCGCATGCATTTTATTATAAGTGAAACTGGTAGTGAAGCTTATAGTTAAAGTTGTATAACACCTTCCATTCAGAATGTCTTGTTTCAGTTTATTGTAATTTTGCCACATTAAGCATTCGGGCTGAAATTTTCCATCCTTGCTCTCTTCCTCATGCTGAAATTTGAATGTTTCGGGGGGGGGGGGGAAGGTCTAGAGAACACTATTAGAGGAAAATAAGTAGTTCTGACCATGTTAAAATGTCTTTTTATTGATTCTTGGGAGCTCGGGTGCCTCCAGAGCTTTGTAATTTGGGGATGTTCCTGGAGTGAGGCGTCCCCTTTGCTGTCCCCAGGAAAAATCATTTAGATTTGACAAAGTTTTAAACCTCTGAAAATTGCCATTTCCACAGGTTCAGTAGAGTTTATCAGAAGCTTGTGCCTAAAATTTCTGAACATTCCATCTGCATTAAGCATGATGCCAAGTTCCACAGAGAGCGCCCCATGTGCCGTCTTCACTTAGCATGCTCCCAGGCTCTGCATCGCTTCTTGCGTCATAGACACAGAACTAGAGCATCTGACATGATGTCACCATAGCCCCACCTTGAGGCGTAGGGGAAAATGAGGAGGACTGGGAGCTCGATTAAGGAGGGATGGTGCTCAATTAAGGAGCAGCTATTCAATATGTTGTTTCTTGTTTTCTCCTCATTGCTCAGTGTGTGGACCAGGATTTATTTGCTGCACACTATTCAATCCCTGATCTGAATACAGAATTATTATTTTTTTCATGAGTTTGTCTATATTTGCTAACCTCAGAGGAATGGTGAGATACTGGAATGTTGGGTTCCATTCCAGGCTCAGGAGAGGAGGGTGCTCCAATGGGCACAGACTTCTGCCTGTTCTCTGCACCCCAACTTGATCCCTTCTACCCTGCCCCCACCAACTTGTCCTTGTACCAGGCCTGTCTCTTCCCCACTCATTTCCTCATCCCAGTCCCATTCTCTTCACCTAGCCAGTCTCATCTTCTTGCCCAGCCAGTCCCCACCACCTTTGGCTCCCAGGCTCCTTGGCCAGCTAACCCCAGGCTCCCTTCATCCCAAATCCCCTCTCTTCCCCCAACCTGTCAGTCTCTAGTCCCAGTCTCCCCGAACAACTGTGTCCCAATCTTCTACTCCTGTCCCCCCGCATTTGGATCTTGTCCCTTATTCATTTGAATCAGGCAGCTTCCTCCTCACTGGCTGGAGGAGGAAGCTGGAGAGGCACTGACAGCACAGGAGAGACACTCTTGCTCTCATTTCTGGTGCCTGGTCCCAGCCCGTAGCAGACCAGACCTACAAATGAATCAGCCCTAGCCTGGAGAATGCTCAGTGCACAGAATCTTCAGAGTTATTGGCCAAGAAGCTGTAGCAAATCTACGCTGAGCGTATATGAACTGCAATTTTTAAAATGCTAACAATGTGGCCAAATTTGAATGGATTTTCACAGGGATGGCAAAGGCCACCCATCTGCCAAATTCCAAGGGATTGCTCCAAACCTTCGGGGTGCTAGAGTTTTTCAAATAAAAGATTGATAGAATATTTTTTTTTAAACATTGACAGAACAACTGATTTTCCCCTAATCTAGGTCTCAAACTGCAGAACCATTTGGGTTGAAATTTTCCAAACAGACTGGACAGCAAGCATGGAAAATTTCAGCCAAAACAACTACATTTGTGAAAATTATAAGCAACTGGAAACTGGTATTAGAATAGGAAGTTATGGGCAACCTTAATAATAGGCAGAGCAGGTCAGACCCTGTTTTCAGTGAATACACATATAACCTGATATTTGTTTATACAGGTTTCTTTTATGTATTTTATTTGTATTCTGAAAGGCAATTTATAAATGTATAAAACTCAAAAAAATCACTGAGCAGACAATTTGGTCCCTCCATCTCCCATCCTTCCCAAAATAAATAAAAATACACCAGGAGGTCAACATTATACTCTGCATAATTATAAGCAGACAGAACAGAACATGACTTAGAAAAAAAGAGTAGCTAAAAAGGCACTGAATCAGCTATATTAGTAGTGCTCCCAGATTACAGGTAGGAAGGGGTGGAAGGAAAAGTGAAGGGAGGGAGAAGAAAGTAAATTGGACAAAATTATACCCTAGGCTGGGTCTCACCTTTCCAAGGCCAGTATCCCATAATGCAGTGCCAGATGGCTGAGGGGTACTGAAACAACCCCTTACTCCCTTCCCTGCAAGCACATATCTCAGACAGTGTACAGTAATGGATGAAGTTTTCATTCAATGAACCTTCTGCTTTATGCTATGGGGACATCTCCCGCCTTTGTCTTCTGTTGTAAGATTTATGATCTCATGTACCAGGGGAAAGGGTGGGAGAGCTTATAGCACATGCTGTTTTAGAAAGCAACTTTCCCCTACGGCGTGTGGAAGCAATTATGTATTCATCATTTGAAAGATCCTTACATTTCTCCAAGGTATGGGTGGTGATAACTGGTACATATGTAAGATGTCAAAAGTTTCTGCTGTTTTTATACTGTTGCATGAATACTGCTTACATATATTGCTCTTCACACTGACACAACATAGAGATTGCCTTGCTACAGTAACTCACTAAATCAGAGATCAGACATTTCAAATGGAGAACAGGATTACATCATTTTTGACCTAAATAACTAACTAAATGATGTGGATTTAATAAAGTGTATTTCAGTATTAACAAGTTGCTTATTTTTTTTATTAAAAACAAATGGAAGTTAATTGACAATGCATGTCAGTTGTTCCCTGCCCTTACAATCTCTGCCTGGTTATACTAATGGGCTAGGTATTTAAACTTTCAACAGCTGAACAAATATTTTGTCAGTAACACTTCAGTGAGCAAGGACCATCCTTTTGTTCTGTGTTTCACCAGCACCTAGCATAATGGAGTCCTAGTTATTGACTAGGTGCTTAGGGGCAACAGTTATACAAATAATAAATAGTGGTATTCAATGAGGAACCAGTACTGTGACCAGAGCACCAGAGTGACATGTTTACAGCAATCTGTGTTCCTAAGCAGGTGAGGAGTTGTATTCTGAGCCAACTGGAGCTCTCTCAGGACCCCTGATTTCATTCCCAGACACAATGCCTTGCAGAGGTCAAGCCTGGAGGTAACGGATAAACTGATTGCCAAGGCAGATCTTCATGTGTCAAGAGACACCAGAGTCTCCTGGCACCTTTGATAGTAAAAGGCATTTCCAACAGATGTGGCTATCTGAAGTCAGAGATGATTCTTCATTTGCTTATTAGAAGACTAGGAATGATAATTAACATCGCGACTCTCAGTTGCCTTGTTTAGGAATGGGTGATTAGAAACAAGATGAGAACTGGCCAGATGTGTTTCCAGGGGGAAGAGAGAGTCCTGATCTTTAGAAGTTTCAATGGGCAGGACCTGAGCTACCTCAAAGATCTGCTAAAAATGTCTGCATTCCTCAGTCAATGGAAGCACTGGCTACAAGCGAGAGGCTCTTGGGAGCAGTGGACAAAACCTCCTCTCACCAGTCAGCTTGTGGCTCTGGAACTCTCCTTTTACTGCTGCCAAGAATGGTCACTTCCAGGACAAAACAAACCCCATGCTTTTGTCACAGCTGCTCCACAACACTAAAATAAATCCTTTAATATGTGCTAGTAATAACTAGAAGAGAAGCAAGAATCTACTCATCCACTTATGTAAGCTTTGTAAAGCACTCGAAAACGTGGTGATGACTATGGTATAAATTAGGTAAAATAGACCTCTCCTCTACAGCAACTTCAGCTTAAAGAAAATAGGTCAGATGCAAAACATTAGGGTGTTATGTAACTTACTTGAAAATATTAGGGTGCTATGTAGTATACTAAAAATATTAGAAGAAATTCATCGCTTAAGGTAATACACTATAGAACCCAAAAGTGCAAGATGAAGACCACTAGCTAGACACTGAACAACGGCATCTGAAGAGGTCTCACTTTTTTAATTTGTTCTCCATCAAAGATGACCACCACTTCAGAATTGACTTTTTTTTTTTTTTTAAACCTGTTTAGGTTCTTATACTACATCCACCACTGTGGTATTTGAGTGCCTAACAAATTTCCTGAAGTGAACTCCATAAGATATCTTGTATCTAGCTCTCTACCGCCCCATTCTGTTGGGAGTTTTTTATGTTTTGATCCCGTTAAGGAGGACCGCTAACCATCTAAAAGAGGCAAAAGTCAAGGGCAATTAACTTGGGAAATTATTGCTTCAGAAGAGTGAAATTGTCTTGCACCTTCTTTTGTAAATGATGGAATAATGAGGTTCTGCATTCTCTATAAAGCTCTACTTTGAATGCTTCAGGACTTGGACCTTGGAAATGGTTCTATAACTCACAATACTAGTTCTGGATTCACTGTAGAAACCATCTAGTTAGGTTCACTTTAGAAATAATAAGCACTAAGAAGTAATGTTATTAGGTGAAGATGTAGGTTGTTTGGTACTTCACTTGGGTAAGGCATAAACTTTCTAGAGTCGACAGTTACTAAGATGATATGTTATGCATGTTTTAAAACATGAAGTCTAAATTGAACACTGAACTTTGTAATGCTGTAGACATATTTTAGATACTTTACCATGTAAAAACTGTATTAATTGAAAGCTTTTAAGCAGTTTTCTTAAGGGATAGGCTGAGACACAAAACATTAAAATAGTTTCAGTAACTACCTTAAAATTTCTTTATGTCAGCAGTATACAAAAGAAATCCCAGCTCAATTTTTAATACCTAAATGATGAAATAATTTAAATGCAAAATACAGTATTCTTTCTCTGTCATTTACCATGAAAAGGAGAAAGTGTAGGAGTGGCCTTGAAATCTTCTGATGAAGTGGCTCCCTTCAATTATCATCTTTTTCTTTTCTCTTTATCCTCCCACACATTCGGGTGCATAGGACAGCCACTAGTTTCTTCCATATATTTGTCTTGTGCTGGTTCTCTCAGGCTTCCAAGTACCATGTTGATGGATTTGGCTTCTTTGCGTATTGTTTTGCATAATATTTCTCTAGGTTGCCCTCCTTTTCTCTTTCCAGGTAGTGTCCACCTTTTCACTTGCCATGGAAGTCGTATTGGTGGCATCCTTAAATCAGGTCTTAAGTATGTTTGTCGTCTAAAGCATCAAATATGGTAAGAAGATTGGTTTGGTCTACTTAGAATTTCTGATGTTAAAAGAAACTTTTTCTAATGGACTCAGATCTTCCAAAGGCATTTACTTTGAAATGAGTTTATCAACATTTGTTAATAGATTTCCATGACTCTGTTCTGTAAAGTAGGACAGACAATGCGGACGTTAAAAATTCATAATTTTGTGTCAGTGCCAATCATACTACCTTTCCAAATCTTTTCAAGTTTATGAAAGTTGTTTTCTGCTTTTGATATTCTTTGCTTGACATCTAGCATAGAGAGTCACCATCAGAGGTAGTCAATTTCTTTTCAAAGTCAAAATTTTTTGGTCAAGATATAGTCAAGGTCCAGACCACAGAAAAAATGATAAACAACAATAATGAAAATAATAAATAAATAAAAAGATTTTGGGGTCTGTTCAAAAGCATCTGGCGGTCTGGATTTGGCCCACGGTCCGCCTGTTGACTATCCCTGCTGGCATCATTGCACATCTCCCTCCCTAGACAGGTAAAATGACATACTTTTTCTAGTGTTTCTTCATCCACTCGAATGGTTACTTTTGGAACATTGATAGCCATATATCTTGTCTTTCTGTTGATGAATACACCAACTTGTTCTGCTGTATCTGCCAGAGGGTGGGTCATTTCTTCCATTAAGTGATGTGTTGAACTAAGCAGGACAATGCTTAAATTATTTGATTATTCTAATTATTGTTGCTGGTATTCCATAGTAGGCCTTAATTTTCCAAAGACTTGTCTCTGTGTACAATGTCACAAGCCTTATGGAAATCTATAAAATTTAATCACAAGAGGTGCTTACCATGCCTCAATTTGTTCTATCATGTGTCTTGGAACAATAATCTGGTCTGCACATAAGCTCAGTGGTCTAAAACCTACTTGTTCTTCTCTAAGTAGGACTGTTTGTTTCTTGATACATTCCAGGATGATGCTGCACAACATTTTTCAAGGCACTAACAGTAATGTGATTAATCTCCAGTGACTGCAGTTGGTAAGGTCACCCTTCTTTGGCAATTTTACTATAATGCCTCTCTGCCACTAGGATGGGTTCTTTTCTTCATTCCATATTCTACCCAAAGAGACAGGAGGGCTGTTTCATCACTTGCTTTGAGCATCTCTGCAGTAATGTTATCCTCTCTAGCTGCTTCCCCATTTTTGAGCTTACTGATGGCTTTTCTAACTTCTTCCATTGTAATATCTCATAAATTCGTATCAAGCTCTAGAGTGGTAGGTCTTCTTCACATATTTCTAATAGTTTGCTTGAGCTTAGTCTATTTAAAATTGCCAGAAAATGTTCTGCCCATCTTTTCCTTTGCTATTCTTCTGTACAAAGAGTCTTTCCATTTGCATCTTTAATAGGGCCTCTAGTACAGCTAAAGTTTCCCATTAGCTGGTTGATTGTCTTGTACAAGGTTGTAAGATCCCTTCTTTGGCTAGAATCTTCAGCCTCTGGACATTTTCTATCAATATAGGCCCTTTTATATTTTCTAGCACTCCTTTCGTGTGTGTGAGCGCTAGTTATATATTAAGGGTGGTACAGTATCTTAACCCTCAGAACAGAAGCAGAAAGGTATCCATCCTCTTGGACAGCTAATTTTGCTGCTAGCCTCCAAAGCTCTGTAATTTTGATATACTACGGAACCCATTTTAAACATTTACTTCTCTTTCTAATTCCCCACCACCCCCCAGTATTACTGTTTTTATGGCACACACACAATTTGAGGTTTGTATACATCTCAGAATATTGGTGGCAAAGAAATAATATAGGTAGAAAGCAAATATAATGAAACCATTTTAACAGTGATAGCTATAAATACAACTGTATGATATCATGACACTTAACTGGTTAGACAGAAAATAACTTCGGGCCAAATTCTTTCCATGGATGTGTGTATGAGACTCTCAGCAAGGTCACACATCTGAGGGCAAAATTGTTTCTAATAATAAGTAGTCACTGCAGCATAAAATTAAAAGATCCAGATAAACTCTAAATATCTGGAAGGTCCACAGAGCTATGTGCATAGCTGTCTCCTGAAGCAAACTATACCCTCACATTTCAAATCTGATTCATGTTGGTGACCTGTCACCTCAAACTACAATCCAAAAAATGTATAGCATCATCCTGATCTTTGAACAGAAATTTAATCTTTTGGTGAATCATCCCGTATTTAACTGTACATAACCATCATAATTTCGTACTGAAATTTATGGAGAATGTGAGAAGTCTGAAAACAGAAGTATTTCTTTAAAAGTTTTGTGTTAATTCTTTCAGCTTGCAAGATGTTTAAATCCCTCCACCCCTGCCCCTCACTGCAAAGAACTGAGAGAAGAGCAATTAATAGGGTATTATAAAAAGATTATGATCCTGAATTTGAGAAACTCTTTCACGAGGAAGCTAGAAGGATGTCACTACAGAGAGACATGGAAAATCCTTTTGATAGCAACATCTAGTTTCAGATCTAATTTCACATTAAGTGATTTAAATAACCTTGAACACTAACTTTTGGAGGCCTGCTCTCAGTACCAGTTGGCAAATGAAGGATTCATAAATTATAATTTCAAGAGACTTTCAATGTTCTCATATTTTTATTTTGGGTGTTTGTTATCTTGAAGCAAGGTACCAGGGCAGCCAACTCCATTTTAATTTTAGGTTCTTGCACATGCTGCACATTCAAGTCAAATTTTGCTTGAAAAATGACTGATAAATAATAATCTATGTTTTAGGTGAAAATAAAATAGATTTTTATTAATATCCGTACCTTGCATCCATTCAGCAATATGTTCCTGTAGACAGAAGAGTCAATCTATCATAAGAGGTGCTTACCACTCCTCACTTTGTTCTATAATATGTCTGAGAACAATAATCTGGTCTGCACATGACCTCAGTGGTCTAAAACCTACTTGTTCTTCTCGAAGGAGGAGGACTGTTTATTTCTTGATACGTTCCAGGATGATGCACAAAATTATGGGAACTGGAGTATCCAGGTCTTGCTCAGTTGTACCTGCTCTGGTTGGAGGCTAGAAAGCCATCCAAAGAAGAGAATGTGATGTGGAGGGGCAAGTGCAATATAGGATTCATATCATGCTAAAGTCTAATCTTTACCTGCCACTGGCCTGCTGTTTCTTGTAACAGTCAGGTCATCTCACCTTTCTGCCCGCTTCCCCATCTATAAAATGGGAATAATACTTTGACACTAAGCACCCCTGTATTCACACTTTACACACTATTGTAATAATCTTTGTACAAACTATGCCTTATGAATAGGGCCCTACCAAATTCATGGCCGTGAAAAACGCATCACAAACTGTGAAATCTGGTTTTCTACATGCCAGTGGTGACAAATTGTTTTGTAGCATCACACATGGCAGCCAATGGCTCTGCGCCACTTAGACTGGGAAAGTCATCGCAGCAGGAAGGGTTGCAGATAGTGCATTTGTGACACTGGCAGACCAGCAAACTGGAATGCGACCCATAACTTAAGCAGCATTGCACCTGTAATCAAGACAATTCACTTATGTATGGGTATCAAAGAAACATTAATTAGGCTAACAATCCCCAACTCATCCACTTTGTATTGATAAGAATCAAAGAATAGTTGCTATGTGTATTTGTCTGTATTTACCTGTATCTTGTTAGAAGTTTATCAACGTAACCCAATTAGCTTTTAGATGCTAATTCTCATTCATGTCTTAATTGCCTTATATTATATATGTGTTTATGTCCAGTTAACCTGAAGATCAAAGATGTGAGATACTGCAGGGAACTAATATCATCTACATTGAGCAGAGACTAAAATATAAAAAAAGGCAAATACAGTATAGTACTATGTTAAACTCCTAAAAAAATAAAGGGAAAGCAGCATTTTTCTTCTGTATAGTGAAGTTTCAAAGCTGTATTAAGTCAATGTTCAGTTGTAAACTTTTGAAAGAACCACAATAACATTTCGTTCAGATTTATAAACATTTCAGAGTTATGAACAACCTCCATTCCCAAGGTGTTTGTAACTCTGAGGTTCTACTGTAGATATTAATGATTGGCTGACACTGATTCTTGGGTAAGATCTGAGATTCATATTGACTTGGGCATAAGTGTCTAGTCTTTTGGGATTGGTGAACCTTATATATGGTGAATCAGGTTTTCCGTAAATCGCTCACTATATTAGACTTAGTTGTTAGGTGGGAGCCAAGGGCTGGAATGCCTAAAGGGGAGTGTGTTTGGCTTCTGGATAGCCAGTGTGGTACTGCAGAAGCTATTTAGTTACTGGCTTGGTGAATCGAATTATAGAATAAACTACCAGTTTGGGGGATTGTCTGCCCTACTTCTTGCAGTCTGCCCTGAGTATGGCATCCTCAATGTGGCCTATCCAGGCACCTGGTCACAGCACTGCTGGGAAACAAAATGGTAATAAAACCAAAACACAATTTCATCGCTTTTTAAGATAACAGAGAGCTCTGAGACTCGTCATTAGCTACAGTGGAACTTTTGGATGCATTTGCAAGTGCTAATATACCATTTGAAAAGCTTGATCACCCAAAGCTGTGCAAATTCATTAACGGAATGTACAAAATACTGGTTGCTTACCAAGTGCAAATAAGCTACGACAGGACTATCTTCTAAAGGTTTTTGCTACACATTTTGAGGAGATGAAGTCTCTAATTCGTGAGTCTTTTGCAATTATTTCTGATGAGTCCACTGACAAGCAAGACAACTATGGACTGCATGTTCTATTTGATTTTAATTTTGACAAGATTGAGGATGTATAGATAGGAAAACAAGAGTGCTTGCCGACTGCATTTACTTGGATGCTGTTAACTACATTACAGTTTCTCAAGTGATAATTAAAACCATTTCAAAATATAGTGTGGACTTTGACAAAGTATCTGTTTTCATAAGTCACAATGCAAGTACATGACGAAATCTTTCAAATCTGTTCTCCATGTTCCAATGCCAAATGTTGTCCATACTATATGTAATGCACATATAATTCATCTCGTCAGTGAGCTGTTGGAGATGCAAGTTTCATAGAATCATAGAACTGGAAGGGACCTTGAGAGGTCATCTAGTCCAGTCTCCTGCACTCGTGGCAGGACTAAGTATTATCTAGACAATCCCTGACAGGTGTTTGTCTAACCCGTTCTTAAAAATCTCCAATGATGGAGGCTCCCTGGGCAATTTATTCCAGTGCTTAACCACCCTGACAGGAAGTTTTTCCTAATGTCCAACCCAGGAGTTGGCAACTTTCGGCACGCGGACCATCAGGGTAATCTGCTGGCAGGCTGCGAGACATTTGGTTTACACTGATCATCCTCAGGCACGGCCCTCTGCAGCTCCCAGTGGCTGCGGTTCACCGTTCCTGGCTAATGGGAGCTGTAGAAAGCAGCGGCCAGCACATCCCTGCAGCCCGCACCTACCATCCCCTCTATAAACTTATCAAGTGGAGTTCTGAAGCCAGTTAGGTGTTTTGCCCCCACTGCTCCTCTTGGGAGGCTGCTCCAGAACTTCACTCCTCTGATGGTTAGAAGCCTTTGCCTAATTTCAAACCTAAACTTGTTGGTGGCCAGTTTATAGCCATTTGTTCTGGGGTCCACGCTGGTGCTTAACTTTAATATCTCCTCTCCCTCTTCTATTTATCCCTCTGATGTATTTAGAGAGAGTAATCATATCTCCCCTCAGCCTTCTTTTGGTTAGACTAAACAAGCCAAGCTCTTTGAGTCTCCTCTCATAAAGGTAGGTTTTCCATTCCTCAGATCATCCTAGTAGCCCTTCTCTGCACCTGTTCCAGTTTGAATTCATCTTTCTTAAAAATAGGAGACCAGAATTGCACACAGTACTGCAGATAAGGTATCACCAGTGCCTTGTATAATGGTACTAACACTTCCCGTTTTCTAATGCAAATACTTCACCTGATGCATTCCAGGACCCTGTTAGCCTTTTTCATGTCCGCATCACATTGAGGGCTCATAATCCTCCTGTGATCAACTTATACACCCAGGTCTTTCTCCTCCTCTGTCACTTCCAACTGATAAGTCCCCAGCTTATAGCAAAAATTCTTGTTAGTCCCTAAATGCATGACCTTGCACTTTGCACTATTAAATTTCATTCCATTTCTATTACTCTAGTTTACAAGGTCATCCAGATCTTCTTGTATGGTATTCCAGTTCTTCTCTGTATTGGGAATACCTCCCAACTTTGTGTCATCTGCAAATTTTATTAGCACACGCCCACTTTTTGTGCCAAGATCAGGAATAAAAATGTTAAATAAGATTGGTCCGAAGGCTGATCCCTGAGGAACTCCACTAGTAACTTCCCTCCAGCCTGACAGTTCACCTTTCAGTATGACCTGTTAGAGTCTCCCCTTTAATCAGCTCCTTATCCACCTTTCAGTTCTCATATTAATCCCCACCTTCTCCAGTTTAACTAATAATTTCTCATGTGAAACTGTATCAAATGCTTTACTGACATCCTGGTAGATAAGATTACTGCATTTCTTTTGTCTAAAAAATTAGTTATCTTCTCAAAGATATTAGTAACTTTGTTACTACCTCTTGAATTGAAACAATTGAAACAATTGTAGAAAAATCTAGAATTACTTTCAATCATTTAGGCTACTTACTTTTTACACTTTACCAAGCTTGGAACAGATCATTTAACTTTAGGAAATATCCTAACAGACCTTTCTTGTCTTAATCAGCTGTTAATCACTCGGTTTATAAACAAAATGTTATGAGTACTTGTGGCACCTTAGAGACTAACAAATTTATTTGGGCATAAGCTTTCGTGGGCTAAAACCCACTTCATCAGCCCATGAAAGCTTGTGTCCAAATAAATTTGTTAGTCTTTAAGGTGCCACAAGGACTCCTCATTTTTTTTTGCTGATATAGGCTAACACGGCTGCCACTCAAACAAAATTCTGACTCCCTGCCTCAGGGGCGCAAGCTGGGAGCAGTCTTCTGTCTCCTCTATTGCACATCAAGGCTGCCTGCCTGAGGCTTGCAGTTTGGGGAGGCAATGCCCCAATCCCCAATGCTCCCCTCACCGCAAAATCCACCAATGGATTTAACCTTGCTTAATGCAATTCCTGGCTTTGATGAGAATTGTAGGCTGGAGATTCCTGCTTACAAAAATATCACGAAAGAAGTGGACCGTACTTTGCCTATGCTGCAGTTTTGGAACTCAGTGGAAGCAGAATCTCCCATCTCTCAAGGCTAGCTCAGCGCTGTCTGACAATTCCAACAAACTCATGGATGCAGAGAGCTGTGTCTAAACACAGACAGGTGTTTTCAGAGCAGAGACAGGGAATGAAGAAAGAGTTTCAGGATGCTCCATGCTCACATTCAATTAGTGACATTTGAAACCAGCACTCCTCCCCCCCCACCCCCGCTGATTTTGTTAACTTGAGGACTTTACATGTTTATATTTTGCCATATTAAAATACATATTCATGATTTGTTACAATACCACGAAATTTAAGATTTAAATATCTGAAACCATGAAATTAAGGTTTTAAAAATTGTTATGACTGAAATTTACGAAAAAGGGCTGTGAATTTGGTAGGGCCATGCTTATGAGGTATCATCTGAAAACTAAACTTACTGATCATTAATATTCTTTCATCATATACTTATGTGTCATGATGGGTATTAAGAGTTATAGAGATATGCTGGAATGAGAACTAAAGTGTGTTCAAACCAGGTGTGTCGGGGGAGATGTTAAACAGGTGGGTCTTTCCTAAACAAAGACCCAACACACTAACAAGTGGGGAAGACGACAGCGTGGAGTCTACACCCCGCACAAAAGAGAAGCTTGTTCTGGGTTTTACTTTTCAGAAGAATCCATTTCAAAGGTTTACTGGTCCATAAAGATGGGATGGGAGTGGAAGGGAAGAACCTCAAGTGTTAAGCAGCTGAATCGACTGACTGTATACTACATTACTATATTAGAAAAATGTATGGAGTGAGGTCTTTTCTGAAAGCTAATGACACGCTGGTGATTAATAGAATTGTGAAATGTATTAAACACTACATGAGGAATTATGGATACTCACGGATATTAGGCTTTACCGTCTGCCCAGGCAGAAGGGAATGCCACAGCTATCTACCTGTCTATGTAAATTAAGCATGGTGGAATCAGAAACAATGCAAGCCCCATTTACACAGAAATCATGCAGGGGATGCAAAGCCCACAGGAAGGGAACAGCAGCATAAGATCATCCTACCTCTTGAAACAAGTCCCTGGAACTGAATATAGGTGAGAAACCTGCTTAGATCAAGATCTTCAACTAAGAAGTCAAGGCAAGCCAATGCCTTGTACTTTTGTGGAAGGTCCTGACTCAGGAAAAGCCAGCCAGAGCTGGGAAGAAGAATGGCTGATGAGAGAAACAATCTTGAACAAAGGATGTAGCTTGCTTAATTAAGGTTTAGACTTTTAGATGTTTGTTTTCACTATTTGTTTGTAAACTCTTCTAACTTTATTCCTTTTACTTGGCATCACTTAACCTAGGTCCTATTGTTAATACATTTGTTTTATTTTACTATAAACCAACTCAGTGCTGCATTTAAAGGGAAGGATGGATTCACCCCAGTCAGGTTAATAAGCTGTGATGTATTTTTGCATCTTTAGAATAACAAACAAACAAACCTTATAATATCTCTGAGCTGTCCAGGAGAGAGCTTGACACTTCAGGGCACATAGTTTTGGGGAAATTTGGAACTGCGGTGTGTGTTGGGATCACCCGGCTGGTTGTAACCAAGGCTGGTGGAAGCCAGAGTGGGGCTGCAGCCAGGCTGCTGGGGTCATAGCAGCTGGCCCAGAGCTGTCTAGCACACAGATGCTCAAGATGTGACCCGCATGCTGGTAGGCTGTCTGTGAGCAGCCCAGGTTGGGAGCTACAGCAGCAAAGCATTGTGAGGCACCCAGGGTTGCAGGAATTGAGGTGAAAACCCCTTAATGGTCTAGATTTACACCTCTGAACTTTGACAGTCTGTGACATAGGCGCCAACTCCGTGGGTGCTCCGGGACTGGAGCACCCACGGGGAAAAATTAGTGGGTACTCTGCACCCACCAGCAGCCAGGCTCCCCGCCCTACCGCACCTCCTCCTCTTCTGAGCCTGCCATGTCCCTGCTCCTCTGCCTACCTCCCAGCGCTTGCCAACACTAAACAACTGTAGCAAGCTCCAGGAGGAAGGGGGGAGGAGCAGGAAAGTGGTGTGCTCAGGGGAAGAGGTGGGGCCGGGGAAGGAGTTGGAATAGGGGCAGAGAAGGGACTTTGGGGAAAGGGTTGGAATAGGGGTGGACGGGGGAGGGGCAGGGTGGAGTCAAGCACTCACAGGCACCAGTAGACATCGGCGCCTATGGTCTGTGACAAATACTTATCCACCTTTCTCATAGAATATCAGGGTTGAAAGGGACCTCAGGAGGTCATCTAGTCCAACCCCCTGCTCAAAGCAGGGCCAATTCCCAACTAAATCATCCCAGCCAGGGCTTTGTCAAGCCTGACCTTAAAAACCTCTAAGGAAGGAGATTCCACCACCTCCCTAGGTAACCCATTCCAGTGCTTCACCACCCTCCTAGTGAAAAAGTTTTTCCTAATATCTGACCTAAACCTCCCCAACTGCAACTTGAGACCATTACTCCTTGTTCTGTCATCAGGTACCACTGAGAACAGTCTAGATCCATCCTCTTTGGAACCCCCTTTCAGGTAGTTGAAAGCAGCTATCAAATCCCCCCTCACTCTTCTCTTCTGCAGACTAAACAACCCCAGTTCCCTCAGCCTCTCCTCAGAAGTCATGTGCTCCAGCCCCCTAATCATTTTTGTTGCCCTCCGCTGGACTCTTTCCAATTTTTCCACATCCTTCTTGTAGTATGGGGCCCAAAACTGGACACAGTACTCCAGATGAGGCCTCACAAATGTCGAATAGAGGGGAACGATCACGTCCCTCGATCTCTTGGCAATGCCCCTACTTATACAGCCCAGAATGCCGCTAGCCTTCTTGGCAACAAGGGCACACTGTTGACTCATATACAGCTTCTCGTCCACTGTAACCCCTAGGTCCTTTTCTGCAGAACTGCTTCCTAGCCATTCGGTCCCTAGTCTGTAACAGTGCATGGGATTCTTCCGTCCTAAGTGCAGGACTCTGCACTTGTCCTTGTTGAACCTCATCAGGTTTCTTTTGGTCCAATCCTCTAATTTGTCTAGGTCCCTCTATATCCTGTCCCTACCCTCCAGCGTATCTATCACTCCTCCCAGTTTAGTGTCATCTGCAAACTTGCTGAGAGTGCAGTCCACGCCATCCTCCAGATCATTAATGAAGGTATTGAACAAAACCAGCCCCAGGACCGACCCCTGGGGCACTCCACTTGAAACTGGCTGCCAACTAGACATGGAGCCGTTGATCACTACCCGTTGTGCCCGACGATCTAGCCAGCTTTCTATCCACCTTACAGTCCATTCATCCAGCCCATACTACTTTAACTTGCTGGCAAGAATACTGTGGGAGACCATATCAAAAGCTTTGCTAAAGTCAAGGAATAACACATCCACTGCTTTCCCCTCATCCACAGACCCAGTTATCTCCTCATAGAAGGCAATTAGGTTAGTCAGGCATGACCTGCCCTTGGTGAATCCATGCTGACTGTTCCTGATCACTTTCCTCTCCTCTAAGTGCTTCAGAATTGATTCCTTGAGGACCTGCTCCATGATTTTTCCAGGGACTGAGGTGAGGCTGACTGGCCTGTAGTTCCCCGGATCCTCCTCCTTCCCTTTTTTAAAGATGGGCACTACATTAGCCTTTTTCCAGTAATCTGGGACCTCCCCCGATCACCATGAGTTTTCAAAGATAATGGCCAATGGCTCTGCAATCACATCCGCCAACTCCTTTAGCACCCTCGGATGCAACGCATCCGGCCCCATGGACTTGTGCTCGTCCAGTTTTTCTAAATAGTCCTGAACCACTTCTTTCTCCATGGAGGGCTGGTCACCTTCTCCCCATACTGTGCTGCCCAGTGCAGCAGTCTGGGAGCTGACCTTGTTCGTGAAGACAGAGGCAAAAAAAATCATTGAGTACATTAGCTTTTTCCACATCCTCTGTTACTAGGTTGCCTCCCTCATTCAGTAAGGGGCCCACACTTTCCCTGACTTTCTTCTTGTTGCTAACATACCTGAAGAAACCCTTTTTATTACTCTTAACATCTCTTGCTAGCTGCAACTCCAAGTGTCATTTGGCCTTCCTGATTTCACTCCTGCATGCCTAAGCAATATTTTTATACTCCTCCCTGGTCATTTGTCCAATCTTCCACTTCTTGTTAGCTTCTTTTTTGCGTTTAAGGTCAGCAAGGATTTCACTGTTAAGCCAAGCTGGTCGCCTGCAATATTTACTGTTCTTTCTACACATTGGGATGGTTTTTTTCCTGTAAGTTATAACTAGTTAGTGCCTATAAAGTGTTTTGAACAAGTAGACCACTATCCAAATGTGAGTTGATGATGATAATTAATCACTTATTGGGTCTTAGATCATTTCAATTCTCTCTCATTGTCAGCTCAGAACTTTCTGCAGCACTTCTAGATCATCAACAAAGGAAGGGGGAAGAAGAAAAAATTAGCTCACACAGAATATGTCTACAATGAGCTGGGTGTGTGATTCCTAGCTTGAAAAGACATATCCCCACTAGCTCTGTAGAGTGTAGCCACAGCAGCAAAATGGTGTGAGGGTCCAGCTGCCCCTCCTACGTGCATAGCATCTCAGATGGGGCCATATGCAAGGCAGCTAAAGCTGCTGTTGCCTCTGCTATACTCTTTCTAGCACGCGAGCTCAGTCAGAGCTAAAACTATTATGTCTCCTCAAGCTAGGAAGTATAGGCCCAGCTCAAAGTGTAGATGTACCTACAACCACAGGTAGAGCATTACAGACGCTCCCTGGGTTATGCAAACCCGACTTATGCAAATCCGCACTTACGGAAAAAGTTCCATAGGAGTTTTTTGGGGGGGGTGGTTTTTTTTTTTTTTTTTTTCTTTTTGCATGTAATGTTTGGGAATACATTCCCAACTTACGCAAAGAGTTACGCAAGGCGTTCCAAAACGGAACGCTTGCGTAAGTCGGGGAGCATCCATATTCAAGCCTAAAGCTGCCAATTGATGTGCATGCAGTGTTCCATCTAAAAATGATCTACAATGAACTTGTGGTAAAAGTGTATTTATGATCGTCACAACAGTTCTGGGGATCTGCTCCCCTTAAGTACTGGAGGAACTCCCATTAGAATAAATATACAGGAGAAAAAGGGGAGAAGAGATTCCAGTTTGTTAAAGAAATTTAAAACCATATCTTTCAGGGCATTGTATGTCCAATACCGACCTCTAGTGGTTTGTGCTAAAAACTGAATACTGAGTAAAAAAAATTCCGTGACTACTCCTGGCAATAAATACTAAACTTCATTCATAACAACTAATGAACTAGCAGCCAACAGGGAAAGCATAATATCCACATAACTCAGAGCCAGTCATATTAAAAATCAAAGTTAAAAAACTAGTCTATTGGAGAAAATCAGTCTGAGTGAATAGTATTATGACAGCACAGCGTGCATGCTATAATTTCCTTTTTTCATGCTACACTAGAATCATGTACAAGTATCTGTATTTTTTAGAAATTTGCATTAAAAACACATGTCTTGGGGGCCTTATCTTTGTTTTGTTTTTGGTAGCTACGCCCTTCCCTTACTAGTCATGGATGAAGCAGCACAGAAAAAATCTGAACCAGCCCTAACCTTGGCCTTCCTGTTTATCGAAAGGAAAGGGAACCTGTTTTAATGTTCTCATTGGTTCAGATAAGAAGTTACATCTACATTTTAAAATACTATTTCCTTCCTCCTTCTCCCTGCCCCTGCTGCTTCTCCCGTTCCTAGATTCTATCTTGATTGCACCATTGATGAAAACTGTCATCTGCTCCCTTTGCTGTTGTGCTTGTTATTGGTCTCCTGCATTGTGAGCTCATGCCCCATGGGTACTTTTCAGAATCACACAAAGTATTCCAGGATCTCGTTGAATTAGGGATATCCTATGATTTGTATGGGTATAGTTCAGGAGTTCAAAGCATAGGTGTGACCAGCATACAGGAACAGAGGAATTTTCATCAATATTGCATTGTATGTAGCATAAATAAGGATCAGGCTGTAATTTGCCTCAGTGGGAAGTGGGAATAGGGAGGTCATAGAACTGTGATTACATGGGAAGAAAGGAAGAACAATGTGACAAAACTGTTCTTGGGAAGGTCATCATGGGACAGACAGATAGGCCAGCTAAGTCTGGGGTTGTGTTGTGGCAGGACTGTTTAGAGGTCAGATATGGCAGAGGCAAGGAAAAATGAAAGCAAAACTTTGTAGGGACTGATTCAGATCTTTCAGACTCGTTTGAAATTTGTCCATCAGTATTCCATCCCTGGACATACCCAAGGTTAATTCTGAACCCCATCTAATTATTGTACCAGCCACAATAGCAGAAACAGCTTATTGTATTTGCCACCCCAGCAATAACATACAACTAGGACAGGCTATTATCAATGTTTTGCAGATCAGAAGACAAGGACAACTAAGGAGGAGGATGGCTATTCTTAATTCCTGTGGAGAGATCAAATTCTTTATTAAGCTGGGCAATAGGCACCCCTGGACTGCTCCACAACACAAATCGGTATCGATTGATTTTGACAATATCACTGTGTGATGCACTTCCACCCACCCACCTGGCTTAATTAGCCAAAGGAGTAGCATTGGTCTAGATCGAGAAAAAGTTTCTCATTGATTAAATATTATCCAACTGAATAAAGCCATGTACTCATACTGATGGCAACAACATTTAAGGGATATATTTTCAAAATAGCTGGGCAGCATTTTACGCATGTGGTTCCCATGGATTGTACTAGGTATCACATGGTTAATACTCTTGCAGGCTGCTTTGAAACTTTATTCCTAAATGCCTGTAACTACTTAACATTGCATTTAATTTAGGTTTGATGGGTAATTTTACATTCAATGCCAGGTACTTACATCGTTTAAAAAGAAAGATTTTTGTCTTAGGGATGAGTTTGAACAAGAACCTTAATCATTGTCATCTCCTCCCCCTGTCCTCAGACTTGAACCTTATTCCACATCACATACTGCCTTCCTGTATTGCAATCTAACTGATAAATCCCTTATATCATTCATCAGCAACACACAACAGTGTACAGCCCCTGCCTACACCTCTGACCTGACCACCTCTTTTGCTTGTTCCCCTCGCTCCCTCTGCTCCACCAATAGTATCAGCATCAGTATCCTGCATGTCCAGCTTTCACGGTCTCCCTGACATCTTCCATTTTGCTCTGTATTCGTGGAACCCCCTTTATCAACTCGTTTGCCAAACTACTTTCAAATCCCTCCTAAATATTCAGGTTATTATCGATTAACTATAAGACAGTGGCACTAGATGCTTTCCCATCATATATGTAGGGATGGTTTCCATTTTCAAAAACTTACACTGGTGCCATGAAGTGGAGGATATAAAGCTAACATTACAAATAAAAGAACTAACATGACCAGGCATTTCCCTGACCACTCTGCTTGTATTGTGCATATTGATTCTCTTTCCACACTGTCTGGTTCTGTCTTTTGAGACCGCAAGCTTGCAAACATATATACGAGTGAATAGTTTCATTGTTTTCAATAGGACTTCTTACATGCGCAAATGTAAGCAAGTGTTTGCACAAACTAATAATAATAGCTATTAAAAAGAGAGTTCCTGCTTAACAGACCTTACATCTTTTAAAAAGATTACACACAAACTGTGGCTGTTTTTTGGTGGACTGAATCCTTTAAAAAGAAAGGAATTTAAAATGTTTCCATATTGTACATGCAAAATAGATACATTCGTCAGATCATAAATTAACTTCGGTCTTTGTCAGAACTATTCCAAGAACTGCAGTTTTTCTTTTTGAAGAGTAGACACAGACTTGTCTTAAGTACAGATGGTTGAAGCAGGACATACTATCCTTGAGGGGCTACTTTCTGGATAACTCAAATATATAGGTCACCATAGCCAAAAGTGCTTCATGTTGGTTAAGCTTATGTAAACAGGAGCTGCAGAGAGCTGAAGCAACATTACGTTTAGAGCTGTTAATTCACAGACTTCATTTTTGTAATTATTGAAAGATGTCAAACTTGAAATGTTTACCACATTTTTGTTAGTCACGATCAGTCTGAAATTTAATCAATTTAAAAAAAATTACAAGTTGTTTCAAGTACTACAAATGTCCTTTAGTCCCCTGGCCATTTTTGTGCTTTTACAATTACATTATCTTTTTTAAAAAAATCATCTCTTGTTCTTTGTTTAGTTCATCGGTTCGACGTGCCATTTTCATGCTCTCTGTTTTTGTGGATTCTGGAGTGACTCTTAAGTCCAAAGCGTGACGCACATGCTTGTGAGCAGATCGGGCAGACAAAGTCATTGGTGAGCATCTTGGTAGCTCTATAGCTGTAGTATGACCCCTTTCCCTTGCAGCTAACAATTGATTATTTCTGTCCTCTTCAAAGGCTTGGAAAGCTCTGAGTGTTGTGTGCTGCCATGCTGATCTATTTAACGCAGCCATCTCAAGATCACCCAGTTTTATTGCACCGGAGCATATGCTGTTCTTCATACTGTCCTTGTAGCGCTTTCTGGGGCGGCCTTGATTCCAGTGTCCTTGTGCCAATTCTCCATAGAACATTTTTCTGGGGAGTCAATATTCAGGCATCTTAACGTGTCGTCCAACCCAGCATAGTTGGGCTTTTATCAGCATGGTCTCGATGCTTGTGGCATTTGACTTTTACCAACCTGGAGGTTCTCCAATTTTGTCCTGAGAGCGGAGCCCCATAATGGCACACAGAGACCGCATATGGAAGGCCTCTGGCTGTTTGTATGGTGTCCAGGTTGCACAGCCATAGAGGAGAGATGTGAGCACAAAAGCATTGTAAAGTTTTATTTTTGTTGAGAGGGTTATGTTGTGGGATTTCAGGACTTTGCTATGTAGCTTTCCCAATGACTGAGAAGCTTTCTGTATCCTGTTTGAGATCTTTGTCAAGAGATCCATCATTGGAAATGTTGCTGCTGAGGTAGATAAAACTGCCAACTTGCTTTACCTGGATTCCACTAATGGCTACGCTTGGTGATATGGCCAGAGTGGTGAAGATGATTGGTGCAACACCACAGTTTTTTGTGAGGCCAAACAATTTTGATGCTTCAGTGGAGCAATCTACCATCCTGTGTGTGTGCTAGGAGGGCACAATCATCCGCAAAGAGTACTTCTCTTAGTAGTAGTTTTGTTATGTTTGTTTTTGCTTTAAGCCTGGTAAGATTGAAGACTGAGCCGTCGTGTCTGTATCTGTAGCATGGTTGAGATCTTGAGTGAAGAAGAGGTTAAACAGTACAGGGGCAAGGATACTGCCGTGTTTGACTCCATTTGAAATGGGAAAGGAGTCAGTGATATCTCCATTAAAAAGTACCTGACCTTGCATCCCCTCATGAAATAAACAAATGATCTTTACCAGTTTTGTGGGCAACCAAGTTTGCTGAGGATCATCCATAATCCTTCTCTACTGACTGTATCAAATGCTTTTGTGAGATCAATGAAAACACTGAACAGATTCATGTTTGGTTCAATATATTTTCTTGTATTTGCCTGAAACTGAAAATCATGTCTGCACTGAGTCTCAGTAGATTAGCTTCAGAGACAGATGAAATCAGTCAGTTCAGGAGGACATGAGCAAAGATTTTTCCAGCGACAGATGGGAGAGATATCCCAATAGACAGGAGAGATGTGTCCCTTGTAGATATGTAAAAGGCGCACATAAAATAAGGGATTACTGACTAATACATGGAAACAGTGAAATTGATTGTGCACAAACTACTGTCAAAATGCAAAGAGCAAGCCAACTGAAAATATATCTATATGTTTCTTTTCTCATCTTTCAATTATAATGATCTTAGGTGTTAGTTATAACAATAATAGGTACACAAATTTTCAGATGTAAGGGTGATCCTTTAAGTAGACACACCATGTCCTGGTTCCAGAGCTAGCTGCACTTCTGTCCTAAGATGTCAGGCCTGGTACCTTTATCTATCCTGGGGTGGAATTTAGCAATTCTCCTACTGTTAGACTGGGCCTAGGGCTACTGTACCCTGCGTATCAACCATTCTTAAGCTGCAGATTCAGCTTGAGTTCCAGCACCAACAGTTCTTTTCTTCAGGAGTGCGTGACCAGCAGTATACAGTGATCAGACTGCCTTCTTATCACCAAAGTTTATTTTATCAGTTGTAATAAGCATTAGAGAGAAAGGATTTTAGAAACAGTCTATCCACATCTATCGTACCTAAACTTTTACCATCACCTAATGGTAACTTAGGCAGACCTAACTTCTTCAATCCGCCCAGAGGGTCCTGTCTCAGTCTGGTTCCCACAAACAGCTGCTGCCCCTTTCAAACACTGCTACAGTTTTGTTCTTCAGTGTTCTCAGGCTTTGGCCCTTCTGGTCAAAACAGGAGTCTGAGCCGAGTCCTCAACGCCAATGGTTCTGGCATTGTCCCTTAACAACTCTCAGTATTTGCAAGGGGTGGCTATCTAGAGTCATTCTTTTCCCTTCTGCTTGTTTACCCAGACAAACTCTTATGTCAAATCAATACAATGTTTGGGTCCCACCCTGAGACCTCTTCCACTCGGTTCCCCAAGAACTCAGTTCAACTCATCTCACCACTTAGGTTCCTTTATTTGGCATACAGCAAAGCTACATTGAGTTGATCAGACTCAAGTGTAGGGAGTGGGTATAGGATGTACCAAAAGTTACAAAACAAACTTTCTTTATATACATTTCTTAGTTACATTGCACTTACTATACATTGCATTACTCATTTTGGGATTGGCTTGGTACTTCTGTAGGAACCAATCCCTGTACAGCATGCTCTGCCCACACACTGCCCACACACGACTTACTCTTTAACTAATCTTTAGGTTCCCAACTTATCTTATCCACTTATCTTGTCCATTGCAAATGGTTCCCTGCGTGTTTCCGCTTATCTTAGCTAGCACAGACATTCTGTCTCCAGCCTGCAGAACTATTTTCCTTCTTAATTCTGTCTCCCAAGAAACGAGGCCTCACCCATGTCCAATTACTCATGCCAAGCCAGGCCTACATGCCACTGCTTTTGTTTTTCTTTTCTATATTAGCATGTGTTTATTTGCATTATATTTCTGTCTTTTTGTGTTCTTTTAAGTTCATTACAGAGCAACACATTTCCAAGACCACAGTAGTTGTAATTATTTGAACTACCATTAATACTAGGCTTAAAGTATGAACTGGGGGTGCAAGCTCACCCTCTATGGTACAGTCTACCAGGGTATAAATCTACAATATAAGATGGCTCTGCCTTTAAAGCATCCTTCTGTAATTTTAACTTGGCTTTTATTTTAATGACATTATTTAAAAAACTGGTACAAAATATAAAGTATTTATTTATTACCACAGGAAATTTAGATTAACAAAACATAGACCAATTAAAATAACACTCCTTGGGTTCATGCCAGGAGTGGTCCTCTTCAGCTACCACACCACACTTACCACCACCATAGGCAGTTTTTTATTTTACCAGTGTCCCAGCATCGCAACTGAACTGTGCAATTTAGAGACTGTTCCCCCCACAGTGAACTCAAGTGCTGGCGACTGCCTGTAAGACGTTACACCTGCACATGTAAGTGTTCCCCAGGTACAAACAGCAGTGCACATCTGGGGCTTTCCAGACTTTGCCTTGTCTTGCATCAGTATTTGAGGGGGAAAAAACAAACTTCTTCTATGCCATATGGGTTGTAGTGCTTTGCAGCACTTTCACAGGTAACACTTTGAACAAGGTGGTTGTGGTGATTGTTGTGGGTTTTGTGGCCCCTCCCCACAAACTTGATGCTATTTGACCCTTGTTAATTTTCTTACCCTACACCAACTGGCATTACTCTCCTGTACCAAATTATTAACTGTACTGTGGAGATAAAAGAGAGCAAGAAAACATCCCAATAAGTAGGCCAGCAAACAGAATTCATGAATTAGAGAGCAGCTCCAATTCTGTCACACCCCTTAAATGCTACTGTAAAAATGAGTCTGATAGTCTTCAAAAGTATATCCATAAAAACAATGATACTATAACGTTCTTTAGCAATATTTTTCCTGCCCCCAAATGGAGAACACCCTGTACATTAAAGGGCTCTAATTCAGCTGGAAAGTTGTGATTTTCTGGGACTAACCTGTTTAGGATTAAGATTGGCATACCATGAAAAGAAGTGTGTGTGGGGGGGAACGAACAAACAAACAAAAAAAACCAACCTCGTTAACCCTGTCAGAGGGATCCGTGAAACTTCTTAGTGTAAGCGGGGGAATGGTCCTGCTATTGGGGGAAACTTTTCTGGCTTATAAATGACTCAGGTGAAATGGGCTAGCAAAAGGATCTGAGTCCTCACTCCCACTTCCTTTACCGAGAGGCCTGCCTGACCTCAAGAGCTCCCCTTCCACTCTCTTGTGTAGCAGAGTCCTCGTAACCCCAACAAGGCTGGGCCCAGGATTCCTGGGGGGTTCAAACCCCAACCTTGTTGTGGTCACTTAGGACAGGGACTAGGGTGCCCCCACTCCAGGGTGCTCTCTCTGCACTGGACGCTGCTGTGACCCACTGATCACTGCATATATTTCAGGTAAATACACTTGAATAAACAGCAACCAATTAAAAAAAAATAAGGAACAAATGAGAAAGGTTAAAGGAAAATATGTAACCCCACTCTGTGGCACAGGGACATCACAACCAGCCGTTTCTGGAATGTCCATTCCAGGCAATTCCAGCTCACACGTAGGCCAGGACCCTCCCCCCTCCCCAGCCTCCTGACTCCCTCATTAGCCTGCCCGCTGACCTGGAGCACTGGCTCCCCATTACTTCTGGGGACCGTCAGTCTTAGGATCCTGATTTCCCATCAACCCTTCCCCTTTCTTTTTGGTACTGGGAGTTACCCAACCAAAAAGCTCCCACTGAGTTTTAGTAAGGGGCCAACAGTCCCTTTACATTAGTAATGAGTAGTCCTATTCTGCTTCTCTTCTGCTGGAGCTGCTCAGGTTGTAGCATTTATTATAGTTCCAGAGCTGTGAGGAACTCACTATGCTTGTTTCTCTTATGTTTCTGAATTTTAAGAAATGCCTGCATTTATGGGGTTAGGCTCAGCATGGGGCTGCTTCATTGGTGCACCACACTCCTTACAAAGTCTGATTTACAATACAGAATGTTTACTAAAGGCAAGGAGTTGGCTTGGACATCCAGCTGTCTTTACACAGCAAAGAGTATCAAAACAATAAAGCTGAAGCACAGGATCTTCAAGCCGAACATACAGGATGTTAGGGAATTCTTTGAGATTACTCCTAGGTGTGGCAAAATAAACAATCGTAACAGCAACTGTTCAGGGATCAAGTACTGTTCCTACTGAAATGTACAGCCAGGAGTTTTAGGGAGAATTTCTATACCTATCTTTTCTTAAAAAGTCTAGAAACCAAAGAGAATTAAAACCAATTACCATCTTATTTGAATTTTACACGAACAAAAAAGTTTGTTTATGGAGACACTAACTAATAATTTAGATTGAAAATGTGACAATTTAAAAAAAAGAGTCATAGGCAAGTAATATCAACCAGATTCTAAATCCCTATTTTGCATTCAGATTTTACATTCCTAGTTTTTTAATAAAAAAAAACAAAACACAAATCTTGGAATGTGACTTGTGTGGCACCCACATCAAACAAATGAAACAAACAAAACAAGAAACAAAAACTAGAAATATTTACATCTATCCAGTAATCAGTGCTGCCAGTGACTCCAAAAGACAAAGTTATGTTAAATTTTAAAAACAGAGGAGGAAAAATAGCCAATCAACCTGTGTCAAATGGAAAAGGACAAGAATAAGAAGGGGAAAACATTTGTTAAATTCTTGAGCGATTCAAACAAGAGCAATAATGGTGGTTGACAGAGTTCCTGTACCATGTCTGATATTTTTAATAATTAACTTTCATCATTTTACAATGCTCACTTTTCCCTTTGTTTTCAACGGGTGAAAAAAATTTACCTGTGGGCAGTGGGCCTTTACAAGAGCCATGCACTGCTTAAATCCCTCTTAAACCCTGAAGATATAAAAATGGGATTTAATTAATACATAGGTTTTGACTGCACAGAAGTGAATTTCACCCACTCAAACCAAGCTCAAAACAATTCCAAACCTAGTTAAACTGAGACATTCTCTAAGTCAGTGGTTCTCAACCAGGGATATGTGTACCCTTGAGGGTACAAGGAGGTCTTCTGGGGGTACATCAACTCAAACTGTCTGTACTGGGCTAGCTTGATTATCACTTCAAAGTTTTTTTTCTCTTAATTAATTGGCCTCTCAGAGTTGGTAAGACAACTCCCACCTGTTTATGCTCTCTGTATGTGTGTATATATATCTCCTCAATATATGTTCCATTCTATATGCATCCGAAGAAGTGGGCTGTAGTCCACGAAAGCTTATGCTCTAATAAATTTGTTAGTCTCTAAGGTGCCACAAGTACTCCTGTTCTTCTTTTTGTGGATACAGACTAACACGGCTGTTACTCTGAAACCTGTCATTATGCAAGGCACTGCATTTAGCCGTATGGAATGGAAATCCATCAACCTCATGAAAAAACTCGTACAGATACAGACAGACATCATCTTCCTTTCCAAATGCAAGCAGATGGACATCATACCAAAAGGACTAAAGGTAAAAAATCCATTACAATCTACATATCACACAGACTATGCTGAGAGACTGTGTCACACACTCTCAAAGAAACTGCGAAACCACCTGATCAGCATCCTATACAGCAAACAGGGAAAGATTAAGAATGAGCTCTCAGAACTGGATACTCTCATAAGAAACCAACCTTCCACACAAACTTCCTCATGGATAGACTTTACAAAAACTAGACAAGCCATTTACAAGACAAACTTTGCCTCTCTACAAAGGAAAAAGGACACTAAACTATCTAAACTGCTACATGCCACAAGCAGCCACAACAGTAGTTCCCTTAACCCACCCAGCAATATTGTTAATCTTTCCAGCTATACTCTTAGCCCAGCAGAAGAGTCTGTCCTATCTCGGGGCCTCTCCTTTTGTCCCTCCAGACCCATGAATATGATACAGTTCTGCGGTGACCTAGAATCCTACTTTCGACGTCTCCGACTCAAAGAATATTTCCAACATACCTCTGAACAGCATACTAACCCACAGAATCCTCCCTACCAGCACTACAAAAAAAAGGATTCTGCATGGACTCCTCCTGACGGTCGAAACAACAGACTGGATTTCTACATAGATTGCTTCCGTCGACGTGCAAAGGCTGAAATTGTGGAAAAGCAACATCACTTGCCACATAACCTCAGCCATGCTGAACACAACGCCATCTACAGCCTCAGAAACAACCCTGACATCATAATCAAAAAGGCTGACAAAGGAGGTGCTGTCGTCATCATGAATAAATTGGAATATGACCAGGAGGCTGCTAGACAGCTCTCTAACACCACATTCTACAGGCCATTATCCTCTGATCCCACTGAGGATTACCTAAAGAAACTACACCATCTGCTAAAAAAACTCCCTGACAAAGCACAGGAACAAATCCGTACAGACACATGCCTAGAACCCCGACCAGGGGTATTCTATTTGCTACCCAAGATCCATAAACCTGGATATCCTGGACGCCCCATCATCTCAGGCATTGGCACCCTAACATCAGGCTTGTCTGGTTATGTAGACTCTGTCCTAAGACCCTACGCTACCAGCACTCCCAGCTATCTTCGAGACACCACTGACTTCCTGAGGAAACTACAATCCATTGGTGATCTTCCAGAAAACACCATCCTGGCCACTATGGACGTAGAAGCCCTCTACACCAATATTCCACACAAAGATGGACTACAAGCTATCAGGAACAGTATCCCTGATAATGTCACAGCTAACCTGGTGGCTGAACTTTGTGATTTTTATCCTCACCCACAACTATTTCACATTTGGGGACAATATATACCTTCAAGTCAGCGGCACTGCTATGGGTACCCGCATGGCCCCACAATATGCCAACATTTTTATGGCTGACTTAGAACAACGCTTCCTTAGCTCTCGTCCCCTAACGCCCCTACTCTACTTGCGCTACATTGATGACATCTTCATCATCTGGACCCATGGAAAAGAAGCCCTTGAGGAATTTCACCATGATTTCAATAATTTCCATCCCACCATCAACCTCAGCCTAGATCAATCCACACAAGCGGTCCATTTCCTGGACACTACTGTGCTAATAAGCGATGGTCACATCAATACCACCCTATACCGGAAACCTACTGACCGCTACACTTACCTACATGCCTCCAGCTTCCATCCAGGACACACCACACGATCCATTGTCTACAGCCAAGCTCTAAGATATAACCGCATTTGCTCCAATCCCTCGGATAGAGACAAGCACCTACAAGATCTCTATCAAGCATTCTTAAAACTACAATACCCACCTGCTGAAGTGAAAAAACAGATTGACAGAGCCAGACGAGTACCCAGAAGTCACCTCCTACAAGACAGGCCCAACAAAGAAAATAACAGAACACCACTAGCTGTCACCTTCAGCCCCCAACTAAAACCTCTCCAGCGCATCATCAGAGATCTACAACCTATCCTGAAAGATGATCCTTTACTCTCACAGATCTTGGGAGACAGACCTGTCCTCGCTTACAGACAACCCCCCAACCTAAAGCAAATACTCACCAGCAACCACACATCACTGAACAAAACCACTAACCCAGGAACCTATCCTTGTAACAAACCCCGATGCCAACTCTGTCCACATATCTATTCAAGTGACATCATCATAGGGCCTAATCACATCAGCCATACCATCAGGGGCTCGTTCACCTGCACATCTACCAATGTGATATATGCCATCATGTGCCAGCAATGCCCCTCTGCCATGTACATTGGCCAAACCGGACAGTCTCTACGCAAAAGAATTAATGGACACAAATCTGACATCAGGAATCAAAATACTCAAAAACCAGTGGGAGAACACTTTAACCTGTCTGGTCATTCAGTGACAGACCTGCGGGTGGCTATATTACAACAGAAAAACTTCAAAAACAGACTCCAAAGAGAGACTGCTGAGCTAGAATTGATATGCAAACTAGACACAATCAACTCCGGTTTGAATAAGGACTGGGAATGGCTGAGCCATTACAAACATTGACTCTATCTCCCCTTGTAAGTACTCTCACACTTATTATCAAACTGTCTGTACTGGGCTAGCTTGATTATCACTTCAAAAGTTTTTTTTCTCTTAATTAATTGGCCTCTCAGAGTTGGTAAGACAACTCCCACCTGTTTATGCTCTCTGTATGTGTGTATATATATCTCCTCAATATATGTTCCATTCTATATGCATCCGAAGAAGTGGGCTGTAGTCCACGAAAGCTTATGCTCTAATAAATTTGTTAGTCTCTAAGGTGCCACAAGTACTCCTGTTCTTCTATCAACTCATCTAGATATTCGCCTGGTTTTATAAAAGACTACATACAAAGTACTAGTGAAGTCAGTTCTAACTAAAATTTCATACATATGACTTGTTTATACTGCTCTATATACTATACACTGAAATGTAAGTACAATGTTAATATTCCAATTGATTTATTTTATAATTATATGGTAAAAATGAGAAAGTAAGCAATTTTTTCAGTAATAGTGTGGCTGTGACACTTCTGTATTTTTTGTGTCTGATTTTGTAAGAAAGTAGTTTTTTAGTGAGGTGAAACTTGGGGGTACACAAGACAAATCAGACTCCTGAAAGGGGTACAGGAGTCTGGAAAGGTTGAGAGCCATTGCTCTAAGTAATGTTTGCCAAAATGTCATCACATCTGAACCACTGGCACATGGATGGTACAAAACCTTTTCAATTGTATTCAGCTTTATGACTGAATGCAATCATTTGAAACAAATTTCAAAATTGATTATTTTCTCTTTCATAAGAGCATATGGTATTTCCAACAGCTCAGCAGCTGTGCCATGTGAAAGGAATAGTATACAAAGCACAATAGATTTAACTGGAAGCCCTGGAACATTCTAGCCAATGACTCTGGGAAAGGGATTGTGAGTGTAACAGAACAATGTAGGTTCTGCATCTTTACCTTGGGTTGTAAACCGATGGAGAGGAGTGAGTGCAGCCAAAACATAGCAGAAGGAAGCGGACACTGAAGCTGCAAAATTGTTGCATATTGCATCAACTTGAGCTGTTAGGCGGTGTGCTTTTTGGCGTCTTTGACTCACTGTACAGCAATGTACATCTGTGGTGCTAAATAAAATGATAATCAATAATAAAGCAGGGATTCCCTGAAGTTTGGGAGAACTGCAGTAACAGAACCTCAGAACCCATGAGATGCAAAAGATCTAATGCAGGGTTGTTCCCTAATTTCTGGTTTAAAAATGTCAAACAATGGAGGTTCCTGGAACTCAAGAGAGCTTCTTAGAATAAAGAGAGGAGTTCTAGAGTTAAAGCAGTTGGGACCCAGGGACAATGACATTCTCCCAAATTGGAGACCAAAAGGGATGGTCTACAAGAAAGTAAAGAGCAGAACGTACTAAGTTAACATACAAGTTTGTGCAAGTGAGGCAGAAATGAAGAGCAAGTTGTTACTTAACCTTAATTAGCTTTTGAAACTAAGTTTGGTAGCTGGAATTTTTTTTAAAAAAATAGCTATCATTTTTTAAAAAATAGCTGCTCAGGGACTAAACTGACACTAGCCCACATCTGGAGGAGAAGGGATCCAAGAACTGCACCTCATGGTAACCACAAAGAACATAGTCCTGGCTGCCAAGTTGGCAGTATCCAAAACCACTTGGAGAGAGGTCCTGGCTATGTTCTTACCCTCTTCCAAGAGGGTCACAAATTCCTAAGAACATAAGAATGGCCATACTGGGTCAGCCCAAAGGTCCATCTAGCCCAGTATCCTGTCTTTCAACAGTGGCCAATGCCAGGTGCCCCAGACGGAATGAACAGAACACGTAATCATCAAGTTATCCATCCCCTTGACTCTTGGGGCAGTGAGTCTCTGAATTTAGTCAAGGAGTCCCATAAATTAAAATCCAATGTTCCCAGCAAAGCTTGCTCATTGGAGATATGTAGTTGAAGCCTACCCATCTTCTGAAAAGATCTAATCTCTTCGCATCTTTTTGTTTTGGGGTAGTGCTCGACTGGCTCTGCCTGTCCCTTTCATTAGCTGCAGATACCACCAGAGGGGGTGTGAGTACAGGTATGTGAACCCGCTTGCCAGCACATACTACTACTTCCCTGCCCTATTTGAGATGGGGAGTAGAGAAGAAGTTTGCCACAGGGCCTTGACTGGTCCCATCACCACCTTATTGATGGGCAGAGCCATCTTGGATGGAGCTGCTGCAGCCAGGATATCAACAAGGCTGTGCAATGCCTCTTTGAGCTCCTGAATTTCCAGGCTCAGGTTCGCAGCAACCCACTTCAGAAGGTCCTGATAGGCCCTGAAATTATCCTGTGGAAGCAAGCTACTGGGACCCATGATGGCCTCGTCTAGGGAGGAGGAGGAGGCGGCTTCCAGAGGAGGGGATTCTGTCTCTTCCTCAACTACATTCTGGAGATGGTTCTGGTGGACATTGGTACTGGGGTCGGTACCAGAGTCAGGGTCAGGTCCCAAGCAGCTCAAACCCGAACGTCTACACTGCAATGGAACAGCTCCTTAGTCCAGCCCTGTGAGCCCAAGTCAGCTGGCACAGGCCAGCTGTGGGTAGAGTGACCAGATAGCAAGTGTAAAAAATTGGGACAGGGGGTGGAGGGTAATAGGAGCCTATATAAGAAAAAGCCCCCAAAATTGGGACTGTCCCTATAAAATCAGGACATCTGGTCACCCTAGCTGTGGGTTTTTTAATCGCAGTGTAGACATATCCTAAGAGTACCCAAGGGTGCCTGTACCACTTCAAGATATTGATGCTTTACATTGGACAATGCGAACTGGGGTCCTCTGGCATTCACCCACTTATTAATTATGAACTATCGCTGTCCTGTACTACCTCATCTTCCTCTCAATAGCTCAGCAGCAGCTATGATCACAGCACCCACCCAGTAAAGAGATGGAACAGCAAGAAACAAACAGTCTTCTCTGCTTTCTCCACCAGACCAGGAGAGTAGCCCTGGAGGGAATTATTTTTAAGCCCCATGAATATTTTTAACTGGTATAAGATTAAGGTCAGGTTTACATTACAGTCTTATGTCTGTATAACCATGTCATTCAGGGGTGTGAAAAATCCACACTCCTGAGCTATGTAGTTATACTGACCTAACCCACTTTGTTGACAGCGTTATACTGATGGGAGGAGTTCTCCTGTCAACATAGCTATCGCCTCTCGGGGAGGTGGATTCACTATGCTGATGGCAGAAGCTCTTCCGTCGGTAGAGGAGTGTCTTCACTAAAGCGCTACAGTGACGCAACTGTATCAGTGCATCTGCGCCGCTGTCATGCTGTATGTGAAGACAGGCCTGTAGGGTCATTGCTCTGTACTGATTCCCAGTTTGTTCAAGGTACTTTAACAACATCTCAGTAAGGTAACATTATTAACATTAAGCCTAACTCCTGCAAACACTTAAGCATGTGCATAACTTTACTAAAATGACAGTGCCATTGATTTCAAATGGAACCAACTCCCGTGACTAAAGTTATTAATGTGTATAAGTGTTTGCAGTGTCAGGACCTTAGTTTTTAAATATTTTTGTTAGGCTGCAGCTCCCTAGTAAGTTACATACTGCCATGCATTGTAGCTTAGGTTGCTACTCCTGCATTGTTGCTTGAATTATTGTTGCTGGGGGATTACACCACTGTAAAAACTTTTAAAAAGCAACTTGAGGTGGCTTGATTAAACTTTAATTTTCTTTATAAGCAAAGCAAAGCAACACAAAAACATGAAACTCCACCCTTTACATAAGGTAAAACCCTAATTTATTCAGTATCATTGGTCAAAAATATCAGTAGCTGCTACGGAGACAATGTTTTAAAGGTCTTCTTTTAACAGTCCTCAGGGCAAAGTAATCATTAAAAACCATTTGCTTTTAAAACAAGTTTTATATTTTAAAAGGTAAACTCACCTGAGGTCCCTTCCATGGGGTCAGGGTCTTGGATACTGGCTTGGGAGGGTTGGGAGGGTACTTCAGTCAGGGTGAGAAAAAGATCCTGGCTGTTGGGGAGAACGGAGTGCTGTGTGCTCTCTGCAAGCTCATCCTCCTCCTCCTCCTCCTCTCCCCCATCGGCAGAATCCTCAGGTGTAGCTGATGAGACTATCCCCGACCCGGAATCCACGATCACAGGTGGGGTAGTGGTGGCGGCCCCCCCTAGAATTGCATGCAGCTCGGCGTAGAAGCGGCATGTCCGCAGCTCTGACCCAGAGTGACCGTTTGCCTCCTTTGTTTTTTGATAGGCTTGTCTGAGCTCCTTGACTTTCACGCGGCACTGATCTGAGTCCCTATTGTGGCCTCTCTCCATCATGTCCTTGGAGATTTTTTCAAAAGTTTTGGCATTTCGTCTTTTAGAACGAAGTTCTGCTAGCACTGAATCCTCTCCCCATACAGCGATCAGATCCAGTACCTCCCTCACGGTCCATGCTGGTGCTCTTTTTCGATTATCGGCCTGCATGGTTACCTGTGCTGATGAGCTATCTGTGGTCACCTGTGCTCTCCACGCTGGGCAAACAGGAAATGAAATTCAAATGTTCGCGGGGCTTTTCCTGTCTACCTGGCCAGTGCATCCGAGTTTAGATTGCTGTCCAGAGCGGTCACAATGATGCACTGTGGGATAGCTCCCGGAGGCCAATACCATCGAATTGCGACCACACTATCCCTAATTCGAAATGTTAAAATCGATTTTGGTGCTACTCCACTCGTCGGGGTGGAGTACAGAAATCGATTTAAAGGGCCCTTTATTTCGAAATAAATGGCGTCGTTGTGTGGACGGTTGCAGGGTAAATTCAAATTAACGCTGATAAAACGAAATTAAAGTCGTAGTGTAGACCAGGCCACAGATACATACCCTGCATCTCATCAAAACAGGAACAGTAAAGGGATTAGCTACTAATCATTCATAGTCTACACTCTGCAGCAGTGGTTCTCAACCTTTCCAGACTGCTGTACCCATTTCAGGAGTCTGATTTGTCTTGCATACTCCCAAGTTTCACCTCACTTAAAAACTACTTGCTTACAAAATCAGACCTAAAAATACAACAGTGTCACAGCCACACTATTACTGACAAATTGCTTACGTTCTCATTTTGTGTGTATGAAATTTTAGTTTGTACTGACTTTGCTAATGCTTTTTATGTAACCTGCTATAAAACTAGGCAAATATCAGGATGAATTGATGTATCTCCTGGAAGACCTCTGTGTACCCCCCAGGGGTAACGTACTGCTGGTTGAAAACCACTGCTCTACAGCACTCATCCTTAATCCGTGAGTTGCACTGCTAGAGCAATAAGAATTAAATGTATATGGTTGATAAAACTGGTCACAAAAGAGCTTTGTATTTAACATTTACAAAGATTACAACACACGTTAGATGATGCTCTCAAGAGGATTTTGTTCACTGTATTACATCGTTGTATCTATAAAATATTAATACACTTTGTAATTCCAACCATATCCACTTGAGGGAGTTGCATTGCATTAAATAAAATACTCAATGTAGTTTGTTTAGTTTTTAAAAATTAAGAGAATATTTCAAACTGCTAAGGGATTGAGGACCTCCCCCCAATCCATTTCCTTTGTTAGCTTGCAATATCTATACATATAAACCTTTACACATGGCATCATGCAGGTTCACTCATCTGCACCATTCCCTTCCCTTGGAGGCCCAGGTTTGTATCCACTATTTGGGGAGGCAGGACTTGTGGGTTGTGATGGAAAGGACTGTCATGGACAGCGCCCTGGTAAAGCTCCTTCTAGCTGGGCACTCTCCAAATCCAGTGGGCTTTAAGCCTCCAGAGTCTCAACAGAGTTCAGGCACTGCCCCAAGCCTGGAGTCTCTAGGCACATGTTCAGGGTGCAGACCCTCTGTCTAGCACCCCCTTCCCTAAGAGCTGGGACCCATGGTCCAACAGTCTGGCCCCTGGGAGTAGTGCTGCCCTCCCCGCCATTAGACTTCCAGTAGCTTAATTACAGACTCTTTCAGAACTCCAGTTGTGTGGGCACACTGGCTTTAGACAGGTTTCAGAGTAGCAGCTGTGTTAGTCTGTATCCGCAAAAAGAACAGGAGTACTTGTGGCACCTTAGAGACGAACAAATTTATTTGAGCATAAGCTTTCATGGGCTTTAGAGTTTACCTCCATGGGGGTATGTGGTCGGTTTTGCATGTGCATGCGCACGCACACACTTTGCATAGGATCCTAACACACCATTGTTCTTCACTTACTAACACAAGATATGCACAGAATAATAAACCCTACATGCATTTCCCTGCCTCCATTTCCTCACCACTATGGAGCACTCTTTGGGATGGGGACAGGGACATCCAGGATTGATTCTCCTGCAGTACATGGTTTGTCTTTTAACCTAGGAAGTGCCCCTCTCTCTCACTCTCTCCAAGTCAGCTTGCTTTGACCTTGGTTGATCTCACAGCTCAATCAAGTCCCTTCCCACTATGAAAGCATGCCCAACTATTCCCCTCTCGTGCCGGTCTCTTCCCCAAGCTTCCCGTTCCTCCAAAAAGCCTTCTTCCTGGTTTCCCTGTGAGTCCTTCTTAACTCCCTGCTTTGTTCCTAAAATCTCCATCCTGTTTAGGAATTTTCCATTCTCCTCATATCACCAGCCCCCTGCAGAGAGACTTGGTCAGACTGATTTCTCAACTCTGGCAACCTACTTATAGCCTACCCATAGTTTGGTATACAGCAGAGTCATCAAGTACAGCTCAGACCACTGCCAGTAACACTGGTGTGTAGAACAGACCACCACTGTTATAGTGTCTCTTTACAGAGTAGCAAGCAAGGTATGAAAAAAGGTGAGACTAAAGTTAAACAACAATAATATGCAAAAGAAAAAACAAATGTTTCTTTAAAAAGAGTACAGGGTAAATAAAACAGTTTATATGGAGGCCACCTACCACTAACAGTTATTTCAAATATAGTCTAGTAGCTGCACCTATGCAATTTACTTTGGTCTCCCCTGCTCTGATACCTCTATTATTGTGATGCAAAGGGGAAAAAACACTGCTTAAGGGACAGTGCTAGATAATCATGTTTTTATAAGTGAGCCGTTTCTAACTCAGAGAGCTATGTATAGTATAATTACATTTCTCCTACATTGTTGTAATAATGCAACAAAACAACACACCTTGGGGTATTGCAGTACGTTGACCAAATATGTGTAGTGCATTCTACCCTATTATTTATTGTTATTTATAATTTGTATTATTGTAGTGCCTAGGGACATTTGTCATAGACCATGACCCCATTGTGTTATGTGCTTTGCAAACACAGAACAAAAAGATGGCCTCTGCCTGAAGAGGTTTACAATCTAAGTGTAAGACAAAAGAAGACAGATGGACATAGACAGATGGGGGAGTACAAGTCAACAATAAAGACAATGTTGGTCAACATGATAGGCAGTAGTCTCTGCATACAAAGAACCTAGCCATTATTAAGATACCTTAGGTTGATCAAGTAAAAAGTCAAATCCTACATCTGACCCTTGCAAAACAAATGGTTGAGAATAGGGGGATATATTTAGCAACAAAGAAGATTTTAAAATTTAAAAGAAATAAAATAAAATAAAATGTGTCTCTCTCATTCTGGAGGTCAGAAAAATTGGAATCATCCTGATTCCACAATAAGCTTACAATAAAACATGATTTCTGTGTACTGGCCCATTGGATTAATAAAATGCACCACACTGCTAGGTAAGAGAACCATAGTAAATTGCTAGGCCAGTTTTCGTGCACCACAACCAGAAGGAGATGAAAGTGCTGCAGAGAAAGTGGGCTCAGCTGCTGGGGGAAAAGAGAATACACATATTGATCAGTAGAAGAAGGTGTGAATCACTAAGTAGTATTCTCACGTTCTGTGTGGTGTCCTGCCCACTCAGCGTTTCCTTGGCTGGAAGGCTGCTGTTCCATTGTGGGGTCTCAACAAGGTAACAGGGTGTAAAATAGTGACTGGGGAAACAGGGAATCCTCAAAAGTCCCGAAGGGAGAGACACCGAATAACGCCGGCTTTTCCAAGTTGGTTTTGTTAACAAGAATGAGATGTCGCCCCAAGCATGTGTACATTTTTAAATTAAATAGTGAATGCAGTGAAACAATAGGACCCAGCCAATTCTTTTCACAGAATAGAGGGGCATAGCTCAAAAACTGCATTTGCTTGCAGCAGAGAATTATCTTCTCTAATTGTGCCGGTGAAGTATAAATACTCTCTCTTAATTCTCGTTTCGAGCTATCTTACCAATAAAAACTCTTAATGACTATAATCCATAATAAGAAAAATGGTATTGTTCCTTTTCTCCATTTACTTGGTCACAGAACTTTGCAACCTGTGTGACATAGGTGTTTGAATGTAAACATATTTGATAACCATTGCTGTTTTCTCTGGCACAACAAGCACCTACCTTGGAATGCTAGTTAGATATGTCAGGACATTCTGAAACTCTTTCTCTGGGATCTCGCTGAAAGCTGGGTAGTCTGGGAATGTGATAACAGGGCAACCGTCTTCTCCTCTGCCACCTAAAAAGCACAAGCAAAAGTGTCGATATGTAATTAATCACCTTATGTAGTTAATATTTCCTGGCAAACCAATTATTGTAATAATTTTGAAAAAATATTTTTTATGTAGTCCTCAGAAATGGGGATGGTATCAGAGGGGTAGCCATGTTAGTCTGAATCTGTAAAAAGCAACAGAGGGTCCTGTGGCACCTTTGAGACTAACAGAAGTATTGGGAGCATAAGCTTTCGTGGGTAAGAACCTCACTTCTTGCATCTGAAGAAGTGAGGTTCTTACCCACGAAAGCTTATGCTCCCAATACTTCTGTTAGTCTCAAAGGTGCCACAGGACCCTCTGTTGCTTTTTACAGAAATGGGGATGTTTACTCTGAGTAATCTAGTTTTCAAGTACAATTTAGGAAATATGATCCACCATATCCAGTACTTCCAACTTGTGTGTGTGTGTGTGTGTGTGTGTGTGTGTGTGTGTGTGTGTGTGTGTGTGTGTGTGTGTGTGTGTGTGTGAAATAAAAGGTAAAGTGTCTTTGTTCCCATTGTGAACTGGTTTTAACACCGGACGGCTCTGCGCCTTGCATACAATTTACTTTACTTGAATGCAAAGATACTCCACATAAAATGAGAAATGGACAAACTATTTAAAATAAAACCTGTCAATTCAAATCCAAACCACCCAAACTAGAGTCAGTTGGAACCTTCACCCAGAGCTGAGCCAAACCTTCACAGGGTTGAAAATGCTCATGTAATCCCCTGTTGTGTTTTATTTTTGCAAGGCTCTACACTTCCAGTTTCCACTCTTGTCTGGAAGCAGTGGCAGAATAACAAGAGTCTGTTTCTGGTGAGATTTCCTGTCCAATTCTGCAGACAGAAGTGGAAGAGATAAAAGTATAATTAAACATCTGAGCTTCTGAGTGTTTATTTGAACCTATTGTGACTTGTCCAGCACTACAAAGAATCTAAATTAAGAAAAGGGGAAGTGAAATAGTTTAAAATGTATTTCCCACAGGTTTTGTAGATATAAGTATTTTTATATATGTCACCATTGCAGTTAAAAATATGATTAATTAATATATAAAAGAAGAGCCAAGGTTCTCTAATCCCCTGCAACTGCACAAAGTTAATAGTGTGGGACAGACCTACCCAATCCTAAAAGATCATCCCTGCTCAATGCTACAAAAGGAGAAGAGAACAAAACAATCAATAAGATCCCTGCCAATGCCATGGGGAAATTCTTCCCCAACCTTACAGCTGACAATGTGAATAAATTAGCTATAATATTATTTCTAACAATATTATCAACAATAATATTAATTATTATAATGCTGCTGTAAATTTAGGATAATACGAGAAACACAATTTAAGTGCACCTGACATTAACTCAGAAAGGAATATCTACATTCAGAGAGTTATTTTGATAAAAATACACATTTTGCTCCAAAACATCCATAATCAGAAAAGCATATATATCCATGACTCTGTGTGTGTTACTCTGGTTACTTTGTGTTACTATGCTCAGCTTACTTTCATGCAACATGGTGATATCTCTGTAAAACTCCTGAATGTAAATTGTACTAAAAATGAATCATCCTGGATACATTCCAAGAGGAAAAATTACAACTACTGTGCAAATAGCATGGCTTTGCAGCACACCCTTTATGACACAGCCAAGCATTAGCATATGAAAGTTAATTTTAGCCATATAAATATTCAAAACAAACGTAAATCAAGTTCAGTTTTGATTATCTTAATCTCCCTTCCCAAAAAAGAGAGCGCAAACATTTTCCTCTATTATTTTTATTAAAAAATGTTCTTCCTATTCAAAATAATGTTTATACACCTCAGAGAATCCTAAACTCTTTAAGTGTTTGGGTTTCTCTAGACAGGGCCAGCTCCAGGCACCAGCTTCTCAAGCAGGTGCTTGGGGTGGCCGCTCCAGAGAGGGGCGGCAGGTCCAGGTATTTGGCGGCAATTCGGGACGTCCCGCCGAATTGCTGCCGCAGATCGCGATCGCGGCTTTTTTAGATCGCGATCCCGGCTTTTTTGTTTGTTTGTTTGGGCTGCTTGGGGCGGCCAAAACCCTGGAGCCGGCCCTGTCTCTAGAATATACTTTTTCAATATAGGAGGATCTTCTTTCTGAAGTCTGAAATGTAGCAGTTTTAAACAGACATCCACTATAAATAATCTGTGGTATTCCTCTTGGCTGCTTGCTTTGCCCCAATTAATTTCTACAAATCAGAAAGCCAGAAACCTGGAACGTAAGCAAACAAAAAAGCAAGCAAGCAAATAAACATAAAAAAAGAGTAATGTGGTTGCAATATACATTTTAAAGTTTAAAACTATCACAGTATACTGTAACACTAATATTTATCTAGCAACACATCACCACATGCTTAAAGCTAGGCATGTGATTAAATGATTTTCTGCTTTAGGGCCATAATGTAGAAAACAATTTTGGAGTCATCTGACCTGAAGTATTAATTATTATTTGTATGCCAGATATTTTTCTCAGGTAATCTGGTCTTTTTTTAAATGTTGATGTTCCATAGATCTTCCTTCTTTGAGTGAAGCTGCTTATGAATGAGGCATAAATTCATCTACCTTTTAATAAGTCTTCGCTTGTGTTTGATTATTTTGTTAATTGCACATGCCTGAAAGCATCCTCATGAACCAACTCCTATTTAGCTTAGGTGAGTACAGAACATCATGATCCTATGTATATGAAGGAAAGGCAGATAACATTTCCCTGACCTTTTCAATTTACCGATAGGTAACTCCCAACACTGGGATTGGAATCTGCAAGGCTTATTACTGACATGAATAATCTTGATTCATATAAGCAGCCCATTCTATTGAAGCTAGTTGCAATTTACATCTTCGGGGCCAGATTCACTGCTGCACAGCTCCCTAAAATCTATAAGTGTTACAACAGTTTCCCAGGGGATTAATGGACTGGGAAAAAACAACGGAGTAATATTCTGTAGAACTAGCCTCACATTTTCAAGCAGTTGACTTGCGAGATTTTTTTCATTTCTGATGTGTATGAAGAATAAAAGCAAAATGTCAAAAAGATAAAAATACATTTGTCCCCCTTCCATTTATAAGCCTGAGAGTCCTAGATTTCTCAACTATTAACAGTTTTGAATGGGAAACAATTCCTCAATGGCTAATTGAGCCTGCCTGGACCTGTCTATCTGAGGGACAGCCTCTCTCTTTGTGACACACTGGCCCAGCTGCACCCAGCTGTGGTGCTCGAGCCGGATCTCTCATTTTAAAAGAGAGGGGTCTGCCGCCAGAGTGTTCTCTGCGAGGACTCTGGGACTCAGGAACGGGCTCCTCCTCCTCAGTCTGAAGTGGCTTGAATTTGATAATCTTCCAGGCTGGCTTCAAACACCGTCTATTTGATAGATTTTTTTAGAGAGAAAATTGAGGTTATATTTCCTGCAGCAACAAAGAGATAGAAAGGATTTTTTTTTTTTTTGGGTAGGTGGCTGGCAGGCAGAGTTCCTGTTTGACTGTTTTAATAATGCTGGGGTTATGTTTTAATATTAATTATGCACAAAAGCACCATGAGCTTTGTATAGGCATGTTTTAATTATTTAAATCAAAATAGATAGATAACTGTTTTCACTTGAGAACTATGGTATGCCAGGGCTGAGGATTTCAACAGAGGCTATAAGAGCTAGACACCCAGATCCAATGGGACTTTGGTGCCTAATTCCCTTGGACTCATTTGAAAATCCCAGCCTCTCTCAGTGTTGATATACTACCAAAAACCATGCTAAGCACCTTTCAGGTAAGTGTAAAGACAAGGTCCTTTCCTTGAAAAACTTAAAATCCAAACAGACAACATATGGGTGACAAAGTGGTGGTGTTTTCCACACATACTGTAATTGTATTTTATTTTCTCTAATGTAACACTTTATGAAAGGAGGATGAGGGTTTGCAAATGTCATGGAAGAAGCGTGATTACAGAAGGACTTGTAGGGGTGGATATAGAGCTGACAAACTAGGGCTTCATGATGTTCTGCTCTATTCAGGTTCTTACACAATGGTATCTGAGCGTGTTGCCATCAATTATCTGATGTACAATCTCAAACAAGAAATGATTAATAATGTTTACATCTCAGTATGGTGCTAATGTGAAATCACAAAGTAACTGAATTACTTGCACTACAGTAAAATGAATAAAAGACTCAAAGAAGAATTCTCAGCTTGGATCGTTGATTAATACACTTGTCGATTCAGTCATAGCAGAAGAACAGCATAGGCTAGGGTCTAGAATTATTTTACAGAAAGAAAAAAGCCCCCAAACAGATAAGCTGCACACAGTTTCTTCTTCTTAGGGCTAGAAGGGTTTGGGAATAGCGAAGAAGGCTTCTCAGATTTTTTGGTGAAGTGACAGGAGAAAGATGGAGGGCAGCTGTGCAACATTCAGTAGTGACCATTCCACTTGAGTAAGGGATGGTACTGATGGATTCTCAAAAGCACTTTTTCCAGTCCTTTTGGTCAGGAAGGATAATGGACACGATATGGCAAGCGGTAATTAGAAGGCAAATGGTATTAGTTAAAAGGAGTAAGGACAGGGATCCTCAGACCTAAATCCATGGTGGGAAGTTGTAACTGATATTCAGATTTTCAAAAAATGGATGGTGTCTCTCCATTGATTGATATAAGCAAACAAAACCCAAAAGTATTAGCATGATTAAGTGTCCCAAATCTACATCAGTAGTTTAAAAGCCCTAATTTGGCTGTATTCCATTCCTCTGTATGGAGCGATGCCAAGGCTCAAGCACTTGGGACTAATGTAACTAATTCCTAAATCAATGCAAGCCTGAAGAGACAGTGTTTGGAAACCCTCCTCCTGATTTGGAATTTCAATTTTCTATAAAGAAAAAATTGACTTATTAACAGAAGTACTCAACATACTCGTGAACAATTTTAACTGTATGGGGTTGATTAAAATCTGCATTATTTTCTTATTCATTATATTGCATTCCTTGTATACAGCAAAAAGATCAGAGAAGAAAAACGTGTTGAAACATTGGTTTTGGAACAAGAAAGGAGTTTTACACATATTGTGTTTCTTCTTAGGGTTGCATTTAATCCAGAGGGATTCAAAAGTATCTGTAATTACAAACTATAGTGGATTACAATTTAGCCAAATTTGAGAATGTATTTGAAATCTAATATTTTATGGCCAAATAATAAATTCTTAAAAAATTGTGTATGGCACCAAAAGTGAGTTTAGTACTTTAACCTTTTTTTTTTTAATTTTAAAACTCTGGTCTGCAGCTGGAACAATGCAAGGGAAGTGGTAACAGCTGTCCCACTGGCAATGTGGATTTAACCTCCCCCTCCTCCCACCCCACAAAATATCGATTAAGATACTCAGTTTGGGCATTTCAGCTCCATTTTGGTCAAAGGAATTATGCCAATTTACACCACCTGAGAATCTGGTACACTATATCTATCTCTATAGATAGATGTTTAATTCCTGTTTTTTTCTCAGCAAAATTTCAGCTTAAGTTATACCATCTATCTGGTTTCTGAAAACCAACAGAAGCTGTAAGACATCCAAGATGACCTCCAAATTTTAGATTCATTCTATTTCCCCCCCTTGAAAACAGGATCAATACAATATTAAAACGGTTAAATCAAAGCAAAGAATTCTAAAATTTAAGATTGCTCTGGTTAGTCTGAACACATGTAGTTTCTGGTCTTCTTTCTTTTGCCGAGGGTTTAACATACTATATTTTTTATTTTGTTGAAAGCATCTACTATAAAACAGGTTCAACATGGCTATACATTCAATGGGAGTTTTGCAAGACCAGGCCTTTTGTCTACCTTAACAGACAAAAGAAGAACAATCAAACGTAGAGAATCCTACAGCTATAAATCAGTTATGCCTCCCACCAGTTAGAGGCTTAATAAATAGTTTTGGGTCACTTCTTTTAATTTGTAAAGCACCTTTTCCTTCTGTTCAGGGGAGTCACAAGAGAATACAAAGAACATGAAAATAAGGACATAGGTTCTACAGTGCACCCTCTGTCCACAGCTAGTTGGGGCAAAGGAGCCAGCTGCTGATCTGGTGGCTGGTTCTCTGACAACTAATTTATGCTGGCTGGATATGGTCCCACAAGGGACTGTCCACCAGCCAAGAACTGCCAGAGTACAGCAGAGCTTTACACCCCCTCCTTATCCTGGGGCTGCAATGAGAGTGGCGTAGCTATACATCTGCTCAGGAATCCACCATGGTAAGGGAATCCTCAACTGGTGAGATCTGTTTAGTGTTGTTGTAGCTGTGTTGGTCCCAGGATATTAGTGGGACAAGATGGATGAAGTAATATATTTTATTGGACCAATTTCTGTTGGTGAGAGAGACAAGCTTTTGAGCTACACAGAGCTCTTCTTCAGGTCTGGGATATGTACTCAGCGTCATAGCTAAATACAAATTGGAACAGATTGTTCAACATAAGGAATTAACATATTGTAAGAGACCTTTAACCGTGAAGTGGTCAGCTAACCCCTCTTCAGTCATAGGACAAAAGGGGTGGGGTGGGGTTAGTGGATTACAGATTGCTGTAATAAACCATAAATCTAGTGTGTCTATTTAGCCCATGATTTGTAGTATCTAGCAAAAGTTATGAATTCAAGCTCCCAGATTTGTCATTTAAAGGTTTGGGCAGGTTTCCTTTGAGGATGAGGACTCAGATCAGATATGGAGTGACTGTTTTGTGAAAAACGTTCACCCAAAGGTGTCATGGTTTTTTTTTTTGTCCTTTATCATTTTTCTATGTGAGTTCATTCAAGAGCATGGTGATTGTCTCATTTCACCCACACAGTTGTTATAGGGTTCTCTGGACAGTTTATGGGCAGTAAAAAGAGCCCGGAACATGACAAAGAATCTGGACCAAACTTCTGAACAAATCCTTAAAAGCAGTGTCATTCCTGTGGCTACTATAGAAAAGAGTTCCACCAGTTAGTGTACACATCTTGCAACAGCTGTTATTTGCCTACTGTATAAAGCAGGGGTCTAAGTGCGCCCGCGTACTGGCTGGCAGACGAGCATCCGCCGAAATGCCGCCGACAAGCAGCGTCAATCAGAGGTGTTGCTGCCAAAATGCCACCAATTTTCGGCGGTATTCCGGCGGCGGCAAAGCCTCTGGATGACACTGCTTGTCGGCGGCATTTCGGCAGATGCTCGTCCGCCACCACGGTCCTCCGTAGCTCATTGTCTGGCGCCCGCCAGATGAAAAAGGTTGGGGACCACTAGTATAAAGGAAAAGTATTGCTAACATAATAGTCAAATATAAAACAAAGGTGCAAAGTAGGAACAGAATACATGGATTTGCCATACAAATCTCAAGGACCAAGAGCATCAAGTACTGTAAAAACTAGTACTTCAACTTAATTTTCAAGTTGCAATTGCAAAAAGTATGCATAATTATCAGAAAAGGCAGGTAACATGGGAATTACAAACAAAGGCATAAATGTGTATTATAAAAGTTACATTAAAGAAGATAGTGACTCTTACCATGATTATCTAATCTACATTTTGTTTGACATTACATGTTGTACCAGAGAACAATACATAGAAAAGTGAGCTGGAATGAGTGGTTCAGTATTTGTGGTGGCCAGAAGTCATTTGTATTTTATCATGTTTTATGATATTCAAGGTGCTTGTGACAATTAACTTGTGCAGATAACATTTTGATAAGATACACTTGTCTTGTCTATTCTTACTCATCTATATTCTATTATAACGTATCTGTGCATAAACAATTGCAGGGAGTTTAAGTGTGAATATAAAGGAAATATGGCAACTTCTCACTCAGGGGAGAAAAAAAATCTGAGCAAGTGTCTGAGTGAGAAAATAACATGAAGTGCTAAGGAACAAAGCCCTAAGCAAGGTGTTCATCACCCACAGAGGGAGAGAATGTCCTTGGAAAAGGTAACAAAGGCTCGAGAGAACTCTTTGAAACACAGAAGGAAATTAGAAGATCAAAGAGTAACAGAGATAAAAATAGAGTAAAATACCAAGTAAAATAGAAAAGACAGTAAAGTAAAAGAAAAATACTGCTGTAGGGAGTGAGTTATTCAAACTGATGTCTGAGAGGAACATCAGACCTAATGTCTGAACATTCTAATGAAAATGTTACATGCTTTCCAAAACAAGAAAAGTTCTTCTGTAGAGAGAACAATGACTAAAGGGACATGCCAAGGAACATCATTTTAATTGTGGGGATGGGCATGAACTTGCTACACAAATGGATCACTTGGATCCCTGTCTGGAGCTAAACTGGTGTTTGGCCAGGACTGCTACCCATAGATTAGGTGGAATAAATGTCTATGTATCTAAGAGCAACAACTACAGTCTTTAAACTCAGTCTGTACTAGCATGATTTTTCAAGGTTCTGACTAAATAGGGTTACATTTAAAAGCTTTTCTTAGTTTTACTATTTCATTTCTCTATTTCTTAAATACAAAGTATTTTGTTTAATTTCAAGTATAAACTTGGATGGGGCTATTGACATAGGGAGAGAAATGCTGTCTGCCAACAACAGGAAATGAAAGAATTGTTACCCTTAAGGGAAAAAGAGACGACAGAGTTAACTGATCCAGAGGTACCCACGATCACAGAAAGAGGTTTCGAAAAGGCCGTGGTCTCCTACCCATAAGAGGTGCCCGAGGTGGATAAGGCTTTGTGCTGAGGTTCGTTGACTTCCTGTTATGGTCCTACATTCAGACAAGTATTTCAAAGCTAAATAAATAATATATTTTATTAGAGAAAATACTGCATATTCAACTATATGCAGCACTGCTATTTTTGCTACATTTTAAGTGCATCTACCCAAAGCAATAAATAATGTACCAAGCTTAAAAACTCTTAAAGGGAAATTATTGAATAAAAATATTCTTAACCTATATACTTCCATTAATTGTAATTTATTTTATATTACAAGGTCAAACAAGTATTTAAAAAAAAAAAACCCAACACTCTCACGGACAAAAATAAATATCCTAAACAGCAGAGCAGCAAAGTCACAATGCAAGTGTGAGCAAGCTGTTACATAACTTCAGTGACAGAATATTAAACACTGCTCTTGTGTTCCCAGAACCCATAGCAACACTGTATAGAAGAGCACTGAAAGTTAACTATTAACACACTTTAATATGAACACTAGGATAAATATGGAGTGCAAAAATAGACAAAATGCATAAAGTCAAATTGCACTATAATGGTAAACTGCAATAAAAAAAGGTAAATAATTATCACAACCCCTCCTTAAACAGCTGCACTAGCTTTTAAAAACAAAAACATCTACTCATAATAGATCGAGGGGTTAAGTACAAATTCAATAACCTGGAATGAGAAATGGCTGCTCTTGTTAAGCTCCACTGCACTGTGGATATAATGAGTGCTAAATATACTTGTGGCTGTGTGAAAAAGAATCTTGGGGGGCTAAGGAAGCTTAAATTGCATTCAATTGGATTGCATCTATTCTATTCATAATAGGGTTGAACTCGCAGCAGGGGAAAAAAGTAGTAAATCCTTCTTGCAGTTATTTAGTAAGACTTTCTTATACAACAACGAGCACTTTTTTGCCCCTAGTTAGAAAACAGAAACTTAGGTCTGTTCTACACTAGAAAATTAGGTCGGCATGAATATGTTTAGGGCCCTACCAAATTCATGGCCATGAAAAATGCGTCACGGACTGTGAAATCTGGTTTCCCCCTGTGAAATCTGGTCTTTTGTGTGCTTTTACCCTATATGAGGGGACGGCAACCTTTCAGAAGTGTTGTGCCGAGTCTTCATTTATTCATTCTAATTTAAGGTTGTATGTGCCAGTAATACATTTTAATGTTTTAGAAGGTCTCTTTCTACAAGTCTATAACATATAACTAAACTATGGTTGTATGTAAAGTAAATAAGGTTTTAAAAATGTTTAAGAAGCTTCATTTAAAATTAAATTAAAATGCAGAGCCCCCCGGACCAGTGGCCAGGACCCGGACAGTGTGAGTGCCACTGAAAATCAGCTCGTGTGCCGCCTTTGGCACGCGTGCCATAGGTTGCCTACCCCTGCCCTATACTATACAGATTTCATGGGGAGACCAGCGTTTCTCAAATTGGGGGTCCTGACCCAAAAGGGAGTTGCAGGGGGGGGGTCGCAAGGTTATTTTAGGGGTGTCGCGGTATTGTCACTCTTACTTCTGTGCTGCCTTCAGAGCTGGGTGGCCAGAGAGCGGTGGCTGTTAGCCAGGCACCTAGATTTGAAGGCAGCGCCCCACCAGCAGCAGTGAAGAAATAAAGGTGGCAATACCATACCATGCCACCCTTACTTCTGTGCTGCTGCTGGCAGCAGTGCTGCCTTCAGAGCTTGGATCTTAGCTCTGAAGGCAACACCACCAGCAGCAGCACAGAAGTAAGGGTAGCAGTACCACAACTCCCCCTACAATAACCTTGTGAACCCCCTTCCCCCCCCAACTCCTTTTGGGGTCATGACACCTACAATTACAACACCATGACATTTCAGATATAAATAGCTGAAATCATGAAATTATTGATTTTTAAAATCCTATGTCCATGAAATTCACCAAAATGGACCGTGAATTTGGTAGGGCCCTAACTATGTTGCTAAGGGGTGTGAAAAATCCACAACCTGAGTGGCGTTATTAAGAAGACCTAAGTCCCCACACAGACAGCACTAAGTTGACGGAAGAATTCTTCCATCATCCTAGCCACTGCCTCTCGGAGAGATGGAACAACTACAGCAATAGGAGAACCCTTCCCATCGGCATAGGTATTGTCTATGCTGAAGTGCTACAGCAGCACCACTACAGTGGCGCAGCTGTGACATTGTAATTTTGTTTTAAGCACAGGACAAGCCCTTAGAGCATCACAGACCTCACGCAGGACAAAATAATTTTACATTAAATACCAGAGGGTCCTTCACTTCCAACTTTCCCCTCCAACATCAAGTATGTCTTTACTTTAAGACAAAATATCTCTGCTTGTTTCCCCCTAGACATTAAGGCTCACTCTACCCTGGCAACTGAACAAAACTTTTGTTGTTCAGAGGTGTTAAAAAAAAAAAAAAAAAAAAACCCACACCCCCGAAAGAAAAGTTTTGCTGACGAAAAGTGCTGGTGTGAACAGCGCTTTGTCGGCAGGAGCACTCTCCTGCCAACAAAGCTACCGCTGCTCATTGGGGGTGGAAGTTTTTTGTTGGCGGGAGAGCTCTCTCCTGCCAACAAACAGCGGCTACACTGCGCATCTTTTAGCGGCATGGCTGTGTCACTAATAGCCGCGCAGTGTTGACAAAGCCTAAAAAAAATTATTAACATCACAGAATAAACAAACCTCAAGGTCAGCCCATACAATAGAAAGGATACAGTCATAACTAATGATGAACAATGAACACAATGAGATTTAATGCACCTGTACTGAGCAAAGCACTGCATTGACACACAGGAGAATGAAACATATCCATCTCTGTATCTGCAGAGAAAGGCCACAACTTTATTCGTTTTAATGGAGGGGAGGTGCTAACTGCAGTTCAAACTATACCTCCATTATTGGGCAGAGCAGCAACTCCAGCAGGATGGCTGCTACACACCAAGGGCTTTATATACAGGAAGGGGAACTCTGGGAGCCAGTCAGCTTTCCTTTCCCCCACAATCTGGCCATTGGGAAGCAGGCACTGGTGGAGAAATCTCTCCTCTGCTGTCCCCCTTTCCACATAGGCAAAAACTCCACATGTGCTCTGGGCTAGTGGGGGAAGGTGTAAGAGATGAATTTTATAATGTACTATGAGAATTAATGTATGATTTGATTTCATCCTGTCAGCCACCCTTTTTTGAATAGCAGAAAGCAATGACAGACCAGAACAATCCTTATGAGTGTATTGCATCTATGTTAAGGAGATTAGAGTAATGTTGAGGACCTGAAGCCCCAATTTGTTTTAGTTATAAGATTTAGCAAGGCTTAATTTACAATGTATTCTGCTGAATATAAAATGCTGTCTGTATACCTTTGAAGGTTTCTGTAAGAGATTGTTTGTGTGAATGAGGAATGCATGCATCAGGAAAAGATAAGGTGTGAAAGCCATCACAAATGTCCAGATGGTCAAGAAGAAGTGAGAGACTTGGAAAGACCAGGAGACAATCATAAAACATCCATTGTATCCGATGTTAAACATGTTAGCAGCATTGACGACCTCAGAGGTGAGGCAGGCACCCCCGAAGGCGAGACAACAAATAGGAGATAACGATGGGAAGTCGGACAATAACCATCAAATGATAACCCCACTTAAGGACTAATGATTACAGAATGACATTGCAAAATGCATGGACTCAAATGGGAATTTACAACGATAAAGCTGGGGTGTTTTGCCATGGAACTCTGGGTTCAGTCCTGCAAAGCCTCGGAGCGCGACCAACAAGAGCCAAGATCCACACTCATGCTCAATCTAACTGGCCATGAGATTGATTCGAACTACAACAGACTGGTAACTATAAACATCACTGACAGGAGAGAGAGAGAGAGAGAGAAAACATATGCTAACTGTTGTATTTTCAATAAATGCTGCGTATTTACCTTCCTCTATAAAGATCCCGTGTGCTTTGTATGATCATAACAAAGGGTCTGGAGCAGTTGAGCCTGCACCTTTCCTTCCCAGGACCTCAGGGTCTATCTAACCGCTGCCAGTCCAATCTGACATCACTCCCACAGAAACTGGGATAGGAATAAGAACGGTCATCTTGGGTCAGACCAATGGTCCATCTAGCCCAGTATCCTGTCTTCTGACAGCGGCCAGTACCAGATGCCCCAGAGGGAATGAACAAACCAGGGCAATCATCTAGTGAACCATCCTCTGTCGTCCTCTCCCACCTTCTGGCAATCAGAGGCTAGGGACACCCAGTGCGCGGGGGCGGGGGAGGGGAAGGGGGCGGAGAGTGTTCCTGACCATCCTGGGTAATAGCCATTGACAGACTATCCTCCCTGAACTTATCCAATTCTTTTTTTGAGTCCCACTATAGTTGTGGCCTTCACAACACTCCCTGGCAACAAGTTCCATTGACTGTGTGTTGTGTGAAGAAGTACTTCCATTTGTTTGTTTTAAACCTGCTGCCTCTTAATTTCATTGGGTGACACCCTGGTTCTTGTGTTACAAGGAGTAAATAACACTTTCTTATTCACTTTCTATCATATCCCCTTCTAGTCGTCTCTTTTCCGCTGAAAAGTCCCAGTCTTTTTAATCTTTCATGTGGAAGCTGTTCCATACCCATAATAATTTTTGCTGCCCTTCTCTGTATCTTTTCAGTTTCTAACTTTTTTTTTTTTTTTTTTTTTTTTTTTTTTAAAATAGGGTGACCAGAACTGCACACAGTATTCAAGGTATGAGCATACCATGGATTTATATAGTGGCATTATGATATTTACGGTTTTACTATCTTATCTCTTCCTTATGTTTCCTAACATTGTTAGCTTTTTTGACTGCCACTGCACATTGAGTAGATATTTTCCCAGAATTGTCTATGATGACTCCCAGATCTATTTCTTGAGTGGTAATAGCTAATTTAGACCCATCATTTTGTACGTAGAGTTGGAATTATGTTTTCCAATGAGCATTATGGCACATTATTTTACTGCATTGTCAGTAGTTTCTCCGAATGCTCTTTTGTATTTCAATGCTGTGTAGAGACTTGCTCAGTGGTTTCAGTAAGGTGTCAGGCTTACTTGATTTGGTGTGGCTTCAGCAAAGCATGTTCTGTTCATTCCTTCTGAAGCACCTGGCAGTGGCCGCTGTTGGAAGACATGATACTGGGCTAGATGAACCATTGATCTGACCCAGTATGGCCATTCTTATGTTCTTAAGTTGGAGGATTGGAAGGCAATGTCTAGAAATGAACCCTCATGGACACCGAGAAAGCAATATCATGATGATTGGCTAATAATAAAGTGGGAGATTTCGGGACAGGACAGGATTAGGAATGAATTGGCCTTTTTTCAGGGAAAGGAATGGCTAGTTTTCAATATTGTGTGGGTGGTTTGAGAGATGGGTAGAAAGCGGAAGAAGTCTAGTTCTGTTCGGGGAGCAGCTGGGTGGGGTAAGGAGAAACTAATAGGGTGTTTTTTTCAGTGTAATCCCTTGGTGACATGTATACTTACCATTACATTCTCTACATGTCAAAGGGTAAGAAACCATATTCTAAATTTTTCTTGTTTCTTGACCCACCCTAGGTGAGTAAGTTTGCAACATAATCTAATATACATTTAGGGTTTTCTTTTGTTTTTTTAAAAAGCTCTTTTAGTAACTGGGTTTAGAGTAATCAAATACAGAGTTTTTCAAGTCTCAATTCACAAAGTCCTCTATACAGTAGGCTAAATCCTGAAGTTCTCCTTCAGTTTTTTACATTGTCTCCTACTGACCCATGTGTGATTATCTGAGGTTAGCTTCAGACCTGGGTCTCCTTATCTATAGATCTATAGAGCACTGTGATGCTGCCCACTAAGCCAGCCAGCTGGCACTACTAGAGATTATATAAATAATTCAAGTTTCAATCATATTTAACAATTTTTTTGGTAAATTCCAGAATAGCATAGCTTTATGAATCATTCTAAATACAGATCGCAAAATGATGGCTGCCCCGATAATAGTGTTCAGCGACTATGTGAAAGCGTGGATAGAAACAACAGCTGAAACCGCACATTTGAACCATAGGTATAGTAGGAACTTTCCAATCTTTACCTGACAGAAAGGCAAATTGCTTCTTTAACTGGTCTTCAATATCTGCAGCACAGAGGGGAATGATATCCTGATGCATGATTTCTTCTGAAACAAAAAACAATGCTATGTCATTTTACAGAGAATCACGGTCCACACAAACTCTCAGTTCCAGAGCAGTGACATATAGAGCTATTCAAATTTTGAAACACCTGTCACGTGTTTGGAGAAAGTCATTCAGTCTTCTGGCAAGAGCAATCCTTTAGTTTCCCATGTGCAGCAGGACTGATATATTCACAAATGATTACAAGTAACATCGCTCCGCTGAGAGTAAGGAGGATAGGATGGCTGTTGAGTCCAATATTTTTTGACGTGATTATACTATGGGATAGAGGTAAATCTGATTTTGCACTTGAAGTTCAAACTCAAATTTCATTACAGCCTGCTCAGATCATTTAAAAGCAGAAAATGGTGATATTCATATGCAGTCAACTCTTCCTGAAACCCTCCTGTAATGTACACAGAGTAACCTTTTCAGAATGTTGTATAAAATTATGCAGGCATCTCCAGACTTCTCAATATGTCAAAGTTTTCACGAAGAAGCAACATGTACATTCAGAATTGCACTCACTACACTAGCTATTAAATCCAAATGTAGTTGAATGAATACTTGTAAAAACTTTTTTTATTCTTAAAATGGAATATTCTTTATGATAGGAACATAAGGTTTACTATTCCAAATCAGACCATTGGTCCATCTAGTCTGGTGTCCGGTGACTAAATAGCAGGACGATTATTGGCATATTATATCAGATGGGTAAGACATACTTCAGAGGAAGGAGCCTTCCACACAGGTAATGCACCTGGATTAACTGAGCTCTAATAAACATGGAAGAATATATTTCCTGATATCTTCAGTGATCAAATTATTCCTGGAAGCATAGGATTTTAATACCTACTATCTTAGCTTGATTAATGACAAATATAACCAAACTTTACCAATTATTTAATTTCCTGCCACAGTATTTGACCTAGGACAGCTAAAACTTCAAAATTTGGTTGTCAGACAAGGAAGTGTGACTGTCTCAGTTTTAGATTTGTGGTTTCTTTATTCCAGCTGTGGTCTCAATATTGTTGTTCCTGTGATTGTATGAAAGTATTTCTCTGCATTGTTCTTGTTTTGTTGTGGACCATCGTGCCACCATTTCTCATTTTCATCCACTTGTTTGTAATGTGTCTGACTCTCACTTGGTCTTTTATATTTCATTTTGCCCTCACATTAACATGCATTGAAATATCACTGCCAGCACATGACTGAATCTGACAGACGGAACTGAGAATGTGAGACCATTAATTTTCAATTAAAATACCTAAAGAATATTATAGCTAATATCCATTTTAAAATGTAGATCTGATCAAATAGAATAGTGCCAGTCTAGTACTACTTGCGGTTATTGAATGCTCACTGTGACAGGGTCCACACATATGTTTGGTTCCTGATACCTCTAAGCCAGCAGAAAAGAGTTGAACGGGGATAAAAACAGTTATACTCAGACTGTCCAGGTGTTTCTGCTTCCAGTCCTGGAGTATGCTTTTGCCACGTAAATAACATTTGGGCCTATTTAGCTAACATTAATGGAGGAAAGCACATAGTCTGCCACTGCAACATTATAGGACAATGAGAAGTATTTTTCACAAGAACAATATATCCTGCAAGTAGCCTGGTAATTAAAAGCCATGTTGAGCATTTAAGTGCAACTTTAGAGACAACCGCTGATGTAATTTAGTGATCCGATTTTCTAAACGCTCTCTTGATTTATGACCGGAATCGAGAAATGGGCCTGTAACACCTCAAATCTGAAGGATCCTCAACCTTTATCAAGTCTAGAGCTACATCAAAATTAACAGCTAACCTTTATCGCTACATAAATGGTTCAAACCAAAATCCCAGTCCAAACACACTTGGGATTTTGGATTAAAATTTTACAGCTATGGCTCATCTTCATCTGTCTGTTCATAATTAACACAGTGCTAACCACCTGGATGTTTTTGGAGCTCAAATAGCACTGATGGCAACATAAGAGAACATTTTTAAATATCATTCCAAGGGATCAAAAACATAAAACCTTCAATTAATTTCTATGCTTTTGCAGATTTGAAACCTACAGCAATGAAAAGTTAAAGAACTTAATCGAAAATGCACTTTTCTGCCTTATTCAAGCACATCTTTCTAACGATATCTAATACTTGGATTAATTAATCAAAGTAAGGATGGAGTTTCAAGCCTAACTTGGCATTTTCATTTGGTTAAATCTTTAAGCATTTGAGGTATTTTTTGTCATTTCTCTTCAGAAAAGTAAACCCTGTGTAGATCATTGGAATTTACTTCTTACAATTGGATCATGCTTGGCAACAGATCAAAAGTGCATGGTGTGGAATAGAAAATTAAAATTATCTCAGCCACCAAAGAAAAATGTTTAAGAAGTGAACCTGAAGACTAATGAAGTGGCAAACAGCAACAATAGGCTGACTGAAATCTGTGGAAGACTAAAAATATGAGCGAGAGAGATTTTTGTTTTTTAAATTGAATGAATCTCACCCAAGCAGAATTCTGAGAAGTGCTATTTTTAAGAGTAGCCATTATCAGTTTAATTTCTTCCCGATAAGTAGCAACTTATTTTCTGAAACAGAACTTTACTGTTCTCTTTCTGGCAGCTTGACAGAAGCAGCACTGATAACTTCTTTCAAGGTCACACAGCGATTGAACCCATCTTTCTGTAACTGGTGAACCTCTAGTTAGCCAAAAGACCTCTGCATGCTTTACTTTCAAATCCACAAGAAGATGTGGATAACAGTTAACTATGATTTAACTATGGGGCCTCCTGTTATGCAAGTGTCTGATATGTACAGGAGATAATTGAATTATGTTCTTTAAGTTCTTTTGAAAGATGTATCTTGGATGATCAGCCCTCCCACAGAGAAGAAAAATCCAGTTCAACAAAAGCAGGGGGAGTTTACTGTTGGACAACAGAAACATAATGAAGATTCCATCTGCAGTATCACACATACTTTAAAACCTAGGGTTCTGGCCCTGCAAACAGATGTGCACAGGTGAACCAATTTGCCCATATAGATCTAATTACAGGTTCAAAGCCTACATTTTCCAAAAAAACACACAGACACAGTAAGGTATCCCACATCTGCAGGAACAAACAAACAGAAATTTAAGCTCCTAGTAAAATTGAAAATAAAAGATTCTGCATGCCCAATTTTTGACAAATTGAACAGTCCGGCATGCAATTGAGCATCCAAGGTCATTTTTTCATAAAATTCAGGGAAACATTTTTATGCCCCCACATGTGAACAATCCTATTAATGCCCCTGTTTGCATTATATAAATGAGTTTGATTGCTCGTTCTTCATTTTATCCAAACAAACAGCCTTTGAAGCCTAAGAAAAAAACAGAAGACAGCCTAATTTCACGGATGCCAAGACCAAAACGTCAGTGCCTATGTTGAATCCCATCAGTGAATCAGAGCCTTAGTTGGTTAAACCTGTACCACCAAATTACATACTCCAAAATCATTCAGAACAGTTTCCCATTGCACCCTACTTAACCAGCAGCTGAATCCCTTGTTTCCTTGCTTGTTCTGTCTTTTCCCCTCCTCCCTCCCCCCGAACACACAGGGTGAGGATGAGGATATATGAGGGTCTTCTAAAAATATTTTGCATATCTTTTCAAAAAAGTCTTTCCACAGGAACATTGTGGAAATAGATCACTCCATGGTTTTCTCCTATTGCCTGCTCTTCTGACCATCAGCACTGTATATCCTGGTGTCCAGGTAAATATTTAGAGTGACAAATCTCATTCTCTGCTTTGTCATGTCACCTGTTGTGTGTACACGTATATGTATATATGCAACACACATACCTAAAGACAACAGATAGATAAATCAACAGATTACATCGTTAAATTGGAGAGACAACTTCTGCTGGTGAGAGAGACAAGCTTTTGAGCTACACAGAGCTCTCTCTCAGGTGTGGTCCAATAAAAGACATTACATCACCCACCTTGTCTCTCTAATATCCCAGGACTGACACGGCTACAACACCAAGACATCACGGTAAGTCGATCTAAGTACGTCAACTTCAGCTATGTTATTCACGTAGCTGAAGTTGCATAACTTAGTTTGATCCCCCCCCCAGTGTAGACCAGGCCTTTATAAAAGCAAAGGTTGCTAGGAGAAAACAAGAAAAGGAACATCAAAACTGCAAAGGCAAATCACTGGTCATCAAAATTACCTCAGACTAATTTTATCTGAATTAACAACAAAACTCATTACATCACATTATAGATTTATGACATTGAACGTAAATTATTCAATACTTCAGAACAGGTGTGAGGAGGAATTCTGTTTGTAGAGTAATTAAATCAGAAATGCTGGTGGAGGGAGAAGTAAATCTTTGTTCAAGTCATTTCTGGATTATGTGGGGTTTACACTTCTAATGATGCACAGGCAGCCTAACTGACCTCAACTGAGTACGTGCCTGGGATTTCAGATGGGACTGTATTCAGGACGGCTAGCCTGTCCCACTGCTCATACCACCACGGCTGCCCTTCTATTTTTAATATGCTTGCTCAATCAGAGCTAGCGCAGGTACATCTATTCAAACTTGAAATTACACTTCCAGCTCCAGTGTAGACATATCCAAAGTCACCTCATCTTTGTCTTGTATACTAGGGAAGCACGAGGGAGTGCTCACTTCTAGAGTGCTTAAGATGTGATTGAATGAATGCTCCAATTCTTCAAAAGATGACATGTGGACTGCAGTTAGTAAATGAGAATGAAAGAGTTGACAAAGAAAGAAAGCAGATCAAAGACTGACAGTGGTGAATATATGGCTTAAAATGATGGGACAAACTGCTAAGTAACAGGGACGCTATCAAGATTAATTAATTTAAAAACACATTGTTTAGAGGGTAACAAACAACATGTTTGACCCCAATCTGGCAAGTGAGGGTGTAGTGGCCCAGCTGCACAAAGTGCCTTGCAGAATTCAAACCTAAGACTATTAGAAAGATTTTATTTTAAATTTAATATACGCTAAACTTTGCATTTAATTGAAGTCAGACAATAAGATAAAATACTATCATTTTTATTTTAATCAAGTTCAAGTTTGTGTCTAGTCAGTTTCCTTTTCTGGTTCTAGAAAGATCCTGTTAAGTTACATAGCACACAGAAAATTTTAAATTCCATTCATATTAAGCTTAGTAAAAATGTTAACTTCTCTCTTTAAATTTAAAGAAGCCTAAATTTGGGGCCAAACTTAAATTTACATAGATGTTCTGATATAAGGAAAAATGCCCACAAAATATCAGAAATGTAGATAGAATAGCTACTGTAGGCATAATCTTCACCTCTGTTCATCCTCATGCCACTAGCCCTATTGACATCAATAGGACTATAAGCAGGAATAGAGGTTGCTGGATTGGGACCAGTATTTGTAAGGCAAGGATGAAATGGCATAAAAAAGTTATTTTTTAGTAACTCACCAAAGTCAATATTTAGAAGCCTCACAGTGGACACTGAAGCCATTCTCAGTGACAAATGAATTAAGCAAGAAAAAAAAAAAAGTCCCTTTTAAATAGAAGACTAACATCTTAAGAAAGAAAGGTAAGACAGACAAATACAGGTGCCCAAATACAGAATACAGAGGAACAGTGACCATCATAAACAATCAATTTAGAAATCAAGAACCACCATGACATATGAGGAAGGATGGTCTTGTGGTTAAATCATGAGACTGCATCAGCATGTTCAGTTTCTATTCCTGCCTCTGCTACATAAGTGCTGTGAATTTCCCAAGGTCACACATCCTCTTTATATTGCAGTATCCTCATCTGTTAAATGATGATAATACTTGCCTACTGCATAACACCCATAAGAAGTACAGAAGAATTAATGTTTGTAAAGCACATTGAGATCTTCAGGTGGAATGAATTATATATATAAAAAAATTGATCAAGTGTTGTACAAATGTGCTAGAGTACAGTTCTCTGAATTACCAACACAAGTCTAACTAGTTATCAAAAAAACAGAAAATTTCTAAAACTGCATTATGAAGTAAGATTTTTTTTTTTTTTTAATTTTGACACATGGGGTTATGACCACCCTGTCCATTCCATATTGATGGATGGAAGGGGTATCCTAATATGGAAAAGGCTGAGAGCCACTGGTTTAGACAATTGTTTGAATGGGTAAACAGAAGTTATTTTAAATGTTTTGTTACATCAGATCTACCTGATGCATCTATATCCTCCCACGAAAATGCTGCAATGAACCACCAAAACAAAGGCCAAAATGCAGTAAAAAGCAAAAGCAAATCTTGATAGAAACCTATGCTGAATGGTTCAAAGTATCTTGTAGATCAGAGGACCACCAGAGAAGATATTATAGAAAAATTATGAGAATAAAAAATGTCATTTGTGACATTGCAAAAGAAAAGAAATATAGAAAGAGCTGTGATTTCTACTTGCCATCCGAAAGCATAGTCCTGTCCCACAGTTCTTCAGCCCAGAGTCAGGATCAAACAGTGGTAAAATTACTTTTATTATTATTATTATTATGATTATTATTAAAGTACCCTAGGACAAAACAACCTGAAAAGCTCAGTCTAATCGGCTCAGTTTACAACAGAAGCACTCCAAATAAACTATGTTGCAGCACTTCCTTCCCATAAAAATCAGAAGCTCCTTTGGCTGCCTTAACATGGTAACAAAAATGAGGTCATTCAGCAGTGCAAAATAATAATAAAAATAATAAATAATGTCATCATCACATGCCAGAATCCTACCTCCACAAGCTGCCTCAGGTTTTCGGTACGGCAACACGATCAAGCCTGTGCTCTATTAGAGTAGGAATCAGATTATGCTACTATTCAGTAACATCCAGCAGCACAAAATCTCAGCTCCATAATGTATTCCAGCAGGAGACCAAACACAGTAAAAAGGACAAAATGCTTGGGGTAAAAACCTGGATCTACTGAAGTCACTGGAAACTCCCATAGATATCAATGGGTTCAGGATTTCACTTTAGAAAAGGAAGATGGTCGGGTACTTTCCCCCACAAATACAGCATCAACCCTAGCCCTGAAAGGGAGTCCCAGATCTTTTGTCTTACTTTTACATCAATTAAAACGGTATGGGATGTTAAAAAACAACAACAACAACAACAAAAAAAACACACAACAAACCAACCTGTGGTTCAGCTAACAGATTTTTACAGCAATAAGGGAGGACTCTCCATGATGCATTTATTGTAGCTAGAAGAAATTTAAATTCTAAAAACAAAAGTGTTAGAGATTGTCAAAAACATAAGCTTTAGAGTAGCCTTAGGCTGTAGATCAGATTCCCATTCCTAGATATTTATGTGCTAAGCCTATACTTGAAAAGGTACTAAATGTAATAAATACAAAACAGACTAGATGACTGAATATAATTAAAGTGCTGAATGCACTCCCTTCTGTCATAACATAGCCCTTTCTTATAGGGGCCACTGATTTTCAAAAATCTATGCCCCGCAAAGCTTAATTTTAGATAAACATAAATTTATCAAAGGGAGCAGGAAGTGGAGAATTACATCACAGGAGGGATTTCTGGCCACCCTGTCTTTCCCATAATGATAAAAAGGTAGATGGGGTTAGTGAGGGAGAGACCAGAGTTCCAAATGAGCTAAGCAACCAACAGATCCCATTGCACTCAGATGTTGAGTACAACTGGGACCTGTTGCATGCTGAGCTCATTTGAAAGTCTGACCACTTCAAGTAGATGCCTAAATAAGATCTGACCTCTTGAAAATCGAGCCCCAACTTCAGGTGCTAAGCACTTTTGGAAATCTGGCCCTAGATGTTTAGGCCTATCATTAAAAAGAGGACATTAAAACAATCTGCGATCAATATGTTCAAGTTCTGACTTAAGGTGAACCAAGAAAGTTAAAAGTTGTTTAAAAAAATTCTCAAAAGTACCCAAGAGACTTCGGAAGCTAAGTTCTATTGACTTTCAATTAAACTTAGGGTATGTCTACACAGAAAAAAAATATCTGGAGCCAACTGAGAAGCAAGCATTTATTTGTCACAGGTTGCCTAGTTAGACTGTGTGTGCTGGAGAAGGAACTTTATGCTATTACCTTTCTCTTCCCCGCCTTCCCCCACCCTCCCACCTTTACTATAGGCTTTACTCCAGAAATTCTAGAGACAGGTGTGTCTCAGAGTCTGGGAAGCCTCATTTGGTTACCACAAAGTAAGGGATCTACAGTAACGGACAGAAGTCCTGTAATGGGGTGTGTTGGCCGTTGAAGGTTTGAGAGGGGACTCCTAGCCACTCCCTCCCAAGCCACTCCAACAACAATGCCTTTGGGACAGAAGATGCAGTCACGGAGGGGAAGGATGATGTCGTCTCAGTTTACAGTGTGTGAAAGTCTATACTGTTGACTCTGGTCTAGGGCTGGGAACCAACATTCCAAAGGTGGCGGGGAGGGGGGGGAGAAGAGAAGAGTTGAAGACTCCCTCCCCCACAATGGGGTGGATCAAAATGTCTCTTCAAGCTGCCTCCCTCACACAGAGGACCAGAACAGCAAGGCAGGCCAGGAGCTGTCTCCAGGGAAGCCAGGACTGTAATCTGGGTATCTGGCAGGGCATTCTGGGAATGTAGCTGCGTATATAAATAATTCCCTTCCCTCAGATCCGTTAGAGACCTGGAAAGATCAAGGTACATCTCCAGGAGATAAGGGATCACCCACTAATAAATTTCTGTTTTCTTTTTATTTTGTTTCTCATGCCACAGTATAAGGAAGAAAAGAAAAGAAGCAAAACCCTCTCTGGAGAGGCCGAGTACACTGAAAAAGACTGGGGAGATAAAGTTCTGCCAAGGGAAGGTTTCTCTCTTCACACTTTTTTTTTTCCCCAACTCCATCAGCCTGGTTCTTTTGTTCTGTTTGTCCTGACCATGGGTCCCATTAATGGCTAGCAATTTACAGCTGCTTTTCATCTGGAAAGCTCTTCATCTTTATCTGATGTCATCTTAAAGGGTGAATCAAATTACCTAACAGTGCCAAAAGTCCCCTCACATAAACAGAGTGAACTCTTCTTAAAATCCAAAGTAGTAATATATTTCAGGTGAAATAAACCACACTGCATATATGTACAGAGTGCTTTGAGCACCAATCCTGCCAGAAGATGTAACAGTGCAGATCCTTGCACTAGAATGGAGGCCCTATGCAGAAGTCTGTAGGATCTGGGACTTGGAGGCTAAGGCCAGGTGTACACTAGAAAATCAAGTTGGCTTAATAACATTGCTCAGAGTGTGAGAAATCCACATCCTTGAGTGGCATAGTTGTGATAAAATACAGACAAAACGAAGTACTTCAACAACGCACAATCAACCTGTGGAACTCATTGCCAGGGGATGTTGTGAAGGCCAAAACCTGTAGCTAGAACAACAAAGATTTGAAGAAAGGAATGATGGTGCTTGCATTAGGATTTATATCTATTGGTACAAAGGCCTCTGTGCTTTTTCATATCGAGCTCAGGTTCTTTGCAGATAAGAGAAAATGTATCTTTCAAATATGAGAAAGCAAACTTTTCTTACAACACAACTGAACAAGGAGGAGAGGCTGAAAATAATATTTAGGTGGCTCTGTAGATAATCCTATTGCATAATCTGTTTTCCCTTGTTTAGGGTCAGATCCTATTCCCATTAATCAATGGGAATTGGATCAGGCTCTTTGGAATCAGTTGCAATATGCTGTGGTATTTTACTTTATATGGAGTTGAAAGCCAACCCGTTTCTCCCTTTATTTTCTATTTAAAGGCAGGTTCTTTTGTACAACTCTTGGAAACTATTATGGTCCTTCTGAACCAAGTCCAACATGATTGAAAAACTAAATAGTTTTGGGTTGATTTTTTCCCCTCTTAAAAAAAATAAAAATCGTTACTTAGCCCATAAGATACTTTTGATGGTCTGACTAGAAATTTTCAAAAAAAAAAATTAATTTCAAAACACAAAATTGGACCAATATGGTCAGGAAAGGACAATTTTGTTGTGTCCCCTCTGTACCAAGTTACACGAACAGTACTGTACAGGAAAGACTTCAACAGAAAATCTTCATTAAAGCACCATCCAGTCTAGTAATTATATATTCAACGTAACGACTTGTGGAGCATTCCCTTCAACTCCCAGAGGTGGGAAAATAAGCCCTGTGGCAAAGCTTTCATTTCCCATTCGGTCTTCATCTCTGCCTCCCCCGTCACCAACAGTCAATTTCTTTGTGTAGCCCCGAAAGTGGGGGACTGAGTCCAATTAACCAATTAAGACACTGGGGGACCTCTCTCCTAAAAACTTTTGTTTACTGAAACAGGGACTGTAGCTCTTTTTAGAAATGCTGTTTGTAGTGGTCTTGATATTTGCTAGCTCCACAAATAAAGCAAGTTAAGAAGTTGTTTTGAACCATTAGGCCAGTGTGCAACAGAAGTTTCTCTCTCCAATCCCTGACCATGTAGTGCATTATCCTGGTTGATTCAAGTGCTGTTTGTAACCATGTTGAATTGTTTCACAGTTAAAGTATTAGCCTGACCAGCAGTCCACAATTTATTCAATAGAAATGAACTTTTCTAGAATTAATGTTAAGGTTCATTTAGAGCTGGACAAAACTTTTAGGATGAATATTTTATCTGATGAAAAATGCCGTTTTGGTTGATCCACAGCTAATTTTGCATTTGACATAAATAGTTTTGGTCATTCCCAAATGGCCAGAGGAGTGGTGATGCTGCCACCTCCAAAACCCCTTATAACATTTAGCCCCATGGTTAGGGCACACATTGAGGATGTGGGAGACCCATGTTCAAATTCCTGCTCTGGAAGAGACCTGCAATGAACTTTTTTGATTCAGCAAAAACTGCTAAATATTTCAGATTGGGTCCAACACAAACCACTTCCCCCCCACCCCCAATTTTTCTGAACTGCCATCGAACCAACAAATCAACTATTCACCCAACTCTAGCTCCATTACAACCTAAATTTCTATTACTGGATCAGAAACTGTAAGTGACCAATCCCCCAAGATTTTTAGCCACAATGGGACTCTTTCCATTGAAAGTAATTTATGAAGTGCCATGAGAAGGAAAGCTGTACGTTATATAAAACCACTCCATCAGAAATAGCTTGTTTCTGCTACACTGAAGTCAGGCTATGGCATGTAAACTTAAATACACAAATGCTTCAGCTTCCTCAACATTCCATCAAATTAGCAAGGTTATATACCTTAAAAGTATCTTTAAACTCCAGCTACTAAAGAAAACAAATAGCCTTGTCATTTCAAATTCAGCATTAGGTGTCTGACGCATAGCTGAATCATTTAAATATTTAAAGTCTTATTTTTGAAACTAGACAATTGATTGAGGCTTACTGTTAGGATACAGCTCATATTTCTCCACCCATTCAGGAGAGACAGGTTCTTCTTTAGAACCATGATGAACAAAACAGATCTTCACATTCTGAGTTTTTTAAATAGAATCATGTTCTACAGAAACTCCACCTCCATGGTATTAATCCTACCCTGAATATCAGTCTATTTGATACATAGCTTCTAATTTACTTCACATTAAGAAACATCACGATTTCATACCTCCCAACAGTCTAGGGTTCATAGGACTGTCCTGCTTTGAGCCCCCAAATCCCATCGTGGTTGAAGTAGATCATGTCCCACAGGGGTGGCTAGGCTCAGCTCCCTGCTCTGGGCGTTGCGACTTGGCTCCTGATGCAGGGAGGCTGAGCCAAATACAAGTGAGTGGCATTGCAACCTGATGCACAGGGTCATAGCACCACTCATTCAAACTTGAGCAGTGCTGCAACTGTGTGCCAGAGGCCAGGTCGCAACACCCAGAGCAGGAAGCCAAGTCCAGCCAGCCTTCTGGGACAGGAGCCGCCACTGCAGGGTGAGCTCAGACCTCCCAACCCCCAAACAGCAGGGCCTATCCCTGCTTTAGCCACTTAAAGTGTTGAGAAGTATACAATTAAGGGCCTCATCACAGGAGGGAAGGATGTACTTTATGAAGGACTGAACCAGCCTGCTGCCATGCTACCAGGAGCAGTAACGTTGTAAAATTGTACAAGCTAATCAAGGTCTTGCCCTGTCAATACTCAGAAAGAAAGTAAACCCAGGGTGCTAGAGGAAGTGGTACTGGGAATTCAGTAAGTGGCATTCCTTCCATTATAAGCCCGAGCATGGTGATATGAGGGACTTTATTGGTTAAACAGCTTTTACATGACCACTTTTAGTCATTAAAAGGTTCCATGACACTTCTCAAGAAGAGGGGTGCTAGTCCTTGCATCTTGGATGAGTTCTAATTTGGGCAACTACCTTCTGGCCACCCAAGTTTTGAGTTCCCATTGTCAACAGGATATGGAATTCGCATTAATGAAAGGATTAATGAGATCTTTTAAAAAATGATACGTGTATGTTATGTATGGTATTCAAGATCATTTTGAATCCATATAAGATCAATATTAATTCAGTTATAATTATTCATGTGTGTTTTGATATTGTTTATAAATGGGGCTTCAACAGGCTCATATCCTCAGCAGATCAGCACAGAGGATGCACCTGTAAGATTCCCTTCCCTTACACGTACTTCTAGTTTTTTTTTTTAAATAGAGTCCAGCTCTTTAGCTAAAGATGTAGCAGTTCATGCTTTTAGCTATGGAGGTCCCCAGTGTTTGAGGGCGGGAAGACAGTCCTTAGGGTAGAGAAGAAGGTAGGCTGCAGCCTGGGGGTCGGGGAGGGTGAAGTGTGGAAGAGAGTCAGCAGCTAATGGTGAAACGGGAAGTAAATAGCAACCATCTGTGAAAGAGCGCAGCTGACCCAAGAAGGGAAAAGGGAGCAGTCATCCAGGGAGTGGGGAAAGCACGTGGTGTCATGAGTAGAGCCCCATCACTTTTTTCCTTCCTCACATTTAGCACTTACACAGCACTTTGCATGTTCAAAGCATACATATGCACAACCACACAGTAAAAATGCATCTTGCATTGCTTGATACCAGTGTTGTATTAAAAATGGAGTATTTTTGGTGTGGTTAAGCAGTGGAAAGATTAATGGTCGGCATGGTGCAGAACCTTCTAGTGGGCTCAATTATAGCAAGAGGGATATTTTTGCTAAGTGAGGATTCTGCTCATGGAACACCTTCTGAAGACTCAGCTACATCTCAAGTGAAAGCACTGTCAGCAGTTATGCTGAGCAGCACCAGCAGCAACTTCAGCACACCACACAAGCAAGGAAGATATGAAGATTAAAGACAAATGGTAAATGCTATAAGTGAATACAAACTAAAATGAACCAGTTATCCTTCCATTACAGACTCAGGAGCCAATGTGGATACACTAAGCTTCAGTGCGATCCTTTAAACAACTCCCACCCAATGCGAGTTTTAAATTCTTGTTAATTTGTTCTCACAGAGAACAGCAGGAGAACCAGTTGAGACTATATGTTAAACACATCGCTTAATTCCTAGAGACGACTGTACCAGCAATAAAAATACATTCCAGGGCAGGCACTTGCAATGCATGCAATGAAAAGGGAAAAAAAAAAAAAAAAAAAGACACTGCACAGATGCAGATTATGCCACCTGCTCTGCTCACACTAACTAGGGCTTCCTGTTACCATGAGCACAAGGCATTTTTTTTTTTTAAAGTCTCCATCTGGTTCTTCATTAAAATCATAAATTGAGGCTTTGGCAAGGAATCATTCACAGCATGATCACGGTCATCTTTCGGACATGGAGATTACACACTGATCATTCTTGCAAACAATTTGCTGAAGTCCATGTTGATGGCAGTGTGCCAGTACAGCAGCACCCAATGCAGCACGTGAGACGCTCACTGTTCTGATATTTCCAGTGATGAAATAGTCACTCACATGTATGTCTTGACAGTGTCAGTAGCCAACTCAGATTTTGGATTCTTCCAAAAGCTTCTCTAAGGGCCTCTAATCCAAACACTTAAAATTAGTGTTAAAACCATTTTAGAAATGCTTGTCTATGTTTTACTATTTTTCTTTGCGATACTGAGCCCCAGATACTGGAGCATTAGCTTCACCTTGTCTAAGTACTTTCATCTCCAGGCACATGTGGGCGTTGCACCTTTGAGGCACTTTTTGATTCAGGGTTGCTCTTTTCCTTAGGATCTACAGTCTAACTTAACTGTACCTGCAAGATACTCCGAGTGTAACAGCACCACATATCCTGGCAGAAGAAACCATGTCAGTTCTACCACTTCACCCATGTCCACCTAGCAGAACAAGCTGAAGTTCTTGAGTAATTCAGAACAAACTTAAAATGAGGTCATTCAAGTGGACCTGTCCAAACACTAATTAATCTCTAGTTTAAGGAAAGTCTCTAAGAAATAAGGACACATCAGTTTAGAAATCAGAAACAAAACTCCTTTAATTATTGTTTTTCCCTGTACTGAGGAAATTCTAGATGGCTTCTACTATCCCAAACACTTAAGGTACTTTTTTGTTTTGTGTTAAGAAAAAAAAAAATAGAAAATGAGGAAAAAAAGGAAATTCTTTTTACAGAATTTCAGATTTGTCAGAACCACCTCAAGATTTCCAGTTCTTTCATATATACAGAGTCTAGTCATCACAGTTTGGATCATAATGTGCTTCAATGCTCTTTGGTTTTTATCCTGCTCTCAAGTGTCCCAACACTGTCTTGATGACACTTTCAGATGCTCCCATCCCTATGCTGTTCCATGTAATGGTAGTTACCACCAATGTGAGGTGACAGCAGGGATTCTTGATTACTTCATAGACTATCATGAATTAAGTCACATATACATTATCGTGTACGGTAGCTGCAGTATGTCAGCAGCAGACAGACCTGTGCTCAAGACCTTCATGATGACCCAGCATAGTGAGACTGATGCATGGAAGACCCAGGTTTGAAGCAAAAAGAAATTGATTTCTAATCTCTTGATATGCATTCATTCATTCTCCTTGAGCAGTTGGAGGAGAGGGAGCACCAATTGTGTGCATCTCAAAGTCGGTTATCTACATCAGTACTACAACTTCAGATTCCTCAGGACCGCCACCACAAAATTAAAGTTAAAGTTAATAAAAGCTGGAACATTTCTGAAATAGACAATATTTTAACAATTACTATTGTGTATATGTGCACTGTGTATAATAAAATCATTTCTGAAATGTTCATTTTTAATTTTAGCTATTTCAGCTTATTCTAAATACATGAGTGTCTATTATTGCATATGACAATCACGACATATTTCTAGAGAAACAACATGTTCATAGAAAAAGTGTGAAAGACTGAACATAAGATTGTTCCATTAGCAAGTGCTTAAATGAGAAAAATGGAACTTGACCCAAATGTGTCTGATTTAATACTTTATCAAACAGGCCTCTGTGGATTGAATGGAATATTACACTTTTCTAACTGACTGGCTGTAATCAGAGTTAAGACTCAAACAAAGTTAATACAGTTTTTTGCTTTCTGAATATTAAAGTCTAAAATGAGAATTAAGAGGAAAGAAAATTCTTAGTACCTGAGCTACTGAATTTGGAGAGACCTACTGTATTAAGAAAATTTGATAAGAGCCTTATCAAAATGATAGGGGGTTGTTCTTACCAGGATTTAAAAAAATACATCTCCCTTTAAAACTTGAGGGAATTGCACAATTACGTTTAAAAATATGTTCAAAATGGTCTTTTCCAGCCTAACACCCCAACACTATTTCCTCATTAAATCCACCCTCCATCAACAGTGCTACCCTGAAGAAAAACAATGGAAAAGCACATTCCTTGCAGCCTGCCCTGAGAGGCAGCCTCAGGCTTTGCAGGACCAACTGGGGGAGCAAATTCCAAAATTTCTGAAAATTCCTTCTCCGGCTTCCTCAAGGAAATGGCTGGGTTAGGTGCTCAGGAGGATCTCAGCTGCAATGTATCATGGTATCAGGTACCATCAAGGTGGCCTCAGACGGTACACGTGGTACATCAGTGACAGCAGATAATTGGAATAGGTCAAGAATTTTCTGTTGGAATGATTTTCGGATAGAAAATGCACTTTCTGCAGGAAAATTTCAGTTTTACTTGAAAATTGTAATCGTTTGTTTATTTGGAAAATCATTTCCAGCTCTGGGGATGCCCTGCTCTTTGGCAGGTCATCTGACAGGCTGCTGGGGAGCCCAGGCTTCCAGGCTTGCTGGTTCCCAGACAGTCCACCAGGAGGCCTGTCTCAGAGCTGGGGGCTCCCAGGACTTTCAGGTTCCCCTGGAGCCTGGAAGCCCTGGCACCACAGCCACATGGTTCTCCACCTGGCAGTCTGCCTTAAACTTTGAATCTTACATGGTTAGAAAAATACATTGAGCCAAAGTGCAAAATCTCCCCCACCCCCCCAAATTTGACATAATTTTCAGGTTACCACCACATACTGCTCTGGTATGAACTTATGCTGTATTCCACTTGGGGAGGCCGATGTGGGGTATTTACCTCAGTGAAAGTTGATCACAGGGTATGTTCCTGTACACTCACAAGCATGGCAATTTCAATCAATGGATGAAAACAACACTGCTGATCAATATATTCTGTGGTACTTGTGCTTCACGCACCTATCTACAAAAACACCACTATAAGTTGTCAAACTGAATAGCCGATTCATTTATAAAGAGCAGCTTGGATGTGTGAAAGAAGAGATAAACATTTACTAAGCAGTTACTAAGTAACTTAGTCATTCCTTAACATTTCTTTGGTATAGTTACCGGTAGTACAGCAAGCTTTTCTGGCATTTCTGAGCCTGTGAAAATCCAAGTAAAATATAAATGAATGAGTTCTACCTGACCCATCTAAATGCATTTGTAAAGTACTGCCCATATTCAACTGTTATAGGTTAAAGAAATAGGGGCAGATACAGGATCCCTAGTCTAGCTTCTCTAATGGAGCACCTATGGATTCCCCTGATGTATGAGAATTCCCAGGGGCTGAAGTAGCCAACTATGCTGGCTCTATCCCACACACTCCAAGTTTTCCCTATTCTTCAGCACAAAGGGCATGTTGGAGATGGATTGGCATGTTAGGCATGGAAGGATTTCTCTTTTCTCCCCCCCCCTAGGGTTCCAAAATGAGCACCTGCTCAGTGTCTGATCTGATCTGGCATATGGCCTTATATGAAACTTAAAAAAAAGAAGATATTGTATGGAAGGTACACTGTATTGTACGGATTTCAGCCATAAACTCCACACTTCTGAGCAAGGATTCCAAGTTACTTTTGTTGAGGGATGACTGTGAAAAGCAAATTAATGGGGAGAGATTTTCTCAGTTCTCTCTGACTCTCCTTTTTACCCACAATTGGAAAGATGCAAAGTTTTCCTTCCATATGTAATAGGAAGTTCAAATTATATTTGATTATTCCAAGCGTGTGTGTGTGTGAAACCTACAGAGCAAAGCTTGAAAACAAGCCAATACCAGTTTATTATTATATATTATTATTATGCCAGCTGTGGGTGTTTAACTGCTGTGTAGACATACCCTAAGTTTCAAAGGCTCCTGGCTCTCTGCACGGAACAGAGCACCCAAGACACTGCATTGGAACCACACTTTGAAGAGGAAATGCTCCCAGAAGATCACGTAGGTTGCTCAAGCCAGCTCAAATAGTTTAAAAAGTGTCAGAGAGCAAAAGATGACAACATCAACATCCCAAAGGCCCATCTCAGAGCTGCCTGAAAACTCATTTAAAAAGGAAGAGACAACTTTCTCCAGGAGTCCCCTACTTTCCAGATAATATTACATGGATGAGAGGCAGAACCTTTCATAGATCAAATATAGTAAAGAGGTGTAACAGCAAACTTTAGATTTGAACTGCCTCAGTTGTAAGGGGTGTTCAGATTTGGGATTTTGTCTGAGCTATATTTGAAATTAAATATGACCATTAGACTCACTGGATTATCGAAAGGCACATTTGCTCCCTAGGGACTAGTTCCCTGCCAAATTTCAAATTCCAATGACCTCCCAGCTCAGGTGCAAGAGATTCAAAAAAGGAAGTAATCATTTATTTATGACAGCAGACATGTATTTGTTTTCTATTCTCTTTCCTTACTGAAAATGGCTAAACCATCTAAACTCAAATTAAAACAAACAAACCAAACCAAACCACTCATGCTCTTGGGGTTGAGAAAAAACATGCAAAAGCAGTGTTATGATAAATACAAGCAACTGATATGAAACATGTGCAACCTAAACTACAGGTGTTTGGCCTGCAAAACTGTAAAAATAATATAAAAATCCATCCATAATAGGATACAGAAAATTCAGTTATCTAGGTCCATGTGCCTTAATTACCTTAAAGATTAACAAAATCCATACGACAACTGCAACAAAAACAACCGAAGTGTCTGGTATAGACCTGGGATTAAAAAAAAAAACAAATGAAGATGTGATATTGCCAAAAAGCAAGGAATGAGAAAATATTCAAATGCCACAATCAGGTAACTTCAGAAAATATTTCTTAAAGAAAGCTTGTAAACAGATTGCTTTCTGAAGCCTGTTCATGACTCTCTGGGGTTGTGTCCTCACATTAAGAGCTCATGACTTAGCAGGATGCAGCCCCTCCCGGAGGGATGGCGTATCCCACATAGCTACAGTAGGAGGGCTCTGACCATGACCAGGCCACCCCACACTCCACTGAATCTCTCGCTCAAAGACAGAGAAATGGCTCCGCTTTGTTTTCTTTCTTTATGAGAAGGGCCTTAGTTCACTTAAAATGCTGAGCTATAGCAGAAGTGGATGATTCAGCCTCCACTCTGCTCCCCAACATGTGACCTTCCTTGTTTTCTGTGGCATGTATCAGTAACTGGAACATACCTATTTTTATTCCAAATTAACCCTTGCTGTTGGCTTTGCCCTTACCTACAGCTTGTAGGGCTTTATACGGATTTCAAATACATAGGAATGTAGCCGCTCTCCTGGCCTAGATCCCTGCCATTGGGGAGAAAACCTGCAGAAGAATCACTTTACACTGTCCCATTAGGGGGCCTTCCCCCATAGCCAATTATCTGCCTGGCTCTCCTGGGAGATGCAGGAGGCACCAACTCTAATCCCAGACAGCCTGCTTCTTGGTCCTATCAAGGGGCTGATCATGGCCCCCATTATAGTAGTATCTGAACACTTCACCATCTTTACTCCTGTCCTCACAACAGCCCTCTGAAGTACTGAACTATGACTGATCTACAGAGGGGGAACTGGGGGACGGAGACTTACCCAAAGCCACACAAGAAAGCTGCAGGCAAAGCAGGGAATTACACCCAGCTTTCCTGAGTCCCAGCAATAGTGTCCTATCCTCCAGACAATCCTTCTGCTCTGTTTGCCCTTGTCCTTCTGCCCCCTCCACTGGAGCCTTGCTACCAGGGCTGCCCCCACCTGTATTTTACTTTCTGGAGAATCCTCATAAAGTGAAAAAGGACAATGTCTCTCTCCTCCTTCTGCCCCAGCCTGCCTAGTCTTCATTCCCTCCCCTTCATGGACCCTGGACCCTATAACTCCTCCCATGGGGTCTGCAGGAGGGCAGTAACAGTGCCATGAAGACAGCTGACCCGTCCTTCCACCTGTCTCTGGAATGACCCCTATGGGGCCCTATCATACATGGATCCCAGAGAGGGATGATCTGGGCCATAATGAACAGGCTCACAATATGTAGCTACATATTTGAGATCAGAACTGAGCCCTGGAAGTTGCCAGTCAAAGCTGCCTGCTAACGTGTTTACATTTTGTCCAACATTAATCAAACCTTACTGAAAGAGGGAGCTCAGTGATGTGATGTGCAGAAACTCTCACCATTATTTAGCATTTAACTCAGACCTATACATTTAAATTCATACACCACTGTCATGGCTAGGCTGGATAGCTACAGTTCATAAAATGATCTTATTCTACCTAGAATATTCACTGATCCTACAAGGTAAAATATATTCTAAATATACAGCATGTTCTTAAATATAGGCACCTCCCCACAACACACACACATACCAAAAGTTTTATCTAATGATTAATCCTCCCAGCCTTCTGATCTTTCTAGCCTTACCTTTAATTATTCCTTTATTCATTCGTATGCAGCATGCCTTGTAGTATGCTCCTCCATACCAAGTGCAGTAATAGGAACGGCTACTGATGAACACAGAGTGCAGCGAATGCTCACACACAGATAATTTAATTAGTTATTCTAAACAGAAAAGCCACCCCTTACGCATACCAGTTTCATTTAAATATGTCGTTTGAAAAGCAGCAACATTGGAATGTAAAATGCCATCCCAGCAAGTGACAGCCCTTCCTCTGGTATTCCTCAACAACAATCATGCATACCAAATAATAGAAAACGGAACTGGAAATGTGAATTGAAGAAGGAGAATAAGGAAGCAATTTTTGGATGTCACTATTTCCACAAAACATGCTTTTCAGTTTTGCAATGGACTGTAGCTGTACTATTTATAGCAAATAATATCTCCATGTTTCATTTACCTCCCAAGTGAAACAAGATTTCTGTGGAAATCCTTAATTAAGGAATTTAAAACATAATTTATTTTTGTTTGAGCCTCCAACACTAACAGTTTTAGAATGACAAATGCCCCCTGAAAAAGCAACTGTCTTCCCTCCCCCCTCCCCCTTATTGCACAGGGCTTCTCATGGAGATCAGTACAAAAAATAAATATTTGACCGAGTGAAAATTACAGCTCAAACAGTGTAGTCTAAGGAGAGCAGAATAGCTCTCTAAGACAGCACCCTCTTCCCACTAACTATAACAGTGGTTCTAACTGTTATAAAAATGTACCAAACGTATCTCTAGCAAAACTGGTTTCTTGCAACAACTGCAAAGCAATGTAGTTGATAAGTGTGATATACTATGTAATATGTCTAAGAATAGAAGGCTACATTGCAGATTTACATATACATAACCTCTTCCCCACCCCCAACAGTATATTTATACAATATTATGCATGCTGAAAACATAAGAGTTCAATTTCTTGTGCCCTTACACTCCACCCCATGACATGTTCCTCAATAGGATAGTGTTATTTGCCAAAGTTACTGAGTAAGACAATTAAGTCACTAGGAAAAAATGGAAAACAAATATAAAGCTGGACACACCTGTGCTTTTCTTCAGTAGGAGCCACAATTCTGCAATATCCTTGTACAACAAAGAGATCAGACTTAAGGTCATATTGCCACAAATCAATTTAGTGCAAAGCAGTTCCATAGACAGTGACCTATTTATCTGTAAGCCTGCCTTCAGAACACAAAGCAAGCACAAAATTCCATCTTTCAGTCAAAGCCAAGCTCCGCGGGATACAATACCTTTCTTCAAATTACATGCAAAGCAAGTGTGCCTTTCAACATGATCAGAGGTCTGGCAAAGGGTTAGCTGTTTACTGGCTATTTATCAGTTTCAGTCTTATTGTATAAAGAACGGCATGTATTACACTCAGTTTATTTACTTAGCGTGTGAACACATTCGCTGTTCAAATACTGTCGGAACAAGAATGTGTTAAAAAAATTAATTAAAGCTCTCAATGTTGCATGTCAAAAACCTCCCTTTAGGAGCCCTACATTTAACAAATGGTAACCTCTCAAGTAAAATGATCCTTTTTCTCCTCCCAACACAAGGAAATATATTGTCCAACAGACAGCTGTCCTCCCCAAAGACCATTCTGATTAGCAAATCCCTTGGAATTTAACAGGGCATTTCATATTTAGTAGGGAAATCTCACCCTTGCATCTTCGACTGAAATAGATCAGAATATTTTGCCTCGTAGTAAATCCATAAAGCATCTGTTCCTTATAAAGATGTATAAATCCACCAAATGTGCTACAACAACTCCCTTCTCTAAAAAAGAACCCTATTTTACTTACAAAGTCACATTGGTGAAAACGTACATCAGGCTTTAAAAAAAAAAAAAAAAAGGGCAATCTTTTGAAAATCAGTTATAACCGATTATTTTTGTATGACTTTTCACACAGTAATATTTAGCAGTTTTGCTTTACTTGAGCCGTTAAAGTAATTGCTGAAGGATAGATTATCTGTTAATTAATGGTCTCAAGATTATTTAGCAGCAATCCAGACTCACTAATATGAAGAGCAAGAAGATAAATGAGAGTGGCACCAGAAGTAATTAGATGTCCTATATGACAATTCCTGGGTTCCCTCTCCCATTTGCTGTTATAAGAGCTCTCTTCCAACAAGAGAGGTCAAGAAAATAGAATAGCAGGAATAAACAAATTGGATTGATGCTTATATCTGTTCACAACAATCCATTTACATGGGGAAAAGTTCAGTTATATATTCAGCAATCCAGGCTATCACCCAATTCTATACATACAGAACCAGCAGAAAACAAGTGATCAATGGATTCCATGGAATATTTTAACTGCTTACCTGCAAAAATTTTACTCGTCTGCCTTCCATACATCCATTTTTAGTGAGGCAGAAATGCTTATAATCTCAAACCCACTTAACATTTATTACAATACATATACCTTAAATATAAATATCAAACAAGCTGGTACAGTATACTGCATTAAAATACAGCTTGAGAGTGTAACTAAACCACAACTAAAGAAATTCAGCTATTTCATTCTTAGCATTCACTATTATGCTTCCTGGATCTATAAGGACTAAATGTGGCTGGATCCTAAAGAATTTTTTAAAAAATTACAGTTAGACAAAAAACCGGTCACCTCCTAGAAAATATTTTAACTGCTCTAGATCTTACATAACTCTTTGGACTTCCATAGTGCCTTCCATCTGAAAAACTCAAAGCATCTTACAAACATTAGAGAATTAATCTCAATTTTACAAAGCTGAACAAATGAGATTCAAGTGAGTTGTTCTATGTCACACAATACATCTGTGGCAAAGTCAGGAACAGAACCCAGATCTCTTGACTCTCAGTCCTCTGCCTCAAGCATAAGACCCTACTCCCATGGGTAGCAGGTATCATAGGCTGGGGAGGTTGTCCCGCCCCAGACAGGCATGGTCCTGCCCACTCTCCGCCCCCAGGCCCTCCCGGCTTCCTGCTCTGCATCTCCCCGTGTGGTGGCCCCAGCTCAGGCTGAGGCCACGTTGCCGGCCCTCCCTCCCGGTGCTCTGGGACTGAGAGGACTGGGGCTGCACTGCCCTCCCTTCCAGCGCTCCAGGTTCTAGCATGGGGTGGGGGCCAGTGGCCGCAGTGGGGTTGCTCTGGGCTCCAGCGGGGGGCACAGAAGGGGCGGGGCCTTGGGGAGAAGGGGCAGTACTGGAGGATTAGCCTCCCCCAGCCAACGGTTCATACGCCGCCAATACCCACTCCCTCTTGAAGTTTAACAGATTGCCACAGTTTATCACCTGATACCACCTGAATGGCATGTAGAGATTAGTCTGTACATTGGATTAAGACCTTGAATTCCAATCCTCAGACAGCAATTGTAATTAAAATTACCTTATTTATAGTTTCTGCAGTACAAAATAGTCCGAGGCAGACCTACTCCTCTTCCCTATTAGGACATCAAAACAGTATTTTGGAAATGAGAAATTCTATTAATCTTAAAATATATGCATGGGTGCATGCTGCCATTTTTTTCTTATTTAGCAACACACAGTCACTCACATGCAACAGCTAGTGTGAACTCAGCACTATATTTGGCTGATTAGACAAATACTAACAGCTATGGGAGTCAAGAATCTAACCCAGTGGTCCCCAAACTGTGGGGCACACCCCCCGCCACCCAAGCGGGCACGGAGGAACGTTCAGGAAGGCATTGCAGGGCCTGGGCCAGCCCTCACAAGGGGTGAGGAGGGAGCACCACCCAGCGCCGCTCTGCTCCAGCCCTGCCGCCAGCCTCAGCTCCGTTCCAGGCCCTGCCCCCAGCCTTGGCCCCCGGGCAGCTGCTCCACTCCTGGTCCCAGACCTACCCCTACCCAGCCGCGGCCCCAGCCTTGGCCTCTTTACCCCATCCACACCCTCCCCCACCCACAGCCACGGCCCTGCTCCTGGCCCCATCTCCTGTGGGTGGGTGCAGACAGAGGTAAGGGGGTGGGGGGCGTGATGTGAAAAGTTTGGGGACCACTGGTCTAACCTGCTACACAGCATGCTGAAAATTGGGTCCTCATATACAATGCATTTAACTACACAGAAGTGATGACATTCCTTTTCAATTATGTGGAAGAAAGACACTGACTGCCTTTAATGACATTTGTGGAAAAACAGCAGAAGTAAAGTGAAAGATGGGGCTAAACCACTGTCACAAAAACAGAAATATGTATCCTGTCAACGTAAACATTTCAGTAAGGCAACATTTATAAATACACAACCTGACACTTTGGCATAGTTGAATCTCTCTCTCTCTCCCTCTTTTTTAAACAAACCTGCACAGTTTTGACTGTTTTTAGTTTTACGGTCAAGGTAAAATGAAGTGAAAACATTTGTGTAGATTAGAACTGCTTTTTTCTGAATCCTTTCAGATTGTGAGAAAGGCAGGCACAAACCTCATCACAGACAAGGATTTCGGAGCACAGGGATTCCCATGCAGAAGAGGTTGTAGAGCTAACAAATATCTCAGGTTAAAGCAGAATATCAGTATGATGGTAATTAGGTTCCTTGTAAATTTCAGAATCTTTAGTTCTGTAGAAGTCTTCAGTTACATGTAAAATTATGGTGGGAAGGAGACAGCCAAGAGCAAGAGGTAAGGGGGTACTAAGAGAAACAGTTGCCTTTTAAAATGTTATTTTTGACTCAGCTTCCTATTGTGTGCTTCAGAGGAAAAAAAAGATCAGATTGATACAAAACCCAGATCAAGCTCCCCCAACACCTCAGCATGTCCTGAAAGGGAAGGGTTCAAAATTCATCACAGTCACACTATTGAAGAAAGGGAAAAGGGGCTTAATAAAGATGTGTGGACTGTCAAGGGAGGGAGAAGGTTTTGTTATTTTTCAAGTAGTCCAACAAGAAGCCCAAAGAGGTTGTGATGCTGGCAGACCAGGTGCTAGCTCATGCCAAGGCCCCTAGGTCTCAACTGAACACTGACAAACACATAGCTGGAACCAGTCAGGCTCATCTGTAGTATTAATGTTGTTAGAATAGGTATTAGAGTTACAAAAATGAGTTTCATGTTTAGACTTTAATACTTGTAAGTTGCTGCATGCATTAACCTCACTTATATTACCTCTATCCCATGTTATAAGGAAATATGTGAATGTTTGCTCTGTAGCTGTAAATCATCAGACATGAGAGAAGCATTAAATACTAGTTTCCAACAGGAGATGTTCTCTCTTGCCTAATAAAAGGAGGCCCATAAATACCAGACGAACCATTGACAAAGACAAAAGACTTTGTGGATTGCTTCCCTCCCCCATCCTGCCATGAAGAGGAGACTTGCAACTGAATTCCTCCCAACAGCTGACTTTGCAACTGGAAGCAGGAAGGAGAAAGCCCTAACAAGGAGGAACTGCATCTTTTTTGCTGCTTGGGCTCTGAGGGACAAGGATTACTAAGCATAAGCAAAAGATCCCCAGTGCTTGCCCTGGGTTAACCCTAAAGGACGTATAAAGCTTGATTATAGAAGCTTCTATTACCTTTTGAAACTTAATACTACCTCATACAAGTGTATGTACGTTTACCTGATTTAATCATGTAAATAACTTTTAGTTCCTTGTTTTAGTTAATAAATCTTTAGATTATTATAGGATTGGCTGCAAGCATTATCTTTGGTGTGAGATCTGAGATGCAAATTCACGTAGGGTAAGTAATTTTTTGGGAGGGGACTAGGAGTAACCTGAATATAATTTTTTTTTTTGGTGTAAGGAACCATCAGTCACAAAGGTAAGCTTGCCTAGGTGACAAGACAGATGAGAGTGCCCAAGGGGACTGTCTGTGACTCCACAGTTAGGCTGCTACAGTGCCTGAGGAGTTTATTCTTGATACTTGGTTGGTGAAATTTAAGTATAGAACTCTCAGCCAATTTCGGGTTTGTGCCCTGCTTCATAATTGTGTGCACTGAGGTTGGTACTCATGTTCTTGAGCCACTGAAGGAGCCCTTGACTGAGGTAGCCAACCCCACGGGTCAAGGTCAGCCATGAAAATACTAATTTATGCCCAGATTCTACAAAAAAATTACTTGCTTAACATCATTCAGGTGAGTGGTCTCATTGAAGTCAACGAGACTATTTATGTGAGTAAAGTTAAGAGTGTTTGTTTGCAGAATGTGGGCCTTGAATATTAAAATGTTACAGTTAAAGATGTGTTTCCTCCCACAATGGGTACACAGAAGAAAGCGCCTGTTAAAAGAGCAATTAATCTAAAAAAAATAATGACCAGTTTAATTGCCTGATTTGACAAGACACATCATATGTCCACAGAGTCATTTATAGAATACATTGAGGAAGTATATTGTATACTTGTCAGACTGTATAAAAATCAGCAAAATACATTCTGGCACGCCTTCCTGACAATGAATGTCTCAGGAGGAGATATAATAAGGTTGATTCTTAAAGTGATGAAAAGATTTAGTGTGCCACCTCTTGCAAACTGTAATTGAATGCAATGGTTGATTTAAAAGGACAAAATTAATAGGGGTTTTAAAACATTTTAAATCGTCTGTGATGGTATTTAAAAGAATGAAAACTAAAAAAAAGGTATTTATTCCTTTTCAACCACTAAACAATAATTTGCATTTATTTTATATGGTTTACAAGGGATCCCAAAGCACTTTAAGAAAATCAGTTTTTACATACAAGTCCACTGTCCAAATAATTATTTGCTAACCTGTGTCAGCTGTTTGCCACACCTTGACACCGCAATAGCAATTTTCAAACTTGGTTGTTTAAAGCTAAACATCTAAATAAAGTCCTTCACTGCATCGAAAGTTTGAAAGTGTTGATTGTTGTACCTAGTTTTAATTCAGTCAGAGCTTTTGATAAAACTATGGGGGGGGGGGGGGATGAATCTATCTTTGAGTGATAACACTACTCCTTTGAGAACGATGGTGCTGATATTATCAATACTTATTTCAACACTTCACAATATAAAGATAGCTGTTAAAATAGTAGGGTGAATCCTGCAATAATCTAGACCCCACTAATGAGACATGCTACCATTGCAGGGGAAGCTACTAAGCATCATATTTTGCCTGTTAATTGATACTTTTCTGGATAAAAACAAAAAGTCCTTGCAAATGATTATAGCAGTAAAAACGGTGTTTCTCAAGAGAAGGCATATCTGCTAGCAATGATAGAGTTTAACTAAAGAATGAGGCAAGACACTATTTTAGTGACTGTACTTCCCTGTTCCAGGTTCACAGAAGAAGAAAGCCACCCTCAGGGATTAGGCTGCACCACTAGGCCCTCCCCTACAAAATAAAACACAAGCAGTCTCTAGCTTTTATGATATAAAAGGTATAGTTGGTTCAAGATTCATTAAGTACATTTCCAAATCCATTTCTAATTTTCTGATAGGAAAAATGATTAAAATTTAAATCAAGAGAATCAAAGGATCTTATTTATGTCCCCCACTGAACAGGTTAAGTATTTAAGCCTAGGAAAATACATAATTAGGCCTAGATCTACCTCTATTTGCTGCAGGATTTTCACTGTGGGTTCTTCCACTTAAGAGGTGAGGCTGCAAAGAGTTTTCAGAATGGGACATTTCTTCATGCCAAATTTATCATGCAACATTTGGTCGTATAACATGTTATCAGGTGACATTTGGTCACAGTTATTTCGTCCCAACAGCAAAATTGATAACCTACCTTTAACACTTCTAACTTAATTTGGTCCATATATTGTACTACTAGGGGTGATGTTTCACGGTTATGAAGAACAGCATAAGGAAATGTCTACTACCAAAGGTGGCCATTGAAACTCCAGTGGAAGAAATCACATGAGAAGACTCCTAGGGCTGTGCTGAAATGATCAGCAGTGATGTGTGAAGCTTAATAGGTTCACAGGTTCAGTATGATTAAGCAGACAAAAGCTGAGTTGGTCATCTGAATCTTCATTTCACTTTGAATATTTTGATTCAAGCCCAAACTCCTTTGAGATCATCATCAAGTGAATATTCTTCCTCCACTAGTACACTCAACATCCTTCTGGCATGCATCTCTGGCCCAAGTATAAAGGATGCCAGACTTGCGGGGTTCTATGGATCATTTAACATGAAGGAGCAGGAGAAGAAGTGATAGCAGGAACTGGATACTTTCATGAGAGGGAGGCAGGTCTGGATGGAAGCAGGGTCACCAAATGTCTTAGGTGGGAGCCAGAAGTTCAAATAAAGTGGAGACAGATGGTATCCTTTATTACAGTGGCAACAGGTTGGGAGCCACTGAAAGGGACCAGAAAAAGATTTGGCTTTGATATGGATCTGCAGTGGAAAGAAAGTTGAATGGAAACTGAAATGAGAGAGAGAGAGAAAGGTCTTAGGTCAGAACGGTAACAGGAGGGAACCTAAGATAGAAAGAACAGTTGACCTGTTTTGTTTTTGTAAGAGGGTTAATAAAGATGTGTTGATTTCAAAAATATTTATGTACATATTATTTCACATGAACAATAGTAAAAAACACAGATCTGTTAAAATAAAGGAAGTGCAGCTCCCCTCTCTCCAGCCACCCTCCCCCGCACTTTAATGAACCAAACCAATCAGAAACAAACCTTTCACTAATGGAGCCTTCCTTGGGATGCAAAATTACACCCTTCACAGCGTTTACAGAATAACTATGTAGTTAGGAGGTAAAAGGACCTAAAAAGTCAGCCCATTAACTTCCCTGCCTCAGTTACCTGGCCATCTGTAAGATGGGGATCATGGGCCAAATTCTGAGTCTGGCTCTTAGTGGGTAGTGGGCCCCGCCAGAGCTCTCCAACCTTACTAGGCTCCTTGCCCATGGTATGCTAGTCACATCCAGAACAGGGAGCTTCCTTTCAGCTGTGGACCTGCTCTAAGGCCACTCACCCCTGTACCCAGAGTCCAAGTTTCCCCACCACTGTCACTGCTGTGTTGTCGATATTAATCCCAAAATTCATGATATCTGGAGGTTTTCTTAAATGCTCCATCTTCTGCTGAATCTCAGAAGAAAAATAAAAAGATTATGGTTCTAGCTCTCATAGTTGCATAGAAAAACTTGAAAACGTGAGCAGTAAAGGCTCAAAAACCATCAGGCAAATAAAAAGAACCCCACATTTCTTTCTCCTAAGCCAATCAACATAATTTCAGGGCCTGACTCACGATTTTGAACCCTAGAGGTTGGCAGAACCACACACGTAACCAGTCCAGCAGTAGACAAGGGTGAGAAGGGCAGCACAAGCCCCACAAAGCCTCCAAAACCCGCCATGCACAAGCTAACATTTTCAAAAGTCATGTCTGAATTCCTCCCATTGCCCTGCCCTCCCTCTCCAGGGCTTCAGTAGGTTCCACAGTCCCCAAGTGAGAGAGAGGGAGCCCAGAATCAGCAAAAGGCCAGCGGAGGGCTCATTTGGAGCAGTATTGCCAGGGAGCAGGAAGGGGGGGGGGGAGAGGAGGAGGAGAGAAAGAGGGGAAGAGCAGCAGCAAATGAGCACAGGTAATTCTGTCCTCCAGAAGATTTTAGGAGGACTCTCTTCAGATTCTGAGGCCAAAGCTCACGTTTCTTCCCTGGAAGGAAAATCCCAGCATAACAAATGAATTAAAATCCTGGCCCCAAATGTTTTTTTTCTCCTTTTGGAAAACAATTTGCATCTCAGTTATTACATTTATTTAGTATAAGGAGAAACCAAACTGATGCTGCTCATGGCAGCTATACTATAGAATAAAAAACAAGATCAGCTACAATACTTACCCCTCTTCTTCTTTAAAGACACCGTCTTTGTAAAGAACCACTTTAATAAGCTATAAAATCCCACAAATGTAGGTCGCTGCACACTATTTAAAATACAAAAAACCTGCAAAGCATTTGGATTGTTTATGGACATTATAACAAAGACACAGCAGCTGTCACTGCGTCCCACGCCTATTCTCCCTGAGGCAAACAGGAAGCATGTACCTTTACCTGATTGAAAAAGCAGTCAATCCATGAAATGTAATTACCCTAAAACAATGGTCATTTTTCTTTCTTTTCCTGTGGTGTTTCCTGGCCAGTCCAAGGTACAAGTGTGGAGACTAACAGCTTTTTCACAGAAGCACAAACTATCATTCACCACTTTAAGAATAGTATCAGGGGGTAGCCGTGTTAGTCTGTATCTACAAAAGAATGCTATTTGCACTGTTACACTGTTTACTTTTACACTAGGTGTGACAGAATGGGTGGGACTCTTGCTGTGATTCAGACAGAACAACCTCAGCCGAGGAGCAGTCTAGTTAGTCAAAAGCTTTAATTTCACAACACTACATTCCAGCATATGCATTAAAATCCTTATAGTTCAACTTGTCCAGCTAAGCAGTAATTAGTATAAACATACTACCAATACGGAAAGAGAATGCAAATCTGTTGGGTTGGTGGAGGAAGGAAATAAGGTTTTGCAAACTATCATAAAATCACCTAACCTCATGATCATAGATTTGTAATATACTTTTTGTACAGAAAGCAAAACTGGCAGTTTGCCTTTTTTCAGACTTTGAATACTCCCTCCGCACCACCAAAAAGTCCACTGAATCGGTTTTGTGTTGCTGTGTTTCTCCATAATGCAAAGCAAAATTTTGACTGCCACAATCAGGATGAGTTGAAGGTCACAAAATGAATTGTATGAGCTCTGACACATGCTCATCAATTGAGCCAATACATATATGACTAATATGAGTGCGGGACAGCCCTCAAATGCCCCCCACCCCCACTTTTCTTTTTCTTGTTTACTCTGCAAAGATTTTAGCATTTGCACTCATCTTTTCCTGTTTCTGGCTTCCCACCCACTGGTTTTTGTTTGTTTGTTTTTTAAACAAACTGAAAGAAACCTAACATGCTTTGCTGGTTTTGACTTATTTGGAGCCCAGGGAAGGGGATTTCTCAAGGAACTGCATGGCAAGTTGCAGAGTTTCTGATGAAGAAATCCCTAGAACGGAGTTCTTAAAGTGCATTGGGGGAAGAGGATGTGGGAGGGGCCAAGAGCATTCCATTCTTTCCCCTCTAAGATTCTGAAGATGTTCTCCTGTAGCCCTGTGTCCACACAGAACTCCTTCTCCTGTGGAGAAAGCCTTCGTTAATTTAGCTTGTCTCTCTTGTACTTCCTCAGCTCAAGAAGGTAGATGCTCTTACTGCCCCTGAGGAGGAGGCAGTGGGGGAAAAAAATAGTAGTTCCCTCTTCAGCTTGTCCAGAGAGAAGTGTGAATCTGTCATCTACTTCCTGACAACTGACTATCTTTAGGCTTCAGACAGCCCAGCTGTGACTAATTTAAAGAGTCACAGGTGAAGGAATGATCATTTAGCAGGTAATGAGGGATATCAGCAGAACCCTGATCTTCAGGCAGATCCCCAAAAGAGAGAGGATGTAAAACCAACTGCTGAGACTTCTACTGGAACCGAGATTCTGATCTAAGTTAAAAAAGCTCAAATCTAGGACAACTCCACTGAAATCATGGCCTTCAATGGAATTATCCTAAATTTACACCAGTAACCAAGAAGAGAAACTAGTCAATATACTCCTGGTGTACTCCCAAATCTGGCAAATTGTAATTCACGTGTGCTTTGTTCTTGTTGTATGCATTTTACTTCATTTGCCTTAAATCACAAGTCTACCCCAATTGCTTAGCTGGTGGCAATACCAAAATGTTATAAAGTATGTCTGCCTGTATTTGAAGTTCTTGTTCTAGGGAGCCTAGGTACAAATAATTTGAATCTAGTAAGTAAACAACTACACAGTTTTGGGGAGTGCAGAGGGGAATTGTGCAAAAAAACCACCCTCAAAACGAACCAGGATTGGGCATGGCCACTTTTTGTATGGGACACTTCAAAGCAGTACGGTACCATCAATATTTAAACAAGGGTCTCCCACAAACTTCACTCCCTTAGCTTGTGATAAATACTGTGCATAAAATCGGAGTATGCTCACATGGGGATGGGTGGATTGGGGAATCTGATTGTTTAAATAGGGAAAAATGCACACACATTCATAACCAAGGAGGGAGGCAACACAACGTAACAAACAAGTTTATATTGCATTCACTTTAGTGGAAATGTTTATAGCTCTTGCCTCCTGAAAAATATGCTGAGTATATTAACAGTAAAGTACAGTGTTCAACCGGTGAAATTGGAAACTGGGGGCAGACAACTGAAAGCCATATTGGGGGTTTCAGGAGTATCCTCCCCAGGGAAATTTTCAAAGTTACCTGCCAGTTAATGCATTCTGAAATTCCAGAAAGCAACATCCATTGCTTTTCAGAATCATTTTTATGTCCCCATGGTAATTTTCAGCAGGGATGTTTTAGTATTATCCAGAAAGACCAGATGAACTTTAGGCAAGAAAATCACTCCAACCCTGCACCTTCCATTTGGTAGCAGAATTTTAACATAGGGTTTCTGAATGCCTCCTCCATGACTCCACTGCTTTCTAAAAAAATAAATAAAATAAATCTTAAATGCCCAAACACATCACCAGATGCTGTAGAAGTAGTACTGGTGATTCAGATAATGTCCTTGTTTTATGAGTCAGTTCTACATCACACTTGTCTAGAATGCCATGAATAGGTACTGTGTTATCAGAGGTGCTTCTGATGGAGAAGATTTAAAACCAAGATTTGGACCTCTTGAGTATTAAAGATTCCATAGTTCTGTTCACAGGAGATGGAGATTTAACCCCAATATCTTAGACAAATTCCAGTAGTTCAAGTAGTAAATTAGTGACTTACAGTACTGTATTATTAAGGCATTGTGTAAGTTGACCAAACCAGTCCAGCTCCTTTCTGATGGCAACAATGGTTTTCAGCATGACAATGTCACCCTTATCATTCAAATCAGAAAAAGAAAAAAAAAAAGGCAACCCCTTAGGCTATTTGTAAGATAAAATGTGCTGTCTCACTGCTTGAGTTAAACAAAGATGACTAGATCTAAATTCTCTTCCAATTGATGGTTTTTCTGCCACAAGGCATTCTGTTGTGCCTACAAACTGTCTAATCTGAAGCATGATAAGATTTCATAGTAAGACAGATATACATTTCATCTAGTTGAACTGACTACATTTGCATGAAAAATAGATCAATGTCCTTTATCATTATTCAGCCCATGCATCTGAAGTGCTTCTTATGTCCAATCTGATTCAGGTAAGAAATCACATTATATTTCTGAAGGGAAAACACAGCTTAAGATTTTGCTTACATAATGTTACAGGATTTTACTTTCCAATCTTGAAATAAGCATCTATTCTAAACACACTTCAAAGCTTTTTAATGCTTTGTGTATGTTTTTTCTCTATCATGTGAAAAAGATTTTCAAAGTACACCTCTACCCTGATATAACGCGACCCCATATAACACGAATTCGGATAGAACGCGGTAAAGCAGCGCTCCGGGGGGGTGGGGCTGCGCGCTCCGGCGGATCAAAGCAAGTTCAATATAATGCGGTTTCACCTATAATGCGCTAAGATTTTTTGGCTCCCGAGGACAGCGTTATATCGGGGTAGAGGTGTATATTTAAAAGAATATTTAAAGCTAAATTCATATAGAAGAGTCTCCAAAACATACTATTGTTACAATTTTATTTTAACATCAGATGCTTGCTCAAAGTACCTATCCCTGTACCAAGTATGCTAATGAATTGCTGGAATTGCAAAAAAGCTAGAACTTCTCCTTAAACCCCATATTACTGTATATGAATTCTCTTCTGAGGGGAAGCTAAAATACAAATGTCACTGTTTCCAAAATAATGAATGTACTTCAAAGAAGAAAAAAAATGTAGGGGACCAAAAAGGGCAAAGAAAGAAGAATGATTAGATATAACAAATGTGGTATAAATAAAATGTGATACTGGGAATGTTAATATATTAACATTTATTACCAGTTGTTTGGAAGTACTTGAATAATGTTCTTGTTACTCCACCATTCATGTACCTATAAATACCTAAACATGGAGTAATTATCCAATACTAAAGGGCTCTTTAATCTAGCTGACAAAAAGCATAAGTTCCAGCCGCTGGAAGTGGAAGTGACAAATTCAAAAATAAAAACAAAGTGCAAATGTTTAACAATGAATATTAGATAAGTTTACTAAGGGATGTGGTGGATATTTTTTGTACTGTGGTAAAACCCAAAGGCCTCAATCAAAGTCAGAGCCCTAGTGTGCTAGGTGCTGTAAAAACACATAGGAAAACACATTCTGTGCACCCACAGAATGTATAGTCTAGCTATGACCTAAAGCATAAATAGCACAGTATAGAAGTTGTTGGGATTTGGGGCAGAGGGACCTTCAGATTTTGGCAGCTGGTTGGGGCTTTGGTCTTCCTGGAAGAGGCAGAAGTTCTGAGTTTCTGGCACAAAGGAGGTGGTTAAGACTTCCGTGCTGGGGAAGAAATGCATCTTCCTTGTAGGATGAAATAGTTGGGGAGGTCTCAAATTCTTAGTTATATACCCTAGAAATCCTTATTAGCAAGACAGATGCCCCACTCCATCTGGTAGTCAGACCTGTTCATGATGACAACAGCACCTCCTTTATCAGCCTCTGATTATAATGTCAGGGTTGTTTTGAGGCTGTGGATGGCATTGCGTTCTGCACGACATAGGTTATGAGGCAGGCGATGTTTTTCTACAATTTCTGCCTGTGCACGTCGGCGGAAGCATTCTATGTATAGGTCCAGACTGTCATTTCGACCCTCAGGAGGAGTCCATGTGGAGAAGCCTCCTGCTACAAGACAAACCCAAGAAAGAAACCAACAGAACTCCACTGGCCATCACCTACAGTCCTCAGCTTAAACCTCTCCAACGCATCATCAGTGATCTATAACCCATCCTGGACAATGACCCCTCGCTTTCACAGACCTTGGGAGGCAGGCCAGTCCTCGCCCACAGACAACCTGCCAACCTTAAGCATATTCTCACCACCAACCACACATCGCACCATAGTAACTCCAACTCAGGAACCAATCCATGCAACAAACCTCGATGCCAACTCTGCTCACATATCTACACCAACACCACCATCACAGGACCTAACCAGATCAGCTACAACATCACCCGCTCATTCACCTGCACGTCCACCAATGTTATATATGCCATCATGTGCCAGCAATGCCCCGCTCCTATGTACATTGGCCAAACTGGACAGTCACTACGTAAAAGGATTAATGGACACAAGTCAGATATCAGGAATGGCAATATACAAAAACCTGTAGGAGAACACTTCAACCTCCCTGGCCACACAATAGCAGATGTAAAGGTAGCCATCTTACAGCAAAAAAACTTCAGGACTAGACTCCAAAGAGAAACTGCTGAGCTTCAGTTCATTTGCAAATTTGACACCATCAGATCAAGATTAAACAAAGACTGTGAATGGCTAGCCAACTACAAAAGCGGTTTCTCCTCCCTTGGTGTTCACACCTCAACTGCTAGCAGAATATCTCACCCTCCCTGATTGAAATAACCTCGTTATCTCCAGACTGATTCTTGCCAGCATATTTATACCTGCCCCTGGAAATTTCCATTACATGCATCCGACGAAGTGGACATTCACTCATGAAAGCTTATGCTCCAATACATCTGTTAGTTTTAAAGGTGCCACACGACTCTCTCTTGCAATTTTACATACCAGCTGAAGCTTCTGAATACTCAAGTGTAGATTAAAATATTGCAGTGGGATCTACAAGTACCACAGGCAACAATTATTGTGACAAGGGCCAAGTCTGAGAGAAATGATCACAATCTTACCAGTCACAGTTTTTTGTTTTTGTTTTTTTAAAATGTGATTTTGGCCACTAGCACACCATGAGATTCCAGGGACATAGAGGAATCTAAAAAACAATTGTAAGTTCTGAACATCTTGGACAAAGGGTGAACAAGATTACTCAGCAGAAGATTATAATTACACGTCTACCTCGATATAACGCAACCCGATAGAACACGAATTCGGATATAAAGCAGTGCTCCAGGGGGGCGGGGCTGCGCACTCCGGTGGATCAAAGCAAGTTTGATATAACGCGGTTTCACCTATAACGCAGTAAGATTTTTTGGCTCCCAAGGACAGTGTTCTATCAGGGTAGAGGTGTACTCACACTATATCCTCCAGACTCCTTTCCTAACTTAGGCTATGTCTACACTGGCACTTTTGTCACTCAAGGGTGTGAAATAAGACCCCCCCCGGATGACAAAAGTTTTAGTGACCAAAAGCACCAGTGTGGATAGCGCTTTGTTGGTGGGAGAGGCTTTCCCAGCAACGAAGCTACTGCCCCTCGTTGCAGGTGGTTTTATTTTGTCGCCAAGAGAGCTCTCTCCCAGCGATAAAGAGCAGCCACACAGCATACCTTACAATGGTATGGCTTCAGCGGCACAGCCACGCCGTTGCAAGGTGTGTCGTGTAAATATTGTCTTCCTAGCATCACTTCCATCTTCTCTGCACTCAGGTTCAGTCATTTTACCTTCCTTCAAATCCTAATCTCAGCTGAACACTAGGAAATTAGAGACAAATCCACATCTGATTTTAAAAGTTAGACTGAGATGAATGTTACTGCATGCTGATGACACTCAGATCAAACAAAACAATCTCATACTCACTTGTAAAGGAGGAGGAGGAGGAGAAAAAAAAAACGTTGTAGAACCCCATATAATAGATTCCTGGAGGCAAGTAATCACTGACCTAAAATTACCCTCTAGAAGGAAAGAGCTGAAACACACAAAAGCAACAGCATTCACCCAGTTAAGGACTGCAGACAAGTCAATAAAAATTTGTGGTCAACGGGATCAAAGGTTGATAACGAGGGTGGCCAGGTGTCCGTTGTCACATCACACCCATATTCTTCAGGGAAATATGCTTATGATATGAATATGGAATAACCCCTAAGTTGTATTTGATGCAAGATGGGTCTTGTGAGAGATCACTGAAAAGGTTATGATTTAGCAAATATGATTATCCTATGTGTATGCATGTATTATTGCTGTATCTGAAGTTAGGAATATAAGCTCTGTATCAATTGCAAAAGTGTTCACATCTGGGAAATGCCCACCAGACAGTAGGCAATTAGCCTGAATTAGCCATTAGGAAGAACAATTAGACTTTGAAAATATTAATCTCCCGCCTTCCTGAGAAGCTTCTTGGGTTGCTGCTTTGACACTATAGGGTCAGGTGATTGTGTCACCTGGAACTAGACCCCCATCTTGGTCTTCCAGTTTTTTTCCCCCATTAAGAGGGGGTGGGAAGTCAGACTGGGAAACAAAAGATTCCCACCACATGTAAATTCTATTTAAAGGCTGGATAATGTATTAATCACGGTCTCAGATTCTTCACTGAATCCCTGCCCAGAATGACTGCTGGAAACACCTAAGACTGATCTGGGGAGAAGGACTGGGACCCAGGCTGAGAAAGGTCAGCCTGTGAAGGGTATACCTGGAGATTTATGCTGCAAGCAGTGCAGTTTACTTTCAAGAAACTCTGCAACCTGCATAAAACAACATTTAGGGTGAGAAATTACTATTTTTAGCCAATTTCTTTAATGTATTAAGCCTAATTTGCATATTTTGTTTTATTTACTCAGTGACCTGCTTTGATCTGTCTTTTGTACTTAATAAACTTGTCTTTCTAGAAACCAGTTTGTACAATTCATATTGGGGTGGGGGGAGCAAAAAGCTGTGCGTATCTCCGTCCATATTGAGGGAGGGGGCAATTTTTATGAGCTTGCGCTGTACAGATCTCTCTATACAGTGCAAGACAATATAATTTTAGGTTTACACCCCAAAGGAGGTGTGCATGGGAGTGCTGGGTAAATCCCGAAGATGAATCCTTCCTCAGAGAGCTGATTTCAGTGTCTGTAGCTGGGTCTGGCCTTACCTGAGTGTGTGCGCTAGAGAAGGCTTGAGGGCCTGGCACAGCAAGGACAGGGTGAGGAAGTCCAGGCTGGTGGAATGGGTGGGCTCAGTGGGACCCCAGTACATCAGATAGCATCCCAGACAGGGGGTCCAACCCATCATATCTGGTTTTCAACCGGAACACTCGGTTGAAAAGGGACCCTAGCAGCTCCAGTCAGCACTGCTGACTGGGCTCTTTAAAGTCTGGTTGACACGTGGCTGGCAGGCTCACTACCTGTCTCCACATGGCTCCCCAGAAGCAGCGACACGTCCCTCATCTCCTAGACATAGGAGTGGCCAGAGATGCTCCGCACGCTGCCCCCACCCCGAGCACCAGCTACACAGCTCCCATTGACCGGGAACCACAGCCAATGGGTGCTGCAGGAGTGGCGCCTGCAGGTGGAGACAGCATGCAAAGCTGCCTGGCCACCGCCCCTACACCTAAGAGCCAAGGGACATGTCGCTGCTTCTGGGGAGCCGTCCAAGGTAAGCACCACCCAGACCCCCTCTCATGCCCCAACCCCCACCCTGAGTCCCCTCCTGCATCCAAACTCCCTCCCAGAGCCCGCACCCTCTTCCGCACCCCAAAGTCCTGCCCCAGCCCTGAGCACCCTCCCACACTCTGAACCCATCAACCCCACTCCCAGCCGGAGCCCTCACCCCCTCCTGCACCCCAAACCCCTACCACAGCCCTGATCCCCCTCCCACACCCCAAACCCCTCCTCCCTGGCCTCACCCCAGAGCCCTCACCCCCTCCTGCACCCCAACTCCCTGCCCCAGCCCTGTGAAAATGAGCGAGTGAGTAGGTTGGGGGAGAATGAGTGACAGAGGGAGGGGGATTGAGTGAGTGGGGGTGGGGCCTCAGAAGGGGCGGGGCAAGGGTGTTCGGTTTTGTGCCATTAGAAAGTTGGCAACCCTATTGGTAACAGATGTTAAACAAAAACAACCCCACTCCTACACACACACACACACACACACACACTATGTACAGCAGACCTTGGTCTGTTGCTTTTAGAAAAAATTAGCCAGCCTAGAAGACTAATGGAGCCTCCATGCCATAGCCAACCCAAAAACCAGATGGCAAGAAATTTAAGTTGTATATAATATATACACAAAACTGTCCAAAGCATAATATTTTGAGAGACTTAAAAAAATGCCACTTAATAAAAACCAAACAAATTGATGTAAGTTTTGTGTCTCTGTACTTCCTGATTTTGGCTTGGAACAGAGGTAGAAATACAAAGATAGAAGACAGGCCATTCTTGTGGTAATTTGGCCCAGTTTAAATTTTAGAAACCTCCCCAAAAAGATTGCTGTTTCCAGCCCAGTTTCCCTGAGGTGGTGTGGGTGTACTAAACCTCAGAATCTTTTGAGATCTGTGCAACGTATTTCGTGAACCCTAGGGGCTTTGTTATGCATAACAAATATATATAGTAGGAGGAAGTAGGTACAGCCACCACACAAATACTGCTTCAAGATAGGGAAAATATCTTAAACAGCTTGCAACAAGCAGAAAAGATTACAAACATGTAAAAACAACAACAGAGAGAGAGTGTACCGGTAAAATTATACTCCAGGTCTTGGAACATCCCTGCCCACAATGTAAATAGTGATTTTGCTTATTGGTGACACACACACAAAAAAATCTGTTCTAAGATTTCCAGCAAGTCACTTTTGCTCTAACTTCTAAAGAAATAAAACCTCTCTCCTGTAATTGAATAAGAGTGATATTGAAGTGTCTTTTTCTGCAATTCCATTTCCCTTCCTCATACAGGCTAAAAATAAAAATCAGAAACTAAACATACAAGAAGCTAATTTCCTATTACTTATATCAGGTAGACACTGTACATTATTGCCATTCATTAGAATGAGCATTTAAAAGTGCAGTAATCCAGATTCATCAAACAGGATGTGTCTACCTTCAATTTCAAGAGTTTCAGGACAAACCCAGATATAGTGTGATTTTTGTTTTCTAAGGATGCATTTGAAAAGTGTACAACAAAACATTTTCAATATAGTAAAAGCAAATAAATATTTTAAGTTAAATGTTAATTTTAAATAATGCGTTTTTAAAAGTGTTTTGTTGTGGGCTTTAAGGAAAGAAAGAAAGAAAGAAAGAGCCCTGATGCATAGAATGCAGATACAGTCACAATGGATTTCTGCTTCCTCACATTTCAACATTACACTATAGAGAAAACTCTCACTGGAAATGACAACTGATTTCACTTTCCTACAGTAAAACATTTAGATGACAGCTTATTATATTAAGCCATCACTGTAAAGAAGTTTCAGTGAATAAACAACATCAGGCCTAGCACTGAATCCATCGGTTTTCTTGGATGGATCATTATCAGATACGATCAAAATGGCAGCCTCATAGGTTAGTATCTCAACGGTTACAACTTAATTACAAAAAAATGCCATACACGCTTTGCAAAACAGCTACATTACTTAGACATCACACACAATGCTATAGCACTAAAAGCTGTACGTCTATCATTTAAAAGACTATATCAAACCATTTTACAAACTCTTGGAATATTTAAACCGCACTGAATAATTATTGAAACACCATAACTATTATAGTAAAAACATTTTTATTGTGAGCTGAAATTAAGTTTCACATGGTAACTGTTTATATATAACAAACCTCTTAAATGTCTTCAGTTCCAAATAAGTAGGGTTCGGTCCTTGTTTCTACTGATAATGTGTTAAATCAATCCCAGTCACTTACCATATATTGTATGACATCTCTTTTGCATAATTTATCTAGAGATCTTTTAAGTTTTCTGAAATAGTTTATAAACTCTCCATTCAAACTGGAATTTACTCGTTGATTAGGAAAAGGAGATTACAGGAGTATATGAATCATGTAATTTTAACAGCATTGTCAGCAGTGGAAAAAATGTCCAATCAAGACTGGTTATTTGTCAAGAAGTGCCTAGGCAAGACAAAATTTGAGCAACTAGAGATAAATATTCAATCACTCAGATTCCAGCCCCTAAATTTTCAGTACTCCGGGCAGCCCTCCAAGCTGCCAACCACTAAAGCCATCTACTTCCAATTTCTCATCATATAAAAATTAGTTTTCAAAGATCTAGAGTAAAATTCTGGCCCCAAGTCAGTCAATGGCAAAACTGCCACTGATCTCCCAGAGGCCAGGATTTCACCACATATCTTTTGACCCACAACTGAAAATGTGCATATCTAGAATTAGTCTGCAAGCAAACACAAAATTACATGGAGCACCTTTTCAAGGTAGACATTTACTAAAGCAATGCAAAATGCTTTCACACATTACAATTTCTATTTTATGTATTTTAGGTGCCCCCCATATTTTATTAAAGGCAACGTCAGAGGTTTGTTCATTATATGCAAAGGCAGTCCAAAAATCTATGGTTTACTTCACCTATTTCAGATTTCTTTCTATCACAGCATGTGCCTATGATTATCTTTCAAGTGTCAAAACTCCAAATCACCTGTTTTGCTCATTCAAAAATCTATTTTTTGTGTGTGTTTAAAAAAGTGAAATCTACAAAAAAGTCTGGAAAAAAATTGTTTTCTTTTAAAAAGTCTGTTCTCTCCCATATTGCAAAATAAGTCAATATAGACTTATAAGGAAAAATCTGATGCAGAATTGGTGCTGCTCATGTTAGTTGCTGGATTGGCAGCTCTGGAGAGTGAAGGTGCCCGTTTATCACATAACAAGCACTAAACAGATTGCAGCAAGTTAAACTGCCAGATAAAATTCTGTCAATATGCTTGAATGCTGACTTTGGGTGAGAGAACAGATCAGTCTCCACGGCCCTTCAATCTTTAGTCTCTTTGCTGACTGCCAGAAGGATGCCAGTTGTGGAGCTGGTTTTATGTATCTGCTTTCTGACTAAGAACTTGACTGAGACCGATGTATCATTTTACATAAACACAATAGTTACCAAATGGCAACAACTTTTTTCTCACTACTAGTGACCTAGAGATGAGGAAAGTTCTATACCTCCATCAGCAGCACCAGGGCTTGACACGCATCAGCCCAAAGACGAAGTCTATGATCCCATGCCTCCCCAAAATCATGCTTCATCAATTAAAGTGAGTAAAATAGTTAACTATACACTGTGTCTAATTGAAGCATATTATTGATCAATTTTCTATTTAGATATACATAACATTCTTTTAATGTAGATTGTAACTCAAAGTCAAGCACTCAGAAGTCAGGAAATGGCAGAATTTTGGTGTTGTCATATCTCACTATGCTTCTCTTCAATTATTTACCCCATCAGTATCTCCTTTCCCATCACATGCTTACCCTCACACCAATCCACACATCCATTCACAACCTGGACATTTTACCAAACACTAAATCTCATATTGACAGGGAAGACATCCTCCAGTCCAGATATCTCTCACTGTCCAAGAACAATGCTCAGGTAAGAATGCACCAGCTCCTTTCACAGCTGTTGAGAAAGGGAGGGATTCTATCAGGGCGCTGTCCCTGGACCTTGCTCTGGGGGGGGTCCATATTTTGCAGAAGCCTCTAGCTAATATGTTTGATAAACATGAAGACCTTCACACTCAATCACCGGGAGAAGGAGCTGTGGGAGTGTCCCCCACTCCTACCACAGAGATGGGTGGTTGGTTGGGGCCAGGGGTCTACTCCTCCTGCAGCCTTTATTTTTGGTCCCCTCATCAGTGATTAGTTCCAATTCCTCCTACCTCTGCAGTTGCTCACAGCTTTCTCAAGCTGTGATTCTTGTTAGGTTTACTGCTGCCCACAAGAATCTAAATAGCAACAGTGAAATCTAACCAGTCTTTTCCAAATACAAGTGTTAGAAAAAAAATTTTTTTTTAAACTAAAGTTTAGATCCTGTAGAATTTGATGGTACTTGCCCAGGAAGGGTCCCTACTCTTCCTAGAAGAGTGGATTTTTAAAGCTCTGATCGGTACCATAAGCTGTCTAGATTCCTCAAACAATGCATTCTATAAATAGATGCATTTTTAAGATTCAAAGAATGAACTGGAAAAAATCTATAGGAAGGATTGTTTAAACATGTATTATTATGGCTTATATAAACCATGCAGTTTACCTCAAAATTCTTCCTGCAACACACAGGACACATATCAAACAGCCCTACTAAACAGATTGTACCATTCTGAAACCTGTACATTTACCATTACAAGATCAGGGACTTATTTTAAAGTTAAGATGACTTACCCTGAGCCAGAGAATCCAACCAAGAACACCACTCGGAGAAAAAATAATAGCTCTTCATTTCAGCTACAGAAATTCTTACATCATTCATCTCTATGATGATGCAAAATCATAAAGGGAAAAAACCTCCACTTTTCCCTTCTTATGCTCAGATCGCACTATCCTGCTGTGCACATAGTTTTATTATTGATTGAACTTTGTTCCTTAAATGCAAGAGGAGGGACAAGATGAATTTACTCAAACATTTCCCTCCAGTAATTCCACTGCTTCTTGCAATTATCTCTAATCATAATATTCTCTACCTCCACCCCGGATATTTACATACTGTAGATATACCCAACATCTCACATTTGGCAATAGACTTAAGCCTTGAAATCTTAGGTTTCAGAGTAGCAGCCGTGTTAGTCTGTAACCGCAAAAAGAACAGGAGTACTTGTGGCACCTTAGAGACTAACAAATTTATTAGAGCATAAGCTTTCGTGGACTACAGCCCACTTCTTCGAATGCATATGCATCCGAAGAAGTGGGCTGTAGTCCACGAAAGCTTATGCTCTAATAAATTTGTTAGTCTAAGGTGCCAAAAGTACTCCTGTTCTTCTTGAAATCTTAGTATTGTTTCAGGAAAAGAGTTTGGGTTTGGGTTTTGTTTACTATTTTAAGCATTGACAGGACTGAGCACATGCTGTTAGTCTGCAAGTGAGACCCACAAAATACCCTGTACTCTTGCTGAAGATGCACTGAAGTCAGGTGACCATGAGTTCAGTGACAAGGTGGGTGAGGTAATATCTTTTATTAGACCAACTTGTTTGTGAAAGAGACAAGTTTGCAAGCGATACAGAGCTCTTCTTCAGGTCTCATTTTGTCCATTGACAGCTGTCAATGTTTCTTGTACACTTCCCAACCCTTATCGAGCAAGGTTTTCTAGACTTTCCCACTATTTTACATGTAAGGTAGCCCGGTTCTGGCACTTCTAGCAGAGCTGGTAATAGAACCCAGATTTCTGATCTGGCAGCCCCAAATCTCAAGCATGCTGCCGTTCTGAAATAATTTGTCAAATCTAAGTATTTGGCTATTCCGTTTGCAAACATTAAGCCACAGTCCATTCCCAACATTCTATTGCTGTCTAGCAAATAGCTGTGTAACCTACTGGCAAAGCATGTGTCACATCTCCATCTAGTGGCCAGTTTAAATAGAGGCTGTAACTGCTTTCTGTTGCTTTTGGTTACACTCCTTGAGCTCAAGTGGCAGAGGTCTGTATTATGGGCCTGAAGGTCCTGGATTCAAATCCTGTTTACAATCCACAAAGGGATGGAAAGAAAAAGGAATCATGTAATTAAATACTAGTATAATGCATATGCACAGACAGAAAGGGCAATCTTAATTCTGGCCTTTCCTAATTTTAAGTGGTTGTCTTTGCAAACTTAATGTTATTTTAATATAGGTAATTATTACTATTGTTAATAAATATTTGTATTACAATAGTGCTTATTTATACCTTAAGTTAGCACTTATTTACTTTCACTGTAAGCTTTGAAAGCAGCCTGTGTCCTGACTTGTGTGTTTATACAGTGCATAGCACAATAGGGCTGAGGCCTCTAAGCACCACTGCTGTATCAATCGTCATCAATAAACTAATAAATAAGTGGCTTGGAGGCTAATATTGCTAATGAGCTATGGTCTTTCACCAGTAGGTCAGCTTGAATATATGCACAATTTATTAGGGTTTATTAAGTTGTTCCCATCCAGTGGATGTTTGGGGGCCCCATATGAGAGAGGTTTTGAGGTTCTCCATTCCAGCTCCCCCATCACAAACTTGCTACCATGCTTTCCATTATTGCCAGACTCAGAGAACACTGCATGGGCCATGGAGACTGATCTACCCCGGCACCACTTGAGGAAGTCACCCATATCGGGGTTGAGGAGGCAGGTCAGTGTGCAGGGGATGCTTGCCACGGAGATGGGAGAGCCACAGACCTGTGGGGAGTTGCTTTAGGCCACACATGTCCACAGCTGGAGTCCTCCAGAAGCCTCACTTTGACGGCTGCCATCACCTACCCATAATCAGAATTACAGATAGAGAAGTACTATGTAAGGCAACACTTGTGACCTCTGTATATCTGAGACAACGGCTGGGGACAGTGATCTAGGCCCTAGCGCTACAGCTGGAAAAGAGCTGTGTGTAGGGCTGAGTGGCACTCAAGGCTGGGTCTCTGCGTTCCAGGGGACCGACCTAATAGTAGTGTGACACCCCCCCGCCCCGGCAAGAGAGAGAAGGAAAAATGGTCAAGGTCAGGGGAATGACTCTTCCAATCTACCATTGACAGAGCGGAGGGAGTAGCTAGGACCTATGCTTAGGGGAGAGACCCACCCTTCCAGGGGGGGACAGAAGAGCTGGTCTTGCTCTTCTTCATTAATGTGAATAGAAAATGAATTGAAGATAGTTTGAGACATTCAGATCCTGTGAGGCTGAACAGTTGCTGTCATTTATGTGACCAACCTAATGCGGTGTCATCAAATATATAAACTAGGGCATAAATCACTTGCACAAAGTCTCCAGATTTCTGGACTGTTTGCCTCAATGGGTATGGGGGAAAGAGTGGAGCTCCCCCATTCCCAGTAGCCAACATGGGAGTGAAAGTGAGTGGATACCTACCCCATTCTCAAATTCTTTGAAGTATTATGGCACAAAGGATACTGGGATGGAAAGAGTGGTTTAATTTTGTGACAAAGAGAAGGTTGAAAGCAATTAACCAACTTCTAAATCTTAGGGCCCACAAGATAAAGTAAAAGTTGATATAAATGACTGTTAAGACACAACTGAGGCTTTCTTGTCAGACATCATCTGCATTTCACCAACAGTGGCATGATGTTTTCATTGAAACCATGTTAAGTCTGTTACTCTGACAAGCACCCATTTGTTCAATATGAATGTTACCTGACATAGTTACAAGATATATATTATTTGATTGATATTCTCTCAATCCATAATCCAAGACTTTCCTTTTACAATACATGGCTGATGTCTTCCTTTGGAATTGCAACTAACATGCTAATTCACATCTGTTACTAGAAAGGTATGGGAATCTTTAACAATACACACGGCTTGTCTGACTAAAGAGCAATAGTAGTATAAAACCTTATAACATACATACAGATAACATTAAAAAAGGAAAAACAACAAGGAGTCCTTGTGGCACATTAGAGACTAAAAATGTATTTGGGCATGAGTTTTCGTGGGCTAAAACCCACTTCATCAGATGCATGGAGTGAAAAAACACAGAAAGCAGTATAAATATTACAGCACATGAAAAGGGATGGGAGTTGCCTTACCAAATGGGTAGTTAGTGCTAAAGAGGCTAGTTCAATTAAGGTGGAAGTGGCCTATTCTGAACAGTTGACAAGAAGGGGTGGAGTCTGTTTTTGAAGGTTTTTTTGTTGAAGAACTGCCACTTTTAAGTCTGTTATTGAGGGTCCATGGAGATTGAAGTGTTCTACTGGTTTTTGAATGTTACAATTCTTGATGTCTGATTTGTGTCCATTTATTCTTTTGCGTAGAAACTGTCCAGTTTGGCCAATGTACATGGCAGAGAGGCACTGCTGGCACATGATGGTTTATATCACATTGGTAGATGTGCAGGTGAACAAGCCCCTGATGGTGTGGCTGATGTGGTTAGGTCCTATGATGGTGTCCCTTGAATAGATATGCGGACAGAGTTGGCAACAGGGTTTGTTGCAAGGATTGGTTCCTGAAACTGCAGAACTGGAATTAATTTGCAAACTGGACACTATTCAGGCCTAATTTCAAAAACAGACTCCACCCCTTCTTGTCAACTGTTGAGAATAGGCCACTTCCACCTTAATTGAATTAGCCTCTTTAGCACTGACCCCCATTTGGTAAGGCAACTCCCATCCCTTTTCATGTGCTGTAATATTTATACTGCTTTCTGTGTTTTTCACTCCATGCATCTCATGAAGTGGGTTTTAGCCCATGAAAGCTTATGCCCAAATAAATTTGTTAGTCTCTATGGTGCCACAAGGACTCCTCGTTGTTTTTGCTGATATAGACTAACACGGCTACCATTAAAAAAGAAATTATTGTTGCTCCACACTCAGCGTAAATTGGAAAAAAGAAAAGGAAATGGAAGACTTTAAAAAGAAAGACTGCTCTAACAAAATCTAAAGTATTTTGGAACAACAATAAAGTTTGGGTGGGATAGAAGAGGGACACTCCATTAGGGAAATTGACAAGTTTTGTAACTACAACACCTGCATGTCATAACAAAAGGATTCTAACTAAGAGAGGATTATATAACATTACAATATTTCTCTCAGGGATAGTATGAATATCTTTGAGATTCAGACAAGCTAAAATCAAAAGACAACTTTATCCTAGAACATGTAGCTTTCTATACTAGCAGAGCTTACAACTACTTAAAACTGGAAGAAGGTCGACTGGTGCAAATGGCTGCTTCTCTATGCTTCAGGTTGCCCCAGTGCAGCTATGCTAGTTGCTGACCACTGATGGCTGAATCTCAAGTACAGACAAGACCTAAATTTGAGGATGTTCCATATACTAAAAAAACAAAACAAAACCTTAATTTTTTGTGAATAATAAACACGTTCTCTTATTCAGATTATTCTTCTATACAAACTTTTCTTAGTGGCTTTAGTTGCATTTTTATGACTGAAGCAATCAATGAAGGTCTTTAAGAAAATGAGTTCTAAAGGTAAACCAGGTATAGCCCTACTTCTTAGGCTTCGTCAAGCGATTAAAAAAAGTAATCGCGATGAATTGCGCTGTTAAACAATAATACAATACCATTTATTTAAATATTTTTGGATCTTTTCTACATTTTCAAATATATTGATTTCAATTATAACAGAATACAAAGTGTACAGTGCTTGCTTTATATTTAGTTATATTACAAATGTTAGCACTGTAAAAAAAAAAGAAATCGTATTTTTCAATTCACCTAATACAAGTACTGTAGTGCAATCTCTATCATGAAAGTTGAACTTACAAATGTAGAATTATGTATCAAAAATATCACTGAATTAAAAAATAAAACACTGTACTCCTTGTTCAGCCAATCACTCAAACAAGTTTGTTTACATTTGCATGAGATAACGCTGCTCGCTTCCTGTTCACAATGTCACCTGAAAGTGAGAAGAGGTATTCTCATGGCACTTTTGTAGCCGGCATCACAAGTTATTTACGTGCCAGATGTGCTAAAGATTAATACGTCCCTTCATGCTGCAACCACCATTCCAGAGGACATCTGTCCATGCTGATGACAATCCAAAGCAATGCAGCCTGACATGTTCGTTTTCATCATCTGAGTTAGATGCAACCAGCAGATTTTCTTTTTTGGTGGTGCGGGTTCTGTAGTTTCCGCATCGGAGTGTTGCTCTTTTAAGACTTATTTTGGAAGGCACTTCAGATTCTTAAGCCTTGGGTCGAGTGCTGTAGCTAGGTTTAGAAATCTCACATTGGTACCTTCTTTATGTTCCGTTAAATCTGCTGTGAAATGTTCTTAAAATGAACATGTGCTGAGTCACATTCCGAGACTGCTATAACATGAAATATATGGCAGAATGCAGGTAAAATAGAGCTGAAGACAATTCTCCCCCAAAGAGTTCAGTCACAAATTTAATTAACACATTATTTTTGTGATGAGCGTCATCAGCATGGAGATATGTCCTCTGGAATGGTGGCCGAAGCATGAATAGGCATATGAATCTTTAGCATATTTGGCATGTAAATACCTTGCAATGCTGGCTACAAGAGTCCCATGTGAACACCTGTTTTCACTTTCTGATGACATTGTAAATAAGAAGTGGGCAGCATTATCGCCCATAAATGTAAACAAACTTGTTTGTCTTAGCGATTGGCTGAATAAGAAGTAGGACTGAGTGGACTTGTAGGCTCTAAAATTTTGCACTGTTTTGTTTTTGAGTGCAGTTATGCAACAACAACATCTACATTTGTAAGTTGTACTTTCACAGTAAAGAGATTGCACTACAGTACTTGTAGGAGGTGAACTGAAAAATACTGTTTCTTTTGTTTATATTTTTTATTACAAATAGTTGCACTGTAAAAATGATAAAGTGAGCAGTGTACACCTTGTATTCTGTGTTGTAATTGAAATCAATATATTTGAAAATGTAGAAAAACATCCAAAATATTTAATAAATTTCAATTGGTATTCTATTGTCTAACAATGCAATTCAAATTGCAATTAATTGTTAATTTTTTAAATCGCTGCGATTAATCAACAGCTCTACTAAGAAGCTGTGTTATCTGGATATCAATTGTATAATACACTCAGGACTGTAAGGAAAAACAAAATCACAGATATGTTCGTTCCTGTATGTCTCCTAAGAGATGGACTAATCCCAGTAGATACTAAAAAGTGAAAGAAAAAAAAGGGGGGGGGAGGGAAGATGAGACTAAACACTGTTCAATAAATAGTATATAATACACAAGAAATCCAAAATTTCTGAACATCTGTTGGATGCTAACAGATGCATATAATCTGAATCTAGAAAATGCCTATTCTTCAGTATTCTGATATTTAAGAAAAACATCAGTAATGGAGGAATTATCACTGTAATTATGAAAACTGTTACCTAAATACTGTATCATACCACTTACAGCTCTTTAAAACAAAACAAAAAGCAAAAAAACCCACCAGACATCCGGCTGCTTTTGTCAGCACATACTCCTTAACTGGCATAAGCAGAATACAAAAATAAGATAATTTCCCTATTTTCTTTCACAAGAAGGTTCTAGTATTATCAATACAATTAAACAAGTGGATGACTTGCCATGTCTCAATGCAACTTGTTTCTGTTCAATCTGGAAGGACTGTCAAAACAAAGTTTTTCTTCAGTCTGACTTCCAACTTTTAATGCATTTTTTAAAGTATTTAAGAAAAGAAAAATGTAAAACCTAGTAAAATGTCACCATAATTTAGGACCAGGAGCTTAGAAATCAATATTCAATAAGCGATACAGTATTGAACTGGAAAAAAAAACCCAAACATGAAGACATCTCACCAGACCATGCTCGATGTGTGTTATTTCGTGAGTGTCTCTTTGGAAGGGAACGAAGTACTGTGGATGAGACATTGCGAAGGGTTTGGCTGACTCTTGTTAGTAATCTGTAATGACCTTCTCGTCCTTCCCTTAAAAACCCGTGTAGAGACATGGATGTATTCTTGTATTTTCAAAGTTATTCAACAAGGGGAAAAAGTTAACTCTTCAGACCTGTGTTCTGATGACACGTCCAAAAGAAGATTTTTTTATGCCAATGGCACCACAAAAAAGTTTTCTTCTCCAGTAATCCCAGTCGGGGGGTGGTGGGGGGAGGGCATTCAAATGCTATAAAAAGGGAGAGGATGTGAAAAATACAGAGGTTTTAAGAACTAGAAATAGGTGCAGGTCAATTATTTGTACTGTTCATGCTGTTCTGCAGAAACCAAAGCAAATAGAATATAATAAACTACTGCAGTTGTATCTCACCAACAGAAAATGCCAAAATAATTTCTAGATGAAGCTACAAGATTCTTTCAATTTCAAGTGCATTTATCACCTTAATACTGAACATATGACATCTTGATACAGAATAATACATTCACAGCTCTCTCATCTCCAGTGGCAGCAGATAAAAAAAAAAAACGTTTCTCACTTATGCAGGTGAGGCTAGCAGAAAAACCAACAGCAAAAGTGTTCAACAATACTTATTTTTCAATGCGGCATTGCATTGAGCTGCAACTTTTATAAACAACTTCATGCTGTTTTTGAAGAAGTCGAGAAGACACATCCAGATAGGTAATTCTTTACAGCAACATGCACTGTCCCACAGTATCAAAGAGTTGTTTTTCCATTTCCAAGTAACGCTGGCTCCATGTTTGCATCCTTTTCTCTGAAGTACAGGAATGTTCCACTGTCGCAAAGTGACATCTTAGGTTTTCAGTGAAGAAGGGCACTTGGAGGTCCTTTTCATGCATTCACAAATCAGCACTCAGCCAGGCAGAAATCTAATGCTGACACTCACTACACTTCCTGTGCCCACGTCTGCACCAGCCTGTATCCCCCCGAGGCCAGCACTGTGCTGATATCAGCAAATCAGAAGAAAATATTGATGCCAATACAATGCTGTACACTATAAAGGGTGTACTTTTTCACCAGTTTAGTCTGATTGGGATTTCCATCCCCCCTAAAACACAGAAAACCTGCACAGAACGGACCTGAGCCTTTCAAAGTCAAATTGAGTTTTCATACTAAGGAAACTGAAATGTCTTAAAGAAAAACTTGAATCTTCCTGGGAGTTTAATGAACAGCTAACAATGGGAAGGAAGGAAGAGGGAAATGGATCCCTGCTTTCTTAAAACATACCAGGAAATTCTGCACTGTCCGCTCCTGCGTCTCTTTCAATGTGGGAGAAAGAGGAAATTGATAACACTGCTTTACTTGGCAGTCAATTCTTTCCACTGACCTATGTTTAACTATATCTTGTGTGGTAACAGATTTATCACAATCCCATATATCAGAAAAATATTCTGAAGTACAGCATATCAACTAGCTCTCTTTTTAAAAGGAATCCCTCTGACATTTTTTAAGTGAACTAAAGATAGAATCCTTGTTTCAAGTCCCATTATACTGAATATCATTAACTTCCTAGAATATTTGTAGAGATACAAGGCAGGTGAGGTATATATATATATTTTTTTTTTACAACCAATTTCTGTTGGTGGAAGGGACCTAGCTAGCATGTATTCCACTCCAACAGCAGCCTATCAGCAAACCTGTTTCTGCTCGGGGGGGGGGGGGGGGTATTATAATTCTATCATGTATACTGATAGACCAGTAAAATCTTGTTCACTCGTGATAAAAAAACCCTCTGCAATCCTTATTTTAAGTGAAATTTATGACACAATGGAACTCGTAGGGGTGGTTGAAAAGGGCATTCTTAATGGTTACATCCTTATTTTACCTGTAGTCGAAGTTTGAGCCCTGAGAGCTGCTGGAGGCTGGGTATCATGAAGTAGAGCAAGAAGGATTCATATCAAATTACTTGTGCTGACAAACCTCCACTTGCATAGGGAAATCAGGAGCCTCACAGGTGAAGTGTTGTGCCTAAACTTCCTATTGCATCTTTTCTGCACAAAAGAAAGAGGACAGGCTGAATCTGCCTCACTGAGAAAGATTAACTGTTACAGTTGTGGCCTGCAGAATGCTAAACTTTCAATAAAAAACCCTGATAAACATGACAATTGCAAAATCTGACAACTAAGAAGAGACAAATACACACATTGATATACTTTATACAAATTTCATTCCCTTTCCATGTTGATATTAATTTGCTACAATAAATACTTGGACCATTACAAACCTGGTGGGCTAGCTTGATTACTCTCAACCAAAGACTCATTACACACACACACTCAGAAAATGGGGCAAGGGGAAAATCAGCTTAAATATGTACCAAACAATTGTTTTGGACATTTGCATTGTATTAGATGTTCAATGCCTAAGCAATAGCAAAACGAGTGAGAATGGAACTTAAATTTTGTGACAGATACAAAAAATAAACTAGCTGGTGCGTGCTAGCCAAGCACTCTCCTGAGCCGCCTGATGCTTATGCAGAACACTGACAAACCATGTGTGTCAATGTTCCCCCATAGCATCTGACTCCCTGGAGACCAACAGCTGTCTACTGCTACCAGCTAATTAAGTTACTCTTAGTTCAAATGGTGCTGGATTGTGCTGTGCTGCTGAAGGCTCATGGTTCAAATTCTGCTGATGACCCATGTGGGGAATCATTACGCTTAAGCGGGAGCAAAACTTCTGTGCTCTCTCCACCTACCTCCTATGTACCCTGTGCCACAAAGGCTGGATTGTACCCTTTCTTGTTGAAGATTAAAGCTTTAGGACTCAAACTGCAAAAGTACCAAGGACCCCCAATCCCAATGAAATCAGGGCATTAAGTCACAATCACGTTGCTACAAGTAGCTTTTAATTTTCTTTCATGCATTCAAATTTGTTCTTCGCAGCAAAGAAATTAATCACAACAATGGCCATGGCAATTCACAATCAGAAGGAAACAGATGGTATGATGCAGCATTTCCCAAACAGCAGCCATCCTCATATCACCAGAAAAAACAACCTGAGTATTTTCCTTGCTGTTGGGTTACTATAACCAATAAGTACACAGACAGGATTTCTTCTGTGCTCTGTACTGCATTAACAGGCTAATTAGCCATGTGAAAAGATAGCAATGTTCTTTGAACATTAATTGGCAATACTAACTAGACTGCACCTGATCCCCTCTTTCTACTTTGTAAACAATAATATGCACAGGGGAACACCACTGTGACTACATTTAATGACTATGCACAGAGTGGTGGAATCAGAAAAAAATCATGAACTGGAGCAGGTTTAATTTTTCCACTTACTTATTTGAATAATTTCTACTTTCAGCTGCACACAAGAATGTTACCATTCCATTAATTTCCATTTTATAAGTTGTTGAATCTTCCTTTGAGAATTTATGACTGTCCAAGCATTTTTTTCCCACCACAGTAAAGTAAGTTTAATTTCATGAGCTCCAAGAAAAACCAATTTGCTGTTTGACACACACATTATTTCTTTCACCTTTGTGTGCATACGGGTATCTTATCTTTGCTGAACATCTTGAAATCCCTGATGTCATTTTCCCAACACTGATGAGTAAGTTATTTCCTACAACCTTGTATTAACTACATAGCTCTGAAAAGTTCACATGTAGAACAAAATGACCCTCCTCCATGAGTGCAAAAGGTTCTGGTATCAGCACCAGTGCAGTTCTGGTGCACAAGAGGATGCAAGCACACATACCCTATATGCCCTCCAGCTCCCAGCACACAGGGGGTGGGGTGGGCTGAAGGATCTGCTGCTCTATGGATGAGTCCATCTTCTCTCCCACTCCTCCTGCAGGGGGGGCACCTTAGACCTGCAGGTGCTTCTGCAGACAGAGCTGCAAGCACAGCTTTGCAATCACTCTAAATCAAAGGGTGTACGCCAGTTTACATGTTGTATATTTGAAAAAAAAATTGTAAGGTGCTGTGTGTGTCCCTCAACAGCAGCATATGCTCAATGAGATCAGGAATCCAATGAACTGGAGGAGAAAACACAACACAAGGGCAGATGTTTATTAAAAAAAGGCTCAAGCTGTTAATTAGCTCACAGCACACAAACGATCATTGATCTCGCTGAAAAACCATCATAGAAACAAAAACATCAACTGGAATTATATTATATTGTCCAATAAGTTGGTTTCATTGCATGTATGTATGAAATTTAGCATAAAGTGATTCCTATTTTGTATTTTTACTTATTTCAGGTGTCTGAATAGAAGTATGCTATCTATAGAACCTGTATATTATCTTGCATTATGCTGTATTTGTTTTATAAATACGTGTGATAGCTCTTTCAAAGGATATATATCTATATAGATAGATTTTTTTTTAAATAAACTCACAAGATGAACACATACCATAGGCAAGAGAGATTGGTTTTGCATTAGCTGAGAGAGTGAAGCCCTCCAGGTTTGTATTAAACTCCTAAGGTTACAGCTTTTCTCTGACATTGGATGGGTAGATGCTACCACCACCCAAGTGCAAAAACCCCTTTGAGAACTCAGGAAGACTCACTTGGGAATTCCTTCCTGTGGGGTACCGTCAAGCCCTTTCTCCCTCATCTCCAGGAAAGAGCTGAGAAAGAAAAAGGAAATTAGCTGTTGCCACCAGCTAATTAAACAACATGTGCACAAACCTCTTAGGACACAAAATCCAATCCTGTTCTTAAAAGGTAAATTTTATTAAAAACAAAAAGAAAGAAAACATTTGAAAATGTAGGCTATTGCTAGATTTAAAAAAAAACAAAAAACCCACTTACAAAAATTCAGAATCAAGAATAACCTTCTTGAGGTCCAGCTTAAAGGTTACAAGCAAAACAAAAGCATTTGGGGTTAGCACAGAGGAGTCCACAAGCCCTAAAGAAATAAACAGAGATAAACCTAATCGCATCTTCCTAGACATTTCCTGATCTACTTACATATCTGGGGTTTTAAATGAGTAGTTTTTAGGTACGATTTGATGTTTTTTCATACCTGGCCCAAGCTCTTACAGCATAGCTGCTCTGACCCTTCTTTCTGAGAGAACAGAGACAAAAAGGAAGTTTTTTCCCCAATTTGTAAAAGTTCTAGCCTTCCCATTGGCTCTTTTGGTCAGGTGCCCATTCCCTTCCTTTTACCCATGCAGGAAGACTTTTTAACCCTTTACAGGTAAAGCAAGTAGAGAACAGAGGGATTTTATAGCTAACTGGCTAGGTGGGTCCATAAAAGGGAGCTACCCCCACCGCTTCATTTATCACAAATCCCCAATACATTGCCAGTAAATATTGGAAGTTAGCAAGTATATTATTAAAAGCACCACCTGGCTTCATTAGAAATCCAGACAAACCGTGAATTAGGTTGAATGTGAAAATTAGGTTAGTTGTCCAATCTTAGTCCTAACTGACAGCCTATCCCCAAAAGGTGGACCGTGACTGTTATAGCAAATGAATATAAGCCGTTCAGGACTGAGGTAAATTGACGTGTCTATTTATACATGCACTATAGCCCAGCGGCCAACCCTCACTCAGGAATTTAAATAGTTACCTCTCTCAAAAAACTTCACTTTATTTTTAACCCCATTACTGTTTAGCCATTCCCTAAAAATCACTAAAGCTCAGTTTAATGATTTCAGTTTAAAACAGAAGCAAAATATTTCACGAGTTATGAAATTCCATCATATATCTTCCCTTCTAGCCATAAAAGGATTCCAGTATCCTAGAGATACCTGGCAATATTTATGTTTCTTGAAATAATACCTAAAGGTAAAGGCTGTCAAACTTTTTTGAAAGTTGTTCCATATTGTAGGTCTGAATTTCCCAGTTTTAGCATTGTATTGGATTAAAAAAATAAAGTTATGACCTGTGTGCTAATGCTATGATTGGAGATAGCACATGGGTAGCAGTTCGTACTGGTCACACAGGCAATGAGATAGACTGAAGGGGATTATTTATTACACAAACTATAACGGAGGCACTGGTCACAAGCCACTCTAGATAAGGTTGTTTAACAACTCTCTCCGACCCTCCCAAAACAGCACTATGCAGGACAAGATGGGTGCAAACAGACAATTTTTGACACAAACAGCAGGAGAGAAGGAGCTTTGAGTGTTCTGAAGTAAATAGGTTCCAGTTATAAGCTTTTAATAGGTGCACAGTACATCTTTCACAAGTTTTGTTGCTAAACTCGTAAAACGTAAGATACTGCCTCTCTTCTCACGCTGTTCTGTCACAACTGAGATTAGTGAGGGAACTCAAGATGGCACTTCCTTCATTTAAAAAGAGGCGAAGCATTCTCCAACGAGAGCAACTTTGGAACATTTCCCAGTTATTCTGAAAGGCCTAAACTTGTTGGGCTTCAGGGATACTGCAAAGCCCATCATTATATGAGAAGGTTTCAGGAGAGGGATGCTGCTTGAGGGTAATAACTATGAAGGAAGAGAATTATTTTGCTGTAAAGTTTAATTAGTTATGGTGTATATACTGTAGATTGCTGTTAGAGCTGTACTTCTAAATAGCTGGCAGGGGCACCTAGAGTCTGGGATTAGGGTTGCCAACTTTCTACTCTCACAAAACTAAACACCCTTGCCCCGTCCCTGCTCCAAGGCTCTGCCCCCACTCACTCCATTCCCCCACCCCCCGACGCTCGCTCTTCCCCACCCTCACTCACTCGCTCATTTTCACCAAGCTTACTTAGCAGGTTGGGGTCCAGGAGGGGGTGCAGGCTCTGGGGTGGGGCCAAAAATGAGTGGTTCAGGGGGGCGGGAGGGGACTGTGGGCTGAGGCAGTGGGTTGGGATGCACGAGGGGGTGAGGGCTCTGGTTGGGGGTGCAGGCTCTGGGTTGGGGCCAGGGATGAGGAGTTGGGGGTGCAGGAGGAGGCTCTGAGCTGGGGGTGGAGCTGAGGGATTTGGAGTGTGGGAAGGGGCTCTGGGCTGAGGCAGGAGGTTGAAGTGTGGAGGGGATACGGCTTCTGGGCTGGGGGTGCGGGTTCTGGGTGGGGCCAGAAATGAGGGGTTCAGAGTATGGGAGGGGGTTCCAGGATGAGGCAGGTGGTTGGGGTGCAGGAGGGGGTTTGGAGTATGGGTGGGGGCTCCAGGATGAGGCAGGGGGTTGGGGTGTGGGGGTCTGAGGGCTCCTGCTGAGGGTGCAGACTCTGGGATGGGGCTGAGAATGAGGGATTTGGGGTGTAGGAGGGTGCTCTGGGCTAGAATCGAGGGGTTCGAGAGTGGGAGGGGGATCAAAGCTGGGACAGGGGGCTGGGGCATGGGAGAGGGGCAGGCTCCAGGTGGTGCTTACCTCAGATGGCTCCCAAAAGCAGCAGCACATCCCCCACTCCAGCTCCTAGGCACGACACAGCCAGGCGGCTCTGTGCGCTATCCTGTCTGCAAGCACCGCCCCTACAGCTCCTATTGGCCACGGTTCCTAGCCAATGGGAGCTGCAGCGTGGGACCTCTTGGTGAGAGCAGCGCACAGAGCCCCCTGGCTGCCCCTACACCTAGGAGCCAGAGAGGGGACATGCCATTGCTTATGGGAGCAGCAAGGAGCCTGCCTTATCCCCACCACACTGCCAACTGGACTTTGAACGGCCTGGTCAGCAGTGCTGACCAGAGCCGCCAGGGTCCCCTTTCGACCGGGCATCCCAGTCAAAAATTGGACACCTGGCAACCCTATCTGGGATAGGTTTTGTTTGTATAAATCTACACAAATAAAGTATGCAGCAGAGGATGGCTGCTTTGTGGCTATGTACATAGTCGAGTTAGTTTCTCCCTCTCAGTCAGCTGAATTACTCCAATCAGGTCAGGACTCACTGCTAAATGCAGGGAGTACTAAAAGGGATGCTTCTGCTGCTACCACTGCTTTCTTCAGAAAAATGTTCCCTCTGGTTACCAGTAGGACAATATACACTGACCTAGGAGTCAAGTGAGCCTCAATTCCATTCACACCTCTTCCACTGTCTGTCCTAATCCTTTTCTTGCATTTAATATATATATTTTTTAATCTGGCATATTGTTAGGTACAACTGTTTTATATTAAAGTATATGTTTAGAAATTCTTCATATTTTTGTAGTATTACATTGATTGCAAATGTATAATATTAGCTATATTTCATTTTCACAGAAGTAGTGTTACTTCTAATATCTTATAAAGATGGCATGTTATAAATAATACCTTCGAGAAATCTTTAAGAAATGCTAAGAAAATCCCTGAATTGTCAAAAGGGAAAAGAATTTTTCTTGATAATTGTTATAATGCAGCACTGTGTGTTTTCCTTCCATTGGACAATGTCTATAGGGATGCAAGATTGACAAATCACATAAAAGTCTATGTAAAACTTTGAATAAAGGATGAGATTTTCATAATATAATGAACACAGAATTCATTCTGAACTGCTCATTTTAATCACCACCCAAGTGGGCCTCCAACAGGGTCTTTATGTAAATTAACATATATAATTAAACAAAATTGTGAGAAACATTAAACTGGAAAGGAGGGAGTTGTCAGTGTGAGGTCTACCAGTTTCCTAGTCAGACAAGCAAACTTTAATTCTAAACTGTCCGATAAGCAGACTGGGGAAAAAATTCTGATCAGTTAGAGAACTATCATAGTCGCTTCTTAAAAACACAGGTAATGAAAGGTATTCACACAAACAGATCTGAACAGAGTAAGAGACTAGGCCTTTTTAGATCATCTGGAATTGTCACTAAAAGTCAAAGTGTAAAAATTTAAAGCTCTGACAGTTGGGAATCAATAGCCATCTTTCTATCTCTCAAAGCCTGGCACAAATGTGGTGGTGATGATGCAGTTACCATGGTTACAATTCTTAGCGAAAGTGAGCAGCTCATTCTATCCTTAGCGGATTATTTGCCTGCATGTGCTGTTTTTTGGTTTTTTTAAATTCAGTAAGCAGACATAACACATTTCAATCAGCTTCGGTGTCATGTGCCAAGCTTTTGGATACATAAAGAGACTATTGATTTCCCATAGTTGAATAGATTATATAATTTTTTCTTGTATTCAGTGATGCTTTCACTAATTCTTGGTTTTGGAGAGAGATTCAGAGATTTACTGGATCAGGTTTAAGCACTGTCTATGACTGTGCCAGGGCATTTCCAGAACCCAGATGTTCAATGCACTTAAGTGATTTGCTGTACTACTCAGTCCATGCACAATGGCCAGTCAAAGGATGTTGAAAGACACCAATAAACTACACACACTGAACGGACATAGGAGATGATGAAATGACATGACCTCACTATGCAAGAAGCCTTGCAGGCAAGATGGGAGCAACAATAAAGAAAGGACATAGCAAATGAATCCCTACATACATATACATACACACATATACATACATATACATACATATACATACATATACATACATATACATACACACATACACACACACACACACACACACACACATACACACACACACACACATACACATACACATACATATATAAAATCTTATCCTACATCCTAAGAGGAGAATACTTCACTGTAAGATCCTTCCTGTGAGTAATGCCTACAAACAAATTGTATGGAAATTGGGAACCTCCATGCCCAAGATCTCCATAAACTAAAGGTCCATCCCAATGAATATCTCCCTCCCCACAAAAATCAGGCCTTATAGGGGAGTTGCCACATTTGCTGTGTCCAGACTGTTTTTCCAATATTATAAGTGGTGCTTCCCATTTGCGAGTCAAAGTTACTGCCTTGTCAGCTGTCGGAGAAAAACAGAGTTTTTACTATTTGTTTAGGTATAGCAAGTCAGATGCTTTATTAACTCTCACAATTGCACAGAGGGAGAGAGCTAAGCAGGTCTCTCAACAGGTAAACAATTACAGCAAGCATTTATACTTTTTGTTACAGACAATAATGAGCAACAGTTGCATTTTGTTTATACATAGGCCATCTTGATATTTCATTTTCTTGCCAACATACAATATTTTTTATACCTTATTTACACAAGGTCTTCTACACATTATTTATACCAGGTCATAGTGACTTCTTACACAGTTCTTTTTCACCCGCCTCACACAATCCTCGCTTCTACAAATCTCGCGTTATCAGGGTTACAGTTAGCCTGACTCTTGCTAACGAACTGTCATGTATTGCATCCCCTTCCTGTCAGTTCTTTCTCTGCTTCCACACAGCCATCCCTGCTGTGCCGTAAACATCACGTGAGAAGCAGGGATGGCCAGTATAGTCCTCCTCTGCATTGTACAATCAGAAAGCCCAAGTCAGATTTGGCCATATCAGCTGTCTCGGCTCCCATTTATAACAAATGGAGACAGTGACCATGGGGATACTCCATTAGCTCTGAGCATTACTGCATTGAATACCTCTGCTCTATACCCCTAGAGACAGAAAATAGAACTGGAGAGCACTACACCTATTGACCTGCCCCCATTACAAAATCAGATTGGATTTCCTGATACATCCTAAGGGATGTAGCCAAGCAGGGAAGGGAAATGGTAAAGTCACAGAAGTTGCAATTCCCATGACAGATACCCAATAATCATAAGCACGTATGTGCGCACACATTGTATGTTTTGAACATACAGTACAATGAATCCCAATCAAACAAAAATCATGCTAGGGAAAGTTTTGTGGCGAATACACAATCAGAGAAAAATCAAAGAATGTTGATTTATTGATAATTTGTCTGCAGAATGCAGATCTAGATAAAAACTTTTCCAAAATCCTGGTACAAAGAAATGGGGGTTTGGTTCAGGCCCATTTTAGCTCTTTAACTATCAGTTTACACAGACACTGCTGCTGTACTGGACACTTCTAAAGATTTACAGTAGCATCCTCTACCACAATCAAATTATGTCTTCCCCCCCCTCTTCAAACATTTGAACTAGGATGATGAAAATTCCAAAAATCCGTAATACTTGTTCTTTTTGCAGGGTCCAATAGCTGCTTTCAAAAACCCACACAAAACAAAAAAAGAAAACTGACTGCAACAAAAAGAAAATATCAACTTATTTCTTAAGCAGTCAAAGTCCTGGAACCTTCTATAAAGGCAGTGTAAAGGCACCTTGATTAGAAAATCTGTAAGGTCATTACCGGGGAGAGGAACAGAATCCTTCTTCCCAGAATTCAGCAGGGTGAATACAAAAGGATTTTTTATTTTTTTATCCGATTTTTTAAATTTAAATTATAACAATTTTCTTAAAAAAATAAACTCTTTTAAAATGAAATCTGAATTTAATACCAAATACTAAAATTATAATCTCTTAAAACAATCATATATATAAAATTTAAACGTTTTAAGAGATAAGTGTGTATTTATCTCTCTCACACAGAATCCATGAGCTTCTATCACATACTTTGAGTTAAAGGCTGCTTTTCTATATAAAGGAAGAATCAGGGGGGAAAAAAATCATCTCACTTTTGAGGTCATGCTTTATAAGTAGGGCCTTACCAAATTCATGGTTCTTTTTGGTCAATTTCATGGTTTTAGGATTTTAAAAATAGTAAATTTCATGATTTCAGATATTTAAATCTGAAATTTCACGGTGTTGTAACTGTAGGGGTCCTGACTCAAAAGGGGGTTGTGGGGGGGGGGTTGCAAGGTTATTGTAGAGGGATTGCGGTATTGACACCTTTACTTCAACACCACCACCAGCATCAGCACAGAACTAAGGATGGCATAGTATGGTATTGCCACCCTTACTTCTGCACTGCTGCCTTCCGAGCTGGGACCTCAGCCAGCAGCCACCACTCTCCGGCCCCCCAGCTCGGAAGGCAGCAGCAGCGCAGAAGTAATGGTGACATGGAATGGTATTGCCACCCTTACTTCTGCGCTGCTGCTGGCAGGGCACTGTCTTCAGAGCTGGGCACCTGGCTAGCAGCCCCTGGTCTCTGTGCACCCAGCTCTGAAAGCAGTACAGAAGTAAGGGTGGCAGTACTGCAACCCCCCTACAATAGTCTTGTGACCCCCACACTGCAATTCTCTTTTGGGTCTTGACTCCCAGTTTGAAAAACGCTGGCTCCCCCCCAGTGAAATCTGGTCTTTTGTGTACTTTTACCCTACTATACAGATTTCATGGTCCATGAAGCATTTTTCATGGCCGAATTTGGTAGGGCCCGATTTATAAATATGGCACAATAGTTATGTACTGTATTAAGATCTTGTTTAATAAAAATAAATTTGATATATTGTTTTGTTTAAATTCCAGCTACCATCCTAATGCAGCTTGATACAAATCATGAGCAAAGAGTTAAATTAGCTAGTAAATAAGTGATATATCATTCACCATTTTCTAACATACTCAAAATGTACCATTCAACAATTCTATTGCTTAATATTTTCAGATTCTTAGTAAATAAATGTATATATAGTGTTTTACCTTTCAAGCTATCAATAAGATGTACTAAATCTAATGCAAAGGTTCTATTTATTATATATCAACATGTTCTAATGGTTAGATCAGCCAATGAGAATGCACCTTTCTTTAGAAAATAAAGTAAAAATGGAAAAGCTGATTAAAATTGATTTAAACTGAGGCTTTTCACTTGGTGACTTCAATCAATCCACCCTGGAATTCAGAGCACCAGCTCTGCCACTTTCTGCTGACTTTAAAACACCACACCCCTGTGAAAAGCTATTGTAATTCCCCAACACAGGGGTTTCAGCCAGTGGACCTGAGTAATCGTCAGCCCACTGGTCACACCCACTTCCCCATCAGACTGCCTTGGAAAAAGTTGCTGTGGATCACTACACCCTAAGCTGATAGAAGATGTAGGGTCCATGTGTGCAGTCTGCCTCACCTATGTAGCAGTACTACTATGGTCCAGCTGAATTCAGGGCCTTGTGCATCCACAGAGAAGGATGAGAGCAACTTTTGGTCCTTAGCTATTTTGGCTGTTTCAGTTTCTCCCTGAATAATTTAATAAAATTATATCTTGTTTACTTTAGAGTGATGTAACGGGAAAGAGTAGAGAAATCAAATATTTAAATTATTTACATACACACTGTAGAAATATCACGAAATATTTACCCATTGGTCACAAACAGAGCAATTTCTAAGCATGGCAGCCAAACTCCTCCTTCAAAAGTCACAAAAATGGTCTTCAGGTTTGTATTAGCTTATGATACACTAGCAAGACTTGGCAAAATGCATGTATGATAGTGCAGATATACAGCCAACTTCAACACTACTAGTCTATGAACACAATTCTGGCTGGAAGTAAAGTAATGGGATTTTACAATTCAATTGGAAGAATTTTCTACTATAGTCAATTAAGCTTCTATTCAGTATCTCAGTGGAACATAACTGAACAAGTGCTCAGTACTGTCAAGCACAACCAGCTGATTAGGTTATCAAAGATACAAAGGAGTAAATTCTAAGTTCATTTGGAATGGATGGATAATGCTAGAAAATACTGAACAGATGCGAAGTCCGCTCTCTCACTCTCCAATTTACCAACTTCCTCCAGCTTGCTTAAACATCAGAGTACGTATTCTTCTTTCAGTTTTCTGGAATAAAGGGTTAGGAAATAATAGGCAATTGTTGAACTTCTATACAAAGTCAAAGAACCTCTACAAATGATGCAGACAAATGCTGGGAACAGACTTCCTCAATATCCAGCCCCTTACAAACACCCTTATAATGCTTTAGGAAGCTAGTCCTTTTTTTTTTTAAATTCACGCAGTTCAACAAGCTTTTTCTCATATATAATTAAACCAAAAATAAAGTTAAGAACCAGAATACAGATCTGAAATGGTTAACAATTCTTATTTGAAAACACAAAATAACTCTGAGATAGAATAAAATACCGCTTCAGATAAATTTGCTGGTTTATAAAACTTGGAATTTTCTTGAAAATTGCTTTAAAAGATATTTCCTCCTAAGTGTCTGTTCATCTTTCAGAATATATACTGTTGCAATCTCCACACAAAGGCCCTTCTGTGAACAATCCATTGGCTATCTAGCGCCTCCACCCCCACTTCCATTTAAGGGTCATCTGAACAAGCTCCCCTTTCTCTTCCGAAGTGAGCTCCTCTATAGTAGAGTTCATCAGAGTAGCATTTATTCTTAGAAACTCAGTGTCAAAATCTATTAAACCTATAAAGATACAAAACCCCTTTAATTTACATGTCTTGCTGTTAAACATCCACATGTCTGATGTACATGATGTTAGCTCTTAGCTATTCCCTGGCCTTCATAAACAATTGATGCTTTTCATAAATGCTAAGGCCAGAGGGGGCCATTATGATCATCTAGTCTGACCTCCTGCATAACACAGGTCATAGAATTTCACCAATAATTCCTATATTGAGCCTAGAACTTCTGGCTGAACTAAAGCATATATTTTAGTACAACTCTGACAGAGTTTTAGCTGCAACAGTGCCGTCTTACCTTTATAAAAAAAATTTAAGGGCACAATTCAATAAAAACATCTGTGCAGTTTCTATCTGACTAAAACGCAAACAGTGGCACTGTCAGAAATGGCATAAAACTGGTTTTCAGATTATTATTTTAATAAAGATAATTGATATATTACTCAACAGCACAGCTCCAAAATATTCTACAACCATAATAATGTCCAACCAAGAATCAACATACATAAGGTGTGAATTACTGTGGCATTAATTTATTAATGGTTAGAAGTGCTATAAAGTATATCAGATGGAAAATGCTATGCAAATTCAAAGTATTTATGTTCTTTTTGAAGATAAAAAAAAATTAAAAAGGCTGACCCAAACTAGAACTCTGAGACTGAACATCCCAAAATGTTGAAGAAGAAGTTTCTTTTGGAATCCAGATTCAAAACCTTGCAGCGAGAGCAAGGTCTGAGCTTTTTCTCCTCAATCTCTTGGAAATGTATTGATTTATTTTTGTAAACAAGGCAGGGGTGGAGGGGGGAGGTAGAATGAGGATGATAATCCAAAATGGTTTCTAACAAACTGTAAACTAACACAAATCATATGTTATGTTTAACATACATGACAGCATCACTTTAAAATACTTCTTGCTGAAGCTACATTCTATCCTAAGAGTATAGTATTTTGGACCCAACAGAGATTTTGCAGGTGAGCAGCATAAAATAGTTATTTAAACACCTAAAATAATAAAAGCAAATTCATTGTGCATACGAGTGACTGTACAATAAGTTATTTGTGAAGTAAATACAAAAGAAGATATTCTTGGATCTTATAAGGATTTTGAGGTCTTCAATAGAAGAACAATCATGGTATAATGTGATGTAGAATTTTTAAATTGAAATATTGTGCAAGTTACTCTTTTTATATCATAAGAAAGTCCCATTTCAGGAACTACAGTAAAGCGATATGTGTAGAGATGACTAGAGGATGGAAGTTCCGTTTTGTGAAGGATTTCAAAACGTGGCTTCATTTCAAATCTAAGCAATAAAAAACGGTTACTAACCTTCCATAACTGTTGTTCTTCAAGACTGGTTACTTATGTCCATTCCATGTTCACTGTACGTGCACCGCTTGCATTGTTGCTGGAAATTTTCCCATCAGTAGCATCTGTCGGGCCAGCTCTAGCGCCCTCTGGTGCAAAGCATTTATGCACCGGTATCAGGGGCACTGCCAGCCATGCACCCTCTCAGTTCCTCCTTGCCAGCCAACTCCGATAGAGGGGTAGGAGAGTGGGTCGTGTAATGGACATGACATCTCAAACAACAACAACAGATAGGGAAGATTAGTAACCACGTTCTTACCCTCCACCAAGAGGGCAGAGAATTCTTGTCTCAAATCCTGAGGTAGAGAGTCTGAATTTGGACAAGGAGTCCCACAAACAGTAGTTGTATCTCCCCAGTAGGGCTTGCTGGTTTGAGATATGCAGCTTTAGATGACTCGTTGAATAAACCTTCCTCCCAGACAGATCCAGTTTTCACATGTCTTTGTGTTTGGAGGGTAGCGTCCATCTTGTTGGCTATTGACACAACGAGGGACCCTGGAGGGGGGTGGAAGACTAGGTATTTCAGACCTGCGGGCTGGCACATATTTCTTTTCCACCCTCTTTGAGGTGGGGGGTAGAGAAGGAGTTTGCCACAGGGCCTTGACAAACCCACTGCAGCCTCATTAATGGGTAAGGCCACTTTAGAAGGAGTTGATGCAGCCAGAATGTTGTTAAGGCGATAGGATGATTCCTTAAGGATCTCAGTCTCTAACCCCAGGTTAGCTGTTATCTGCTTCAGAAGGTCCTGATGGAAGTGAGCTACTCAACCCCAAGCTGTTCTTATCTGGGGAGGAAAAGGAAGAGGCTTGTACCAGAGGAGGGGCTTCTTCCTCTTCCTTAGCCTCAATGTCGAAAGAGCCACATCTTGAACATTGGTACCGGTGTTGGTACTGGAGTCAGAGTCTGGTGCCAAGTGGGGAGGAGCAGTAGCCCGCCTCTCAGAAGGCGCTGAGCAAGACCAGGGGGAAGAAGGACCCGGTACCGGGGGAAAACCCCCAAAGGTTCCAGTATGGCCACTGCCCACTTGGACAGGTGCAGAAGGAAGGTAGTGGCCCTTAGGCTGGATGTAGGATGCCACCTCAGACTCAGATGAAGAGTCCTCCCAAGGTGACCACAGTGGAGCAGTACCCCTCTCTACCTCCATTCGGTGAGGCAAGTGGATCAGAGACGGTGTCGAAGATGGTATCATGGTCAGCTTGCTCCTAGAAAGTCCCAGGAGGCCCAATGCTGGTGCTCGGAGCCCCGCGCTCTTCTGTTCACAGTGGTTGAAGCCAGTGGCTGTTCCATCAGAATCGGTGGGAGTGTCAATAAGTCCCTGGCTGCTAAAAAGGCCTCAGGGATTGATGGTACCAGCAATCCGTTGGTGCCGCGGTTGCTTCCAGGCATTGGCAGTCTCCTGTACTGGACGGGCAGAGTTGACAACACCCCACAGGCTTCCCCATATTTCTCCTTATGCACCAGTGAATGCCCTCCATCAGTGAGATGCTTTTTATACTTCTTCCTCAACACCGGAGATGGGGAACGGTGCTGGGAAATGCACAGTGCTGGAGGAGCACTTTGTACCAAGGCTGAAGCGCTTGGTGTAGAATCAGAGTGGCTTGGCTCTGAGAGAGGCTTCCATTAGGACAGCCTTCAGTCTCATCACTGTCCTTTTCAACGTGGGGTTGAAAGCCCTGACAAATATCGAGCACCAGTCTCTCACGTGAGTTTCTCCCAAACACTTCAGACAACTGGAGTGTGGGTCACTCATGGGCTTAGGGCTTGCCACAGGAAACACAAGGTTTGAGGCCCAGGGACCAGGGCATGCCTGGCCCTGGGGGCAAAGAGCCCATCAACGATAGTATTAGAGAACCCTTTCCATATCAACTATATATAGATAGATATAGATATAGATACATACACACACACACACACACATACATACACACACACTAAACTATACTTAAACTATGAAAACAGAGTCCAAAAACCACCGAGAAGAAGCCTTGTTGAAGAAGAGTAGTTCCAGCAGCCGTCACAGGTGGTAAGAAGGAACTGAGAGAGTGTGGCCAGTGGCATCCCTTATACCAACGCATATGCGTGCAGCACCAGAGGGCGCTACAGCCAGCCTGACAGATACCATTGAGGGTAAAATCTCTGGCAACGGTGCACGCAGGATGCACACACCTAACATGGAATTGACAGGAGCAAACACTTGAAGAAACAACAATTTTAAAATTCTTCATGAAAGAAAATTCTGGGGAAAAAAAGTTTTAGTTTGATCAATACATTTAATTGTGACAAAACTAAAATGTTTTGATTTTTATTTATTTTGTATTGTAATAGAATACAATTTTTTAAATAAATTCAAAATGAAAAGTAGTTTCAAAATGAATTATCAAAATGTTTCATTCCAGGATGTTTCAATGTTGTCACAAACTTTTTACTCCCATTTTCTCCAAAAATGAAATTCTGGTGAAATTGACCCAATTGCACAATTTTTTTTTAAAAGAACTGTATATTCTGTCACAATATGGGTAAACTGAAGTTTCTTAACCTGCCCCCCTTGTAAATAAAACCACCTTGGCAGAAAATATCTTATCTCTCTCAAGGCCCTGTGAAAAAGTAATAATTAGTTCATCCCTCTTTCATTAAGAGAGATTTTATCCTGCTTGGGATCCCCTGCTGTGATTTCTCTCTCAAATTCAGACTTTTAAAGAATATTAATGCTGTATTCTTTAAATGATGCTGAAGTATCGAAGCTTTCAGAAACTTGTCACCTGGTATAGCTGGATTACATGTGGGAAGGATACGGTACTCTGAATAGCATTTAAAGACATTTTACTTACTACCCTGTTTCCCCGAAAATAAGACAGTGTCTTATATTAATTTTTGCTCCCAAAGATGCGCTAGGTCTTATTTTCAGGGGATGTCTTATTTTCGGGGAAACAGGGTAGTATCTTACAGAAAACAGAGATAGAAAAAGATCACCACTTAGGTGATCTAATCCATACCCTATCAATGCAAGACTGGTCCCTATAGAAAACACACACACACACACACACCTGGTATCAGTAGATTATCTCTTAATTTGATATTATATTTACTGATTTGATCAGAGACTTTAATTTTATCTAAGGGTGTCAAAAAGCTCAGCAAAAATGAATTAAGATTCAGCACCTCCACAAAATAGGTACTATTACACTCATTTCATAGATGGGTCAATTGAGGCACACGGGATGGGGGAGGGAAGTGCATGGCCCGGCGGAGGGCATAGCAAATCAGTGAGTATGGAATAAAACAGGAAGTCTGACTCAGACTACACTGCATATATCCTGCCTGTTTTTCATTAACTTTCAGATATACATGGACTTCTTGAGTCCATGATTTAAGGGATTATCACAACCATAAGAAGAAACCAGACAGCTTGAATAAGCTCTAAATTCAAATTCAAATGTCCCCCTCTATATTACATTAGGAGCTAATGGCATGCCCAAGGCTAAGTATGTATAAAAATATCTGCATTCTGGCATCAACTGCATTTTCCCTCATCAGGAATTAAAAATAAATAAAAACTTAATAACCAATGGAAACTGCTAAATATTTAGGAGACCAAAGTACTACAGTTCCAAAAGATGACTCTTAATCAAATCGGTGTGTGTATAATATTTCACATTTTAAAAAATTCTCCCCAACTCCATGGCTTTTTATGCAGGGTAATAAAAAAGCACAGCCGGTATCTGATGGACTCTAATGCAACCATGACATAATGAGGACTGTCTTGGTCATACCAGGACAGATGGTAAACTTATAACTAGGATATCTATAGGTGCCAATGTATGGCTCAAATCTAAAATAGGGTTCCTCACCAGTAAAATGCAATAAAATATTTTACACACTGCAGAAAACTGCATACATTGCATGTAAAGAACAGTTATTGAAACTACCTTTATAAGGAACTGTATAAATAGTTAGTAAATTATCTTCTGTTTTACTTTGATAATTAGAACTACATTGTAGCTGCTTGGACACAGATGTGCAAAGGGGTCAGAATCAAGAGAAGGTGCAGAAAGCCTTTTCCCTGCACCCACGTAGAAGACAGACAGAACAGCAGTGCATTTTGGTATTGTGATGGCAGGTGTGACTGCACCAGCATCACACAGAAAACTACCACCACCACACTCCATAACATAACATGATACCTCTTCATGTTACCTCAAACCACAATGTTCATTTTTGCTGAAACGAATTTCAAAGTTATATCTAATTTAATAATTAGACACTTTAAAGTCCACTCTTAATTATATCTCTCTGTTTCTTTAGGCATTAATACTTTCAAGGTTTTTCTCTCCCATTTAATATCTGTGTTTTGGATTAATGTAACAATCTGTACAAACTCTGTTGACATATACCATATCACCACTGCGTGAGAAAGAGGGCAAAATTTACTGGCTCAGAACAAAAAATAAATAAATAAATTGTGCTTACTAAAAATAAAGCATTTACTAACACTGTACAAAAGCTTTCAGCCATGTCTTCATGGATCACCATCTTGTCACAGACTGAAATCTTGTCTGAAGGAATAAAATGTGCCTTAACCAAGGTCATTTAAGATTCTGTGCGATTGTCAGATAAGAATACTGATGCTGAAGCACAATACCCAGACTAGGCAGTTTGCTCGTTACACCCACACACTATTTACTCACACACTGAGTGCAAATCTGGAAATTAGCAAATTCCAAATTGGGTAACCACATTCTGTCCATTTAAATTCTCCCTGTAATTTCAATTAAGTAAGTTACTCACCTTCACTGCCAGCTTTAGAGTGTTGCCAGAGATGTTAAACAGTGCACTGCCCTTGTATATTTGTGTAAGGTACGTAAAGAACTTTGGAAAGATTCTGGACAAATGGTGCTATATAAAATACAAGCGATTATTAATTTATACAGTAACACTAAACTTAAATCTTGTTTAAAATAATTTGCATTGGGATTTTATATCTCATAAACTGACATCTTTTATCTTATAAAATTAGAGTCTCCTTCAATTGTAAAGGTTAGGTGGAGAACAAGATGACAATTCAAAGTCCACATATTGCAAATTTCTTTTACCAGGGAAGCACTTAAGACCTGATCCAACTCCCCACAAAGTTGATCAGACTCTCAATTACCTCAGTGGAAGTTGAATTGGACCCTTACAGTGATTGGCACTGTAAAGAAGCCTAAGGCCCCAATCTCACAACTGGCTTCATGTGGGCACAGGAGTCCATTTGCCTGGAGCCTGTTGCAGTATTGGGGTCTAAAATCACTATATTAAATGCAATAAGAAAATGAGATAGGCTCTAAAAAAAACAAAAACACACAACACTAATATGTAGGTTTTAACGTAAACCAAGAAGAAAAAAAGCCTCTTCTGAAACAGCCACAGTTGAACAGCTTCCATAGAAAATAAAAACTACATTACAAGCCATACAAAAATCCAGTTAACCACACAATCAACTCAGCCTGCCAATTAAATACAGGAAGGGTTCATAGAATCATAGAATATTAGGGTTGGAAGAGACCTCAGGAGGTCATCTAGTTGAACCCCCTGCTCAAAGCAGGACCAACCCCAACTAAAATCATCTCAGCCAGGACTTTGTCAAGACTGGCCTTAAAAACCTCTAAGGATGGATTTCAGAGTAACAGCCGTGTTAGTCTGTATCCGCAAAAAGAAGAACAGGAGTACTTGTGGCACCTTAGAGACTAACAAATTTGTTAGTCTCTAAGGTGCCACAAGTACTCCTGTTCTTTTTTCTAAGGATGGAGGTTCCACCACCTCCCTAGGTAACCCATTCCAGTGCTTCACCACCCTCCTAGTGAAATAGTTTTTCCTAATATCCAACCTGGACCTCCCCCACTGCAACTTGAGACCATTGCTCCTTGTTCTGTCATCTACCACCACTGAGAACAGTCAAGCTCCATCTTCTCTGGAATCCCTTTAGGTAGGTGAAGGCTGCTATCAAATCCCCCCTCACTCTTCTCTTCTGTAGACTAAACAAGCCCAGTTCCCTCAGCCTCTCCTCGTAAGTCATGTGCCCCAGCCCCCTGATCATTTTTGTTGCCCTCCGCTGGACTTTCTCCAATTTGTCCACATCCTTTCTGTAGTGAGGGGCCCAAAACTGGACACAATACTCCAGATGTGGCCTCACCAGTACCAAATAGAGGGGAATAATCACTTCCCTCCATCTGCTGGCAATGCTCCTGCTAATGCAGCCCAATATGCCATTAGCCTTCTTGTCAACAAGGGCACACGGCTGACACATAGCCAGCTTCTTGTCCACTGTAATCCCCAGGTCCTTTTCTGCAGAACTGCTGCTTAGCCAGTCAGTCCCCAGCCTGTAGTAGAGCATGGGAGTCTTCTGTCTTAAGTGCAGGACTCTGCACTTGTCTTTGTTGAACCTCAGATTTCTTTTGGCCCAATCCTCCAATTTGTCTAGGTCACTCAGGACCCTATCCCTACCCTCCAGTGTATCTACCTCTCCCCACAGCTTAGTGTCATCTGCGAACTTGCTGAGGGTGCAATCCATCCCATCATCCAGATCATTAATCAAGATGTTGAACAAAATCGGCCCCGGGACCGACCCCTGGGGTACTTTGCTCGATACTGGCTGCCAACTAGACATCGAGCCGTTGATCACTACCCATTTAGCCCGACAATCTAGCCAGCTTTCTATCCACCTTATAGTCCAGTCACCCAATCCATACTTTTTAAACTTGCTGGCGAGAATACGGTGGGAGACTGTATCAAAAGCTTTGCTAAAGTCAAGATATATCACATCCACCGCTTTCCCCCGTAGCCACAGAGCCAGTTATCTCATCACAGAAGGCAATCAGGTTGGTCAGGCATGACTTTCCCTTGGTGAATCCATGTTGACTGTTCTTGATCACCTTCCTCTCCTCCAAGTGCTTAAGAAAACGAACCATCTACATTGTCTTATCCTTTAATTGTACATCTTTTGACATAATAGTCTTTCATGCAATCTCAGTCCTAGTTAGACTCAAGATGAAATTCAGTAAAGACAAATTCAAAGTACTACACGTTGGAAGAAAAAAAAAATCAAATGCCCAGCTACAAAATGGGGAACAACTGGACAACCAGTAGTACTCCAGAAAAGGAGGGGGTGGGTGGCATTATAGTGGATTACAAATTGAATACGAGTCAACAATGTGATGCAGTTGCTAAACAAGGGTAATATAATTCTAGGGTGTATTAACAGGAGTGTGTAAGCAAGATATAGGAGGTAACTGTCCTGCTCTACCTGACACTAGGGAGGCCTCTGTTGGATACGGTGTCCAGTTTTGGGCTCCACACTTTAGGAAAGAGGTGGACAAATTGGAGAGAGCAACACAAGTGATTTAAGGTTTAGGAAACCTGGCCTATGAGGAAAAGTTAAAAAAAAAAAAAAAAAAAAAGAGAACATGATTAGTCTTGAGAAAAAGACGACTGAGGGTGGACCTAATAACAGTCTACAAATATGTTAAATGCTGTTATAAAGAGGACGGTGATCAGTTGTTCTCCATGTCCACTAAAGGTAGAGCAAGAAAGAATGGGCTTAATCTGCAGCAAGGGAGATTTAGGTTAGATATTAGAAAAAACTTCCTAACTATAAGGATAGTTAAGTACTAGAACAGGCTTCCAAGGGAGGCTGGGAAATCCCCATGATTGGAGGTTACTAAGAACACATTAGACAAACACTTATCAAGGATAGTCTAGGTTCACTTGGCCCTGTCTCAGAGCAGGAGGCTGGACTACATTTTTATGATTCTGTGATTATAGAGGCAACATTATAGACCATGGAGACTGAATGCAATACAAGTTTCTTCCACACCACCCTCAAAGTTCTCTAGATTTACTAATTGCTAGCTAAAGAAAATTCAGTAGGTCACATAAGCACATTATTGCAAGTAGATTGCAAGGCCCAGACTTTCAAAAAAAGCACAGTACATATTTACAAACCTAAATGAAGTGGCCAAATTTTCAGAAGCACGTTGTACCCCGCAGTTCTAGATGGTACTAAATCACATTGAGCAATTTCAAAGGTGATATTTTATGCCACTTTCCATTCAGTTTTATTTAAAAAAAAAAGTGTCACAAAGGTGAATAGCGTAGCAATCTTGGAATGGAACAAAAATTCTATTTCATGACTTATTAAAGCTGACAGAGTAAGACCAAACTAACCCTGAGCGAGGCAGAGAACAATTTAGGCCACTGCCTGGGTATCCAGGTGACACGTGATCTTCATCATAATGGTATCATGGAAAGACAAACGAGGGCACAAAGAGGAACCTAAAGGGGCATGACACAACAGTGACAATATTGACAAACTCTTTAATTTTATTTTATTCAGCTTTATACAGAGCCAAAAAGGAACTACCACAAAGAGCATGAAATGCTGAAGCTATTCATCCACTCGTACCCTCCCCACCTTAGGCTAAGAGCTTATCAGTTTCTTTAGGCATGTCTTCACTACGGAGCTGAATCAGTGCTACTGCAATTGATGCAGTGGCATCGATTTAGCAGATTTGGTGAACACTCACTAAGTCGATGGCAGAGCACTCTCCCATCTATTTCTGTACTCCACCTCCCCGAAAAGCGTAAGGGAAATCGGCAGGAGAGCATCTTCCATCAACATAGCGTGGTGTAGACACCGTGGTAAATGTATCTATCTACATCAACTTCAGTTACATTATTCACCTAATGAAGTAGTATAGCTTAAATCGATTTACCACAGTAATCTAGACCTGGCCTTTATGGTGGTATGGGGAACAAAATAGCCGACATTCTTTTTTTTCTCTATCCTTCTCCCAACCCTCCATCCTGTGCTTCTAGACAGATATGTCCCTCATATTTCCCACTTCCAACACGTCAAGTGAGGCTACCTTAACTCCTTCTCCTCCCATCTTTTGACATACATTCACCGTGCCTCCTTTCTTTTATGGTCCCTTTGGGTCCTTCTTACCCAGGTACTACTATATTTAATCCCCTGTAGCCCACTGCAATTCGTAGACCTCCCTAATCCCATGTGTCACTTAATTTCTCTTTGGTCTTTCAAATACACCTCTACCCCAATATAACCCTGTCCTCGGGAGCCAAAAAACTCACTGCCTTATAGGTGAAATCGCGTTATATCGAACTTGGTTTGATCCACCGGGGCACACAGCCCCGCCCCCCCAGAGCACTGCTTTACGGTGTTATATCCGAATTCGTTTATATCGGGGTAGAGGTGTACCTATTTGAAACCCACTTCACTCAGGAAGCCTTCCATCTTCAACCCTCACAAAAATAAAACCCTAAAACCAAAGTCACAATGCAGATTATGTAAAATCAAATGCTCGTGACCTTATTTTATGTGACGACTATCCTACATTTCCAGACCGTACATCCTTGTCTGATGTTTTCATCTTTTGTTGTGTCTAATTTAGATTTCAATTTCCTTCCTGTCAAGTATGGCTCATCTACAAAGTACCATGCATACTTCTGGCAGATTGTGTGTGTGTGTGTGTTTTATATATTATATATAAAAACCACAGTCCCTATGTTCAATCATAGTGCTGTGGATGACTGCACTCAGCAGTGATAAGTTTTTTGAGTAAATATGACACACATACACCATGCTATTACACAATGCATGGGATTTTCAAAGTGCTCCAGTTTTGTGTAACTCTGCTCTCAATAGAGGGTCTTGTGGCACCTTTAAGACTAACAGAAGTATTGGAGCATAAGCTTTCGTGGGTGAATGCCCATGTGATGGGTTGGATCACAGAAACCCCCTTGGGAGCTGCCGCCCAGTGTGCAAAGAGTACCCTTGCTTCTGTTTTCCCTGCCAGCTCAGGACTCCAGCACCCTGTCTTGCTGAGCCAGACACTCCCGTCTGGCTCCAGACACAGACCCAGGGTCTGAATCACTTGTCCCAAAGCTGCAAGTTTACCTGAAAACAGCTCACAGTAGTGTGCTTGTCTTTAGCACTCAGATGCCCAGTTCCCAATGGGGTCTAAACCCAAATAAATCCGTTTTACCTTGCATAAAGCTTATGCAGGGCAAACCCAGAAATTGTTCGCCCTCTATAACACTGATAGATATGCACAGTTGTTTGTCCCTCAGGTATTAATACATACCCTGAGTAAATTACTAAATAAAAAGTGATTTTACTAAATACAGACAGTAGGATTTAAGTGGTTCCAAGTAGTAACAGACAGAACAAAGTAAGTCACCAAGCAAAATAAAATAAAATGTGCAAATCTATGCCTAATCAAACTGAATACAGATAATCTCACCCTCAGAGATGCTTCAGTAAGTTTTTTCTCAGACTGGAGACCTTCCAGGCCTGGGCACAATTCTTTCCCCTGGTACAGCTCTTGTTGCAGCTCAGGTGATAGCTAGGGGATTCTTCATGATGGCTCCTCTCCCCTTCGTGTTCTCTTCCACCCCTTTATATATCTTTTGCATAAGGCGGGAACCCTTTGTCCCTCTGGGTTTCCACACCCCCCTCACTGGAAAAGCACCAGGTTAAAGATGGATTCCAGTTCAGGTGACATGATCACATGTCACTGCAAGACTTCATTGCCCGCTTGCCAGCATACATATACAGGAAGACTAACAGGTAAACACAGCTATCTGCAGACAATGGTCCTGGTTAATGGGAGTCATCAAGATTCCAAACTATCATTAATGGCCCACACTTTACATAATTACAATAGGCCCTCAGAGTTATATTTCATATTTCTAGTTTTAGATACAAGAGTGGTACTTTTATAGAAATAGCATGATCACACTCAGTAGATTATAAACTTTGTAATGATACCTAACAAGAGACCTTTTGCATGAAGCATATTCCAGTTACATTATATTCACTTATCATATTTTTATAAAACCATATAGACTGCACAACGTCACAGCCCACTTCATCTTGCATCTGATGAAGTGGGCATTCACCCACGAAAGCTTATGCTCCAATACTTCTGTTAGTCTTAAAGGTGCCACAGGACCCTCTGTTGCTTTTTACAGATTCAGACTAATACGGCTACCCCTCTGATACTCTGCTCTCATTGAGAGCAATGATGAAACTCTCAGTAACTTCTGTGGGATCAGAGTTACGTCACAAGTGAGTGATTATGAAAGTCCTGCCCCACATGGAATGATAATACCATTATTTTGCATCTGACGAAATGCATATTCACCCACAAAAGCTTATGTTCCAATACATCTGTTAGTCTATAAGGTGCCACAGGACTCATTTTTCATTTGTTTCTCATTTTGCCTGAAAATCCTGGTTATTTAAATTGTTAACCTAATAGGGACATCTATCTTAAGGCATCCATAGTGGACAGTCATGGCAGGGAAAAGGTAATAAATTGAGGAAGTCAGGTAGTATATCATACGTAAAGTTAATCAAGCATTTCCTATACTAAAGATTTATTTACCAGCTGGATTGTGCCACATATGCTCAGATCTGCATTCAGGTCACAATTACAGCCGGTCCAAAATAAAATGTTAATTTGGAATTTTTTTTGACAAAAATAATTTTTTTGATAAAAATAAAAAGGAAAACATTTTCGTGTGAAGTTTTTCCATTTTTTGACCAGCTCTAGTCAAAATGCCTTGCAAATCTCCCCAGCACATAGTTCATGCCTGCTGTGCAACCTTAAAAAAAGGATGCAGTGAGCGGTCTTCTCCATGGTAATTAACGCCACTGGCTGGTATGAGGGATGGAGAGCTATGGCCCCCCACCTCCTGTGTACCCCTTTTGAGGGGAGAGGGATAGAGAAAGAGCTAGTGCCTCAGGAAGCTCTAGTCCCAGCACTCTCACGTACCATATGCACATTTAATTTTAGAACAATTATCTTTTATTATTAGTACTTCCGTGAATTCAGTCATTTGCTCCCAACCACTTCCTTCCACTTCAGTCAAATGCACACACCAGCATGTGGACACATAGTGGGTTAACAGCATGCTAGGCGGTTGCAACCATGCTGGCAATGCCCATATTCTCTAGCGTTGACAGAATCAAAGCAAAAATAATTAGAAACCTAGTTTACAGTCTGCACAAAATACAAAATGCAAACTAATAGCAAGCAAAGAGTGAAAAGCAAATTAAGATTGTTTTTAAAATTCACTTAATGTGTTATTTGTGACACATTCATATTTTTTAAAAATAGGATTTTATCCTGAGAACATCCTTTAATCACTACCTTTTTTATTGCTGCCTAGCATTAAAACTAAGCTGTTTCAATTAAGAAGTCATACATTTAATGATCATGTTCACAGCCTTCTGTTTCAGCAGTAATGGTGTCAGAGAACAAACTGACACTTTTCATAACTTTTTCCTTACTAATTCATACTCCAATATAAATCAGTAGCACAGCGAGCTTTGGGTTCATTATGCAAAGTGATGGTGCAGTGTGGGAAAATCAGACTGTCCACCAAACTTGACTGTCCAAAAGTTAGCCCATACGATTGTGGGATACTTTGGGCGGACCTCCAGAGCATAAGTCCAGTGGAGCTGTGTCTACACTGCAAAGCAATAGTCCTGGGACCTGGCTTGACTCAGGCGTGGCCCCTCAATCCCTATGGGGTCATGGGACCCTGGGTTGGTGCAATTTGCGTGTAGAGGGAAGGAAGGGTTAGGCTTGAGCCTGAGTTCGAACCTTGGGCTTAAATTGTGGTGCAAACATACCTTCAAGGCCCCACACAGGCTACTTCAGCTATTGACTTGAAGCAGTCTCTATGGAATTCCTCCATGGCTGCTCTGTTGCCTTGAGAAGGGAGTATCTTTTTCCTTCCCTCCCACTCCACGTGCATCTTTTTTGCAGAGTTCTAGGTTTGTCCCTAATAAAGGTCATAGGGCTAATTTAACAGACCTGCCAAGTGTCATGCATCTGGTGAGAGAATGACATGCAGGCTGCTCCAATATCATTCCTGCAGCATATGGTGGATGTCACATACTCACCTAGCAATCAGTTTTGGGCTGCAGTCCTGCCTGGTCACCAGCAGGGGTTGATATGGCACCAGACGAATCCAGAGACCTTCTTTGCCTCCCCCCTGGTGCTCTCCACTCCCCCTGACTTTCCTGTCCACACGGAGCAGCCGAGAGAAGGTGGTGGCATAATGGCAGCATCAATGCCCCAACGCGGGGGTGGGGAGGGAGGGAGAGGGGAGATAAGGGATTACTTGTGGAAGTAGTTCAGCAGCCACCTGTGCTTCCCCCTGCATCAGACTGCCCTAGTTATCGCTACTTCTCCGCCAAGCTGCTTCTGACTCTCCACAAATCCTTGCCTGAACTTAGCGGGGCAAGGAATAAAGGTCCTGCCTCACCACACCGGCTTCTATCTCTCGGGAGAAACCCTGTACGGGAACTGTAGTTTCAAACACCCTCTCACCACCACTAAATCCACAGTGTTTTCAACACTGATGTTTGTGGTCATAGTCAAATTTAATGAAGTATGCAAATTAGCTAATTAAGTAACTTGCATAATACGTGACACATGGCGCTACATAAAACTTAGCAGTTATGATTAAATGAATTCTGTTCTACAGCACAGGGCTCACATAAGCCCCCAGCAACAATTTGTCAGGGTCTTTAAACAAAAAAACAGAAACAAAAAAAAAAAAAAAATCATCACAGATGCCAGCTGGAGTGTTTATTTAATTCAGCACTAGATCAGCATCTTACAATGGCTAACTAAAAGAAAAATAAAGAAGGAAGTTAAATACATCAATCTAAACCTAAAGTAATCCTTCTTGGGTCCAAATACTAGATCGGTGGCGGAGGAGGATGTGGAAACGTTTGTTCCCTGTCCCGTCAGTTCTTAAGAACAGGAAGGGATCTCTCACTGATACAATCAACTGGAAATCTGTGAAGCACACTGCAAAATTAACATAGAAATTGGTAAATGTTTCCACTCCCCTGATGTGAAAATAATGGTGCTCTTCTTTGAGCTATATTCCTTACACAACCTTCTTAAGTTCCTGTCATACCGCTCAATAAAAAAAAAAGTCTATATTTAAAGATACCTTCACCCATCATATTCAGACAACTCTTCCTTTCCTCCTCTCCTCCCCCCCCCTCCACCCCAGCAGCACAGGATAGGAGCTGTTCTTAAAAATAATCACCTTGTTTCCTGTCTTGTCTGTTCTCAGAGCAGCTCTGAGTCTACAGTTTTCAAAGAAACTGATTAAGAGAAAATAATGTTAGTGAAGCAGAGAAACAGATAGGATTATCTTCTAAATCAAAGTGAAAAATCAAGCACCGTATAAATTTGGGGGAAGGATGGGGAGATTCTAGAGAAGAAGCTTAACAATGAACATTTAATTCAATGGGCCCGAATATTAAGCTCTTAGGAATCATTGTGTGTTGGTTTAAATTTTTTTTTATTTAAAACCTGTGATTGAGCATACAAATAATGGAAACCCATAATTCTTCCAAAGGAAAATGGAAAAACATTGTCAATGGATTTTAAGTAGCAAGGTAGAATTAGCAAGGTTGCTAATCTCAACACTGACATTAACAAGATAGTTGGCCAGGTTCTTTGTGCACAAGCATTAAGAGTTAGGAGAGAAAAGACTGACAACAACAAGATTAATGGAAGCAGAGCGAGCCTCTGCTTGGCTATGGAACTCCCTCATGTGAATGCTAAGAATGATCACTAAAACTTGCTGCCTTCCTGACAAGATACAAGGCCCTTATGTTTGGCATAGCTTTCCCACCATAGCAGCAGGACGCTCAGGCACCATAGCGCTGAGTACAGAAAGAAATACCAAGAAAGAAGAGAGATAGGAGTTACCTACTAAACAGGTTTTGCAAGAACATTACACTGCCCAAAATTTGGTTTGAAACTGGATTTGAAAAGCAGCCAGTGAAAGAGTGGTGTGGCATGTGTTAAAGGATTGTAATACACAGATAGACATGAGACTAATCAAAATAAGGGACTTTGCCCACTCTGGAAGTCAGACAGGGCTGTTTATAGACATACTGTAAGTATTTAATGTTTTTAAATGCAAAGAATTTAGCTGGTGAGTGTTATTTCTAGAATCAGACAAGTTTATTACTCTGCTTCATTTCAGTTTAGTTTGATTCTCTCTCTAATTCCTATTGTAAATAATCCTCCCTTTAAATTAATTGGGATATGACCAGTTGTTGGGGGTCACAAGAAGTGCTGTAGATACAATGACTGCAACAAAAATGGAGCACAGTGAAAGCCGAAAGACTAAGGTGATTGAGTTTAGGTGCTCTATGGTAACAATGCTGTTCAGTGACACCAATCACCTTAGCATGTTTTACTCTCCAAATCTTATTTTACTCCAGGTACAACATTTAAATAAGAAATCAGGCTACTGACAGAAAGAGAGTTAGACAGTGATCCTCAAAAGTGGTTACTCTTACATTAAATGTTGTCATGTAATTATTTAAGGAAGACATTCTGCAAGGAAGTGGTCTATCAATCTCTGCCTGCACCTTAGAAATATTACACTCTGGCCTAGATTATTTGGATTATTCAGATTATCTGGATCTCTCCATACTCTCACTGGCTAGTGCCAGCCTCCATATACAGTAACATGGTTTGGGGTTGGACATCACAAAATCCTTTGCTCCTGACTTTGTACTCAGGCCAAAACTCATTGCTGATTCTGTCTTTCCCAAAGTTTAAATTCAGTCACTCTTCACAAGACCCACCAATTACTGATCCACTTTACAGTATCCAAGTTGTCTTAAAAGCAGATTTTATTGGCACAATAGGATGAGAGAAAAGAAATCATGAACTAAAAACAAAATAAAACATACACTTGTCAGACAGATTCTATGAAGCAGGCTCAAATCTCCCATTAAAATGTATTGTTTCAGATACCTGAAAATCTTGTACAGAAAAGTCTTCAGTCTGACTCAGCAGCAACAAAATTGTATGTCTCTATTCCATCTCACTATGTCACATGTCCCTTCTGAACTCCTCCTACTTTTAGCTCTCTGGCTTGTCAGCTTAAGATAAATGATGCCTTTAAGATCATGCTGCCAGTGTAACTTACACTTTTTGCCCAGGGTTTGAAGATTACACTTTCCTACAGATATTCTCTGTTATCTGATATGCATATTCTCTTTATCACCAGAATACTTTCTTAAGGTAACCTTTTTTATATTTACCTGCCCAATTTGAACCTAGTTTAAAGCCGTCTTCACTAGGTTGGCGAGTCTGTGCATTAAGAGGCTCTTTTCCCCTCTTGGTCTTGTGGACCCCATTTCTTCCCAGAAAGATGTTCTTCCTGGAATAACATCCCATGATTGAGAAAGCTGAAACCCTCCCATAGACACCATCTGTGCAGCCATGCATTCCTCTTCAGGATGAGCGCATCCCTGCCTGGGCCTTGACCTCAGTCAGGGGCCCTGGATGAGAACACAACTTGCACCCCAACCCCTTCACCCTTGTGCTCAGAGACAGTAGTCCCTGCCGATCTGCTCAGGGTCAGATCCACAGGGGTGAGCAACATGGGGTAGTGATCATAGGGATAGATGAGCAATGGCAACCTTTCTGTAATATCTTGGATGCAGGCTCCAGGAATGCAGCGCACTTCCTGGGACATCACATCAGGCTGGCGGATAGATGCCTCCATTCTCCTAAGAAGGAGTCCCTGACCACCAGCACTCTGTCTCCTCCCCTTGGGTGCAGCAGCCATCAGACTCCCAGTCATGGGGGCAAATGGCTCCTCCTCCTCAGCTACTGGGTCTGCTCCTCACCTCCTGTTGCCAGTATGGCATACAGTTCTTCACCTTGATGGACAGGGGACCTAGGTATGGGGTGAACTGTAATGTTTGAGGTGACCAGCAGCGGATTTCCTCCTCACAAAGCAGACCGTTCTCCTTCCTCCTCTGGTGCTGCTATAGTTATCTATAGTCAGCTAGTATCTCCCATCCCACATGTCTCCATGTGTGCCCTGTTGATGAAGTCCTCACACTCCCAGATGCCATACAGATGAGCCACCTCTTCCTGCATCTCTCTTGCCTGCTTCCACCAGACACACGTCTCACACCTGGTGGTTCCCCCTGCTTGGCTGTCATTGACAGGGATATGCAGGCCGCATTCCCAGCAAGTCAAGACCAGACCTCCGTGGAAGCCTGGCAGATCACCCCCACAGGGGCAAGCAACTCTTATAATATGTCTAACACTGAGCTGGAGGTATAAATTTCAGCTAGGATAAATGTACGCACACTGGGTTTGATAGAGCTAACTTGCTAAAAACAGAAGTGTAGCTGTTGCGGTGCAGGCAGCTGGATAGAGTAGCCACCTGAGTGAGTACCTAGGGTCCTGGGTGGGACTGTACTTGGGGTGGCTAGCCAATCCTGCCACCTGCACTGCTGCAGCTATGCTGATAATTTTAGCATGTTACCTCAACCAAAGCTAGCATGCATACGTCTACCTGTGCTTGAAATTACACCTCCAGCTCGAAGTGTAGACATTCCCTTAGCTTACTCCACAAAAAGACCACCAAATCTGCAAAATTTTACAATTCCCTCACCCTTTGGGACATGATGCCATCTAACACTATACTTTCCCTTACCCTTCATTAAACCCACAGATCACATTCATCTTCCACCTCACTGCTGACAATCCCCAGGGAAAGAAGACCCCTGTGCCCTGCTACTGACACAACATAGTTAGGGTTACCATTCGTCCGGAATCCCCCGGACATATCCGGCTTTTTTAAGTTAAAAATAGCGTCCGGGGGGAATTTGTCAATGTCCAGACTTCCCCCCATGCAGAGCGCGTGCGGCTTACGGGCTCCGGCAGCCAGAGCCCTTCCTTCACTTCCCCCTCCTCTCCCCTGCAACTTGAGACCAGTCCCCTCCTCTCTCTCCCTCCCCCTCCCTCCCTGCATCCGCAGATGGCCGGCCGGCCGTTCGCCTCGGCCTTTGGCAGTCTGGAGCTCCGACCCTGCTCCCCTCCCCCGCTGCCGAGCGCGCTGCTCTGCAGCACAGTAAGGGGGTCGGGGAAGCGGCAGGGAGGTTCTGGGGGGGGGGGGGGGTAGTCAAGAGACAGGGAGCAGGGGGGAGGGTTCGATGGGTCAGGGGTTCGGGGGGGCTGTCTGGGGGTTGGGGGTGTAAGGTTTTGGGTAGTCAGGGTACAGGTGGGGGGGTCTCAGGAGGGGGCAGTTAGGGGATAAGGAACAGGGAGGCTTAGGTAGGGGGTGAGGTTCTGGAGGGCAGTTAGGAGCAGGGGTCCCAGGAGGGGGCAGTCAGGGGACAAGGTGCGGGGAGGGGTCGGGAGTTCGGGGGGGGGCTTTCTGGGGGGGGTGGATAAGGTTTTGGGCAGTCAGGGTACAGGTAGGAGGTAGGGTCCTGGGGGGCAGTTAGGGAGAGGGGTCTTAGGAAGGGGCAGTTAGGGGATAAGGAACATGGAGGCTTAGGTAGGGGGTGGGGTTCTGGAGGGCAGTTAGAAGCAGGGGTCCCGGGGGGGGGGGGGACAGGGAGCAGAGGGGTTTAGATAGGTCAGGAGTTCGGGGGGGGCTGTCAGGGGGTGGGGGTGTGGATAAGGGTTGGGGCAGTCAGGGGACAGGTAGGGGGTAGGGTCCTAGGGGGCCAGTTAGGATGTGGGGAAGGTCTCAGGAGGGGGCAGTCAGGGGACAAGAGGCAGGGAGGCTTAGGGAGGGGGTGGAGTCCTGGGGGGCAGTCAGGGGACAAGGAGTGGGGGGGAGAGGGTTGGGGGTTCTGAGGGGGCAGGAAGTGGGAGGGAGTGGAAGGGGCAGTGGCGGGGCTAGGACAGGACGGGGGCGGGGCTCCTCCCCTCCTCTTTTTTGATTGTTGAAATATGGTAACCCTAAACATAGTGCTGAAATAAGGCATACTGGATCTCTCAAGATACACTTCCACCTCTTTCCTTTGATCACACACATAGGGGGTCAGACAGAGGGCTTCACATTCCCCGTCCCCCAGATTGCTTCATATCACAGTTACAGCTCTTCCACGCTGCTCCAGCTAATCCCTCCACCATTCCCTACACTTGCACTTACCATGGTGAATGCAGCTGGAGTGGATGCAGATAAATTCCCGGTGACTATTTCCAGCTCTAGGGGGCAGAGTTACAGTTACATGGGTGTGCACCATAACTTTAGATTTCCTGGTTTACAGAAGTTTGAGTTTTGCTGAACTTGACTTCCTCAAAGGGCATAAGACACCAATGTGCAACCTTAACTCTGCAGTAATTAAGTTTTTTGACAGTGAATAGAGGGTGATAGTGGAAGTCATGTGAGTGGTTGACTTTACTCAAGGAGCACAATGCAAAAAATAGGAGCTGGCCAACAGAGCCCTTCGAGAAGGCTACAATAAATCAGTCTTAAGGAAAAAATTAAAAGGGGATACAAAAAAAAAAAAATCAAAGCTTGGTTTAAATAGTACTACAGCTGAAGTAAGGTTACCTACAAATGCAATCTCATGGAAGGCAAAAAAGAGGATGCAGGGGTATTTTTTGCTAACACTGGTCCTAGATACTACAGTGATTCGCACTTTAGAAATGCAGAGAGAGAGAGAGAGAGAGAGAGAGAGAGAGCGCTCACGCGTGCACACATGTACAGCTAAATCATATAACCATGAAGGTGTCATTCTACTTAAAGTACCACCCCATTTTCAGATAAATATATATTTGCATAAATAATTATTAGCAATACAAGTCAGTGCCTGCCCCGGTGTGAGAAACTAGGGCTGGGAGCCACTTGCAGTCTTGTGGGTTAGGGTGCACACAGCTGGATGGTTGGGAAATGTGCCTGTCAATGTGCCCAGGCTGCCCAGCACCCAGCCTCAATGAAGTTCAGGAAGAAAAACCTCCCATACAAGTCACAAGTCTGTTACCTATATTGATAAACATTGGGCATCACTGATGTAAGGTATGCTTTATAGCTGGTCATACCCTAGACAACGTACAGCCACGACGGAGAGGGAAAGAAACATTTTTAGTATAGGAATTATTCAAGCTAACAGTTTTGTTACTGCATAGCATCTTATACTATTAGATGACTAGTACACAAAATAAGTCACAGGCTTTTTGTTTTATCAAAAACCCACACTAAATCAAAAGAGGCAATAAAAAAAGAAATACCTGTGAATTTGAGAGAGAACCCAATTTTTCCAAACAGAGAGATAAGATATCTGGTGAAAACAGGCATGTGAGAAGCAAGCCAAGTAGAAAACAATGGGTACAGTGACATTTTCTTATACTGTAATGTTTTGTGCTCATCTTAAACTATCTTTCCCTTAAAATACCTTTTATTAAACTAGCACTCCCTCTAGCCAATAAAATTGATGCAGCTCATCTGTATATTTCAAATTTGGTATTTAATCTCTTCATTGGAAAACAGCGTCAGCCATCTTGAAAATTATCTCCTACTATCAGATTAAAAGTGAAAAGGACAGTATGCAATAATGAAAAATACTATATTAATTCCTTGGGAATGAGAGAGTGTTGTTTATCCCAAGAAAATAAATCCTTCAAATTTCAATATTTGCAAGGAATGACACTTTGAAATTTCTGTATCAAGAACCCACCAGTATCCTTTGGATGACAAGGAGATGCAAAACTTGCAACATCTGTCAACTGCCTAAGAATAACTAGCAAAATATATATATATTTTCAAAGGATGTAAAAAATATTTCCCTGCACTTTCAAGATAACCATTACATCTGTTATGAAGCGGTGTATGTTGTAGATTCTATAATATGTTCACATTTCTGCATAAACAATTGCCCATCAAAGTTCGCCTGGACCTCAAGTCAACCACAGATCAAAACATTATATGCTGCTACTCAATACTAAATATCTAAATTTTCAGAAACCTTTAAAAAAACTAAGCAGTTGTCATAAATCACACTAATCTTTTTATAACCCTAAAACCATGTACAGATATTTGCCGCAGGTTTTATTCCTATTCAGATGCACCACTGAATTTGCTATGATTAATGGAGTCATAGCTTCATCCTCCTGGAAGTGCAATTTAGAACTACCTAAAATAGAGTTGCTGTGCCTTAGATTTTCATTGCACATATCAGCTTTTTAAAGCCTGCTTTACAGCTCCCCCCACTCCGTAGCTGCAGCTTGGTCTGAACTGCAAAAGACTCAAGACTGGTTTATACTATTTGACTGTGCCAGCAGTTATCTAAGAATAGGAACCTATTCAACCTATTCTAAACCTGGCTTCATTAATTTCCAATAACTAAAACCTTTCTAAACATAATGAAATGTTACTAAAAATAAGGAGTGTCCATTTAAACACAAGTCAGTCTTATGTGAATAACTCAAACATTTTCTCTCTCATTAACACAGCTGAACATAAAGCTATTCAAGTCACAGGGATTTACTTAAAAAACCTATAAATTCATTGACAGCATCAACAAAACATTATTTCAGACCAGCAGCTCCTCCTACCAGTGCACTGGGAAACCGCATTTAATCTCTGCACCAATTCTTCTAGGGCCATTTCTTCAATTCTCAGCAAACATATTCTCTGGTAAAACAAAAGAGATCCACAGCAAACATGTTTCCCCCTGCTCCAGAAATAATAAAAAAAAAAAAACACAACACTACAGCAGTGCTTCACAGCCCTGCATTTCAATTACTCCACACAGATCCCCTATCAGCACAAAAGGAGGTGTGAGTGCACACTCCTTCCCCCCCCCCCCCCCCCCCCGCAATGCATAGGCTTGGCGGATGCTGCTCCAAGCCAGAGTCGTGAATGTTAATTACCTCAAGATCACTTAAAACTTCTCTCTGTGCACTGGTTTGTCTGCAGCATCACTATTAAATGTCAAAATTAATGTGAAGCACTGAGACAGTAGCACAAATCTCTATATCAGACTGAAGCAAGCACTGGGGAGAGCTGCACTGAAGCAACAGCACATTTCGGAAACAGCAAGCCTATGAGCTTAAACAAGCAATTCAGCAAACCTGAACAAAGCAGTATCCTCTTTCTTAAGTCAGCATTAGTCTTCATTTTACCCTCTTGCCAATTCAACTGCTAGGCAGGAAAATTCACTCATTGCAGATAGAAGGGCAATAAAATTGTACTAGCCTCCACAATATATTTACATTCTTCTAGTTATAGTTAAAACATTACTTTTTGCATTTGTGCCGGATGTCCTCTGTGTTTGCTTAAAAAAAAATCCCCAATGACATTAGAACCATTTTCAAGATAGTTTGGATGAGCTTAGCTCTTAAAATCCTGTCCGATAACAGCCCATTTATCCTCTACATCTCTATTTTCAGGAATTAAAATGTCTGACTTTATGGCACTGGATTCATAGACATTAGAGATGGACAAGATTTAAGTCACCTAGTCCATTACACTACCTCCATATGGTTGTTCCCTGACGTTCATTTTCAGTGCATGTATCCAGTCTTCTTTTTAGTCACAAGCAATGACTTCCACTACTTCCCTTGGGAGACTATTCCACAGTCTAATAAATCTCACTGTCAGGATGCTTGCTTTTGTTTATATTCAGTTAAATTCTCTCCTTACTTTCATCCTATCAATTGCAATTATACTGCCGTGTGCCATCTTAAGTATGAGATGCTTTTCTTGGGTGCTTGTCTAATCAAGTTACTTATTTACCACAGGAAGACGAAGGGAGTCAAGGTGTATTCAGTTATGATGCAACTGAACCCTAATAAATGGATAATGGGTAGCTATAAGGGGCTAGAGTAAGGTTGTTTTTGGAATGTGCAGCACAGTATTTCACATATGTACATTTCTTTAAGAGATTGCTGACCTAATGGTGCATTTGAATATTTATCAGCCTTTCCTTAACTGTTCATTTCCAACCAACTGCTTTTTCCACTCCTTAACTGTACATTCCTCAGTATATGCACACACACAGTAGCAACCTTAACTTTTACTCATATTTTTCAGCCTATTACCTTTTATAAATTATTATTATTAAAACTACTGGCCCACTGTAGAACTTAAGATCTCCATGGAGTTCCTGGCTCGAGATCTCGGTCTCTCTCTTCAGTCCTGGGCCCTCTAGCTCCTATTGCCTTTTCACTGCTCTGACACACATCAGAATTGTTTGCAAGGCTCTCATTTCTCCTTGCTCTGCATAAGCGTTGTAAAGCCCTGGAGGTTGTAAGATACCTGTCAGTGTGCCAAATCCTGATCCTGCTCAAGAGGGCCTCTTTGTGGCTGCATGGGGTATAAATACCTCTGCACTCTTCTGGTCAACAGGAAGGGCAGTGCAGTGACCTTATCCTGACCTGGCTCCAAATTCTTCCTCCCTTCCTGTCCATCCCCATAAACTTTTCATTTTCTTCCCACCTGCTGTCAGGGAGCCCTTAAAGGGACAATGCCCCTTTTCTTCCATCTAGCCAGACAAAGATCAACTTGCATAAATGTTGCAGTAGATACATTTTTTCTCCACGTCTCCTTGCCCTGCATATAAAGCCCTAAGGATACTTAAGATACCTGTCAGTGTGCCAAATTATAACCAAATTTCATAAATATTTTAAAAACCAATAATTAGCTTATGTCCTAGATTTTAATGTTATTTAAAATAAGTAAAGTTTTACAATCAAGCTAATTTCTTTAAAGGGTAGAGGGACCTAAAACTTTAGATACTTTGAAAATAAGACTTTTTAAAAAGGTTAACTACAAGCAGCTACACTAATTATAAAAGGAGATGTAGCTGTGTGGAAAATTTGAAGGAATAGTAATAAGCAACTTTTGAGCTACAGACAATAAAAAGACAAGGAGTTCTCAAAATTTTGTTTATATACTTCTATTTTCCTGACAGAGAAAAGATATTACATTTCATTTCAAGTTACAATATACTGTACTGGTTTTACAATAAAACTTCTGTATTAACCTGGTCTTTCTATCTTTGATCTATTTTAGAAATGATAGCTAGGTGTGTAAGAAATCGTCCCCAATTCTGATCATTATGAGATTAGCCTGTTGTCTTCTAAACACAATATACCATCAAGGGGCACCTTTCTCCTCTGAAATTTTGCCCAGAGCATACCCTGATGCTTTTCAAAGGTGCAAGGACAGCTTTATAGTGTGGGAAGGTCGGGTCTACTTACCCAGAAGACCCCAATATTTCATTTTTTTTTTTTAATTGTGCAGAGAATTTCTCTTTAGCAGTTGGAGCAAATCTGGCATTTTTCAGTCAAAAAAATGTTGCTAACCAAAATAATTGAGCTGGGGATGGAATAGCTAAAACTAACGCTTATAATATAACATGGCTTCAACCTTAACTATGAAAAGACTAGATTGAATCCCATTATACACAAGCTACTATAAAAAAAATAAAATTGAGCATGTGCACCTACTGCTTTACTTTATAAAATATAAGGATGAGACCGCACATTCTTAGAACACCAACAACTTCTAAGAACATAAGAACGGCCATACTGGGTCAGACCAATGGTCCATCCAGCCCAGCGTACAATGCCAGGTGCTTCAGAAAGAATGAACAGAACAGGGGAGGGATCCATCCCATGGTCTGCTCCCAGCTTCTGGCAGCTTCTCTCTTAAGTAACAGGAGTTTGGAATGCAAAATAAGGCCCTTAGCATGTGTCAAGTCAACATTACAATTTATATTGCACAGCAAGTTTTTCAGGCTACAAACACCTATTTTAGGAGTCCTTAGGGTGAAATCTATTCAACTGAAATGGTCTCCCAGAGGAAGCGATAGATGCCTGATCACTTGAAATTTTTAAAACTGGGGCAAAAGTGCTGGAGACTATACCGAAGGAAGCAATTCTGCATTGGCAATGAGAAATGCTAGATTACCTACTAGCACTTTCTCCCATTTTTTCTGATCCATTGAAATGGAAGTTTGCTTTGTGCTTTACCAGAGCTATGTTGCTTCTTATAGCATTCACACATGCCTGCAGTTTAAAGAAAGTCTGTATAGGTGTATTGGTTCTTGAAGAAAAAGCAGGTGACTGTCATACCACATTTTTTAACTAATACATCATGCTTAATGCATTCCTCTCAGCTGGGTATCAACTTTTTAGGATGGATGTATATAAAAATCAAATAAAAAAATTATTGTTTCCATATTATTTTTTTCCCACTGAAATCAATCCTGCTTTTATCGACATCATTGGGAGTTTTGCTTTTCATTGGGCCAGGATCAGCCCCTTTGTACTAGTGTAGTTCCTTGGCATATTTTGACACACGACACCTTGGAGGAAGTTACTTCATCTCCCTATGCCTGAGTTTACCCATCTGGGAAAGGGGAATGATACCTTCTTTTTATAAAGTCTGAGATCTATGGATCAAAAGTGCTATGCAAGAGCAAAATATTATTAGATTATAATATGTGCATATGTAAAACAAAATATTAAAGGTAAGACCTTCAAATAATTAAAGTGATAAAGATCTAGCTTAACTATACATAGAGCAAGAACACCCCAGAATTAAAGCTGTTACTGCATCCTCCTTGAACTCAACTGACTGCCTAGATATTGCCATTCACATGATCCTCTATAAACAGTAAGAAGTAGAACAATGACCTAATCATTCTCACGAGTGCAAATGTCCAGCCTTTTTGCTGTATCTCAAAACCTTCATGTTATTTTAACATTTTTTTTAAATGATTTGCTTTCTCTCAAATTTCTGCTTCTAAAATAAGTAAAGAATAAACATTCATTTTTGTAAAGTTGTTTCTTATTTTATTTAGCACAAGCAAAGTGCTAAATAAATTTAATTTCTACAACACCATGTAGCTGGCAAAAAGAAAATTGTCCTTTCCAGGAAAATACATGGATCCCTGTGGTGACAAATCAGTTAATACAAAGGTAAGTAGGGCATGGAGTAATAAAATGAATTGAGAAGAGATACTCCTCAATGTATCAGGTCTTTCTCAGCAGTCTTACGGATTTTTTCCCCTTATTTAGATATTAATTTATTCAAAGTTTAACAGCATATAGTAATTCCAAGTTTAATAGGCCTACAACATCTCAATTTATGTATGCATGCTTTGGGTTTATTTATTTAAACAGATTAACTTTATTCCCTTTACCACGTTTTTGTAGCAAGATTAATTTTATATTATAAATACTGTATGTGTAAGGCTTGCCGTATGATAGAGATTTCATATATCTGACATCTATTTAAGAATGTCCCCTGGCAAGGGGAAAAAGATCCATAGTAATAGTAGGATTCTGTAACAGTTATATTTCTGAGTTTATTGGGTCATGAGTTAGAGCACACAACACACACGCAGCTTGTCTATTAAGATCTGAAGTTTGTTTTGAAACAGGATGTGCCATGGAACACCATGTCCAATAAATTCTCCGTGAGGATTTCCAGATTTCAGGAGATCAGATGGACTTGTTGACTCCTTCTAGCAAAATACAAAGGAATAAGATATAGTTTGTACTGAACAGCGAAGGCCACCTAGAGATTACACCATTTCCTGGGTAGCAAGAAATGCAAGATACACGTACACAATTTCACAATCATTTACAGGAGCAGAGCGTGCTGTTTCAGCAGTGGCTCTTTTATGTTGTCGGCCCTCAGCTTACAAATCATTTTTTAACTCTCTGCAGAGTCAGTAAACATAATGGGCCTGATTCTCCACTGCTGCCTTGCATCTTGTGAAATTGTTTCCACTCGTGCAAAATGAGTAGTAGAGAACATTGATTTAGTAGCATTTTTTACTCATTCTTCAGCGGGTCTCATTGTAAATCAAAATTTGGGGTCTGTGTAGGAAAGCTTAATGAGTAGTTCTACTTTGAAAAGTGGCATTGTGGAATTCCACATTCTCACTGATTTCAGATCAAATGTATTGTTTTCGAGTTTTAAATTATTATTTTAAAAAACAGACTTCCTTGCAAACTCAGCCTAGGCTATGAGAGTTTAGCTGGATCCTTTCCAACCTGTGCATCATCACTAGTAAGAAAAGGTTCAACAACTCCTCTGCAATACTATTACAGCAGGGGGATTCATTGCAAACTGCTGTACTACACAAGAAAATGCCACTTATGGGAAGTACACTGCAGTATATGTCCTTCATTCTCTGTTAGCTGGTAAGTGTGGATAGAAAACACTGTTATCTAGTCTACATTCCCAATTCCTACACTCTCAGGGAAAAACAACAAAATTAAATAAGCAAGGAATAAAAAAAAATATTGCTGATCTTAATGAGATCAGTCATCTTAGAGAGCTACATCTGACCCAATTTCTGCAGGTTTACACGGACTTTTCTTAAAGCTATATTGAGTTTCAAAACAGCAAGAGAATTAGATTTTCCTAACAATGCTCTTTTCTACACCTACTTTGTATTTTGGTTCACTTTTGTTTATAAAAAACAGATTCGGCATCCATTATAATGCAGTTTTATTCCTTAGAGCTGAAAATGGGCTGAGGGGGAAAAGAAACAATTTAGTTCAGTTAACTAGTTTTCCATGTGGCTCTGCGCTGGCTTACTCAAGAAGCAGCACAGTAGTTTGCATAGTTTATAGAAATTTAGAAGTATTGGTACATTTTAAAGAGCTCTGTCAGCCATAGATTAGTGTTATAAACTTTTCTTTAGTACAGTTCTTTCCTGTTACACTCTCACACTATTTAATTCAATTTGTAATTATAGCTTTGCTTATACATGTCTGTAGATCATGTGCAAATGCAGGAGTGTTACCTTCTCCTAATTTTCACATGGTTCCAGGCAATGAGTGATATCTTGTCCTTTGAGAAGTTACATCTGTTTCAGAGACTCTTGCACAATCAGAAATCCCTGAAGTTTTCTACTAGTAAGAAGCCTTCACCTGAAATCTGGGAGAACATGGAAAACCTGTAAAATGTTTGGCAACCATTATGTACATCAGAACATCTATAGCTGTATTATATGGATCCCTCAAAGGTTTTACACTTCAACCTTTATTTTTAAAAGCATATCAGCTTGGTCCCTTGGCAGATACTGTTTTTTTGGGAGACCACTGAAAAATAAACAATCTATTCCAGCACTTTTGGCTGATGAACCTAGAATACACCGTGGTAGAGATGCCCTTGGAATCCACGTTGATGGTACTAGACACACTGATCTTTTAGCAGTCCCTACCAAGTAATTCACAGCATGGCATCAACAGTCCCAGAAGGACTGTACATCCATGCTTCCTTGGTGGGAGGCAAGGTGTGATACTGTATAGAATATGAGGAATCATTTATATTATCAGTACCATTATTACAAAATTACAATGAATCTTATACAAGATACGCCATATAAGGTATCAGTGGAAAATGAGGATTTGCTAAATATGGTAAGCTTGTGTATATGTATCATCTTTGTATGATGAGTTATACATATGTACCTTATATTGATATCTCAAACTTGTGCTGTCCATCTTGGTGACACCCCCTGACAGATTGGCATCAGCACTACCCAGCCTGCTTGATGGCCCATCAAACACAATCAGCTGTATAATTAACCCCTTGAGAGAAGCCAGGGGCTACGCCTATGAATCAGCAGGACAATGTAGCAACATGCCTATGGTCAGGGGACTCCAAATAATTTTCCATGCCCATGTACTGTGAGCTTGTGTTTGGGACAAAGGATGTACAAGCCAGATGGCCAAGAATATAAAAAGGCAGCTGTATCGCTTCCATTTTGTCTTCGATCCTGCTTCTCACCTCTGGAGCAATTTCTCTATAAACTGAAGCTTTGAACAAAGGGCTGAATTGACCCATCCAAGCTGTGGATGTGTTCCAGAGGGATTTTTACAAGCCAGCAAACTCATCAATGTATCTAATAACCTGATAGCTACATATGACTTCAGAATCCATATATCAGATTGTTTTGACCATGTAATAATTCTCTTCTCATTCTTTTCTTTTATTATAAATGTTTGGTTTTAGATACTAAAGGATTGGCAGGCAGCATCGTATTTTGGGTAAAATCCAAACTAGTATTGATCTGGTAATGGTGCTGGCCTTTTGGGGTTCAGAAGAACATTTTGTACAATGAATAAATCTTTAACTCCTCACTTTATTGGACCTATTTGCTGATTGGGAGCCTGAGATTGGAATGCAATAACGGGGCTGTGCGATTTCTTTTATTTAGCTTCTAAATAACGAGAGTGAGGGATCAGGAGCACAGCTTATGACTGGTTGGTGAATCTAGTTACAGTGTTAACCACCTGTTTTGGGGGAAATCGGCTCTCCTTTTTGCAGCCTTCTCTGACCTTGGCATTTTCAGCGTGAGCTACCCTAGGCACCTTGGGTCACACAAGGTACTATGATTTTGAACCCAGCTGTTCATGAATAAAGAGTTTTGAATAGGGATAAAATCATAACCACAATATATCTAAAGACTTAGGTAAAAATGCTGACCCCAATGAAGTCAATGGGAGTTTTGCCCTGACTTTAGTAAGGACAGGATTTCACCCTCCATCTGCTCTGTAGGTAAGCTGTCATAACTATAAAGGGAAGGGCAACAGCCCTCCTGTGTACAATACTATAAAATCCCTCCTGGCCAGAGACTCCAAAATCCTTTTACCTGTAAAGAGTTAAGAAGCTCTGGTAACCTGGCTGACACCTGACCCAAAGGACCAATAAGGGGACAAGATACTTTCAAATCTTGGTCGGGTGGAAGGTTTTTGTTTGTGCTCTTTGTTTTGGGGGTTGTTCGCTCTTGGGACTAAGAGGGACCAGACATCAATCCAGGCTCTCCAAATCTTTCTGAACAAGTTTCTCAGATTTCAAACTTGTAAGGAAACAGCCAGGCAAGGCATGTTAGTTTTATCTTTGTTTTCTCAACTTGTAAATGTACCTTTTTACTAGGGTGTTTACCTCTGTTTGCTGTAACTTTGAACCCAAGGCTAGAGGGGGGGGGGGTCCTCTGGGCTCTAAGTTTGATTACCCTGTAAAGTTATTTTCCATCCTGATTTTACAGAGATGATTTTTACCTTTTTCTTTAATTAAAAGCCTTCTTTTTAAGAACCTGATTGATTTTTCCTTGTTTTAAGATCCAAGGGGGTTGGATCTTGATCCACCAGGAATTGGTGAAGAGTCTCTCAAGGCTACCCAGGGAAGGGAATTAGCACATTGGGAGTGGTGGCAGCGGACCAGATCTAAGCTGGTAGTTAAGCTTAGACGTTTTCATGCAGGGCCCCACATCTGTACCCTAAAGTTCAGAGTAGGGAAGGATCCTTGACATAAGCTCTCTCATATCTGACCTTATCTAGGTTCGTATATGACCCCTATCACCATAGGGTCTTGATTCCTCACAAGCATTCATTTATTTAGGCAGCAAAATCCCTGTGAAGTAGGGAAGTACTGTCATCCTCATTTTGCAGATAGTGAATAGAGGTACAGTGTGTAGGTGGCTTGCCCTGGATCACACGGGAAGAATATGACAGAGCAGGGAACAGAAACCAGATTTCCTAAATCATAATCTAAGATTTTTTGCTACAATTCCGTGTTCTCATCCTTATATTTGGATTGTCTGAGGAAACATGTAGGAAATATCAATATTTCTTGCTCTGCATTCAGAACACCAAGATTTCTTTGACAAAAAGCTAGAGAAGAAAGAATAGCGACAGTTGCGTGCTCTACAGCACTAGCAGCTAAGCAATGGGACGGACAAGTTCTGTGGTTTTATGCAGGGTTTTGCTGCTCTCTTCACTCCAACTTTAGGAATCAACAAGCACTAACACCTGACCCTCAACTGGGGACATCTGGTCTCCACAGGTTTTGGATTTCATCTCTGGTTAGCAAGACAATTCCACCTCTTCCACTTGTATCATGGCCTACCCATAGTAATTCACACTTCAATCTCCTCCAGGCTGGACTGTCTGTAACTCACTCTTCCTCAGCCTACACAAGGACACTGCAACTGGTAAACAACACAGCAGCCCATCCTCTAAACAGAGCGAGCTGAAGAGAGTATATTTCACTGGCATGTCAACTTGTAAGGAGAGCCAGTGCATTACCAGATCCACTTCAAAGTTCTGATATGGATTTGCCAAGCCCTTAACTTGATATCCCCATGCTATCTCAGGGACAACCTCTTGTTCCAGGGCCACCATGGCATCTGCAATTACCCAGCACACTGTGTTTGAAAGAGCTCAGGTGTAGACTCCAGGAAGCCATCAACAACAGGCCCAAGGTTCTGGAATGCTTTCCCAAGGAAATCAGAAAGAGTCCTTCACTATCTTCATATCATGCTGTAAGACTCATTGTTTCATCACAGCATTCCCCAGAGAACCAGTGCAAAAGAAATTAAATCAAAAGGACAGATCTCTTCGGTTTTGTTTTTATATATGATCTTTGTACAGCACCTACATTACAGGAACTTCAAATATGCAAAGATAGAAATGCAGATATGTAGAAATGAATATTTATTTAAAAGCCACTGATCAAATATGGGTTATATCCTTGCAGGACCTACATTTTCTGATCCTCAAATGTAAGCTCAATAGTTGCACTGCTGCCACCTGAACTGAGGAACCACCTCCATTATCTGTCAGCAGTAGCAGCACTTAGGTCCTCTTTACAGGCTTCTATCTACTTCCAAGAGAGAACATGAGGTATTTCCCACACTTAAACCAAGTATTCAGCTTCAAAAGTCAGACCAACAAAGATGTTCTAACTAGAGTCCAAGTCTCCAAATTCAGAACCTAATTTCCCTAGAGTTCAAGGGAGCCTGGACTCAAGTGCTCCAGTTTATGTCCATCTTTAGAAGTGATAATGTTTTCTGCAGTAATTACTAAGTTGCATCAGACTTAATGAAAAGGCTTCAAATCAGAAATTAGGGTTTAGGTATTATTATTCAGTATATATATTGCGGCAGCACCTAAAGGCCACTATCAGAGTTGATGGCCCCATTGATAGGTGTGACAGATATGGCATTTTCCTGCAATATCTTGGACAAAACTTACTGGATTAAGATTAAAGTATTTTAGGAATTCGTTGTATTAAAATGCAAGTGTTGATATATTATTGTGAGATTGTACATACATTCTCCATGGAGGAGACCTGACTAATATAAACCTTGGGAAGTGTTACAAGCATCAAAGAACTCTTTGAAACAATATCAATTTTTCAAGTAAAATGGATTTCCTAGGAAATACCTGAAGAAGGGAATGCACAGATGCCCCACCTTGAACACAAGATTTTGAAGCTACGCCTTGAAGAGAAACCTATGATCTCTAAGAATCAGGGACCCAAACGGTATGAAGGAGAACACGAGACTCATAGGGTGCTTGTTCTGAGCTATAAAATTTGTGACCACAGGAAAAAACCGTGGTGGTGTTCGAAGAACCGACACCTGCTAGAGTCCTTGTTGGAGTTGGGACAATCTCTAGTAAGCTTATTAGTATGTGTGTAGGTTCTTTTAAGTATGTTTTCTCTGTAATACTTTCACCTTAAGAATACATGTCCCTGCTTAGAAAGAGCTGTGCGGCAACTTATAACTTTAGGCAATTCGGTTGTTTATAGCCTTTGAAAAAGGAAGGCAAACCAGTCCTGCTGGGGCAGTCTGATTTGCTGGGGAATCAGCAACACAGACAACTATGAAGCCTGGAAATACCCTGCTCAGGAGGAGGAGAAACACATGCATCCGCCAAAAGAGGTGATAGCTGGAGAGCCAGAATCCTGAGAGTGAATGGCCTTGGTGGACCATATAGAGGGGGAAACACAGGTGCAGTTACCCTGAACTGTGACAATAGGCACTGTACACACATGTAATAAACTGCCAAGTGATAGGAATTCATCCTGCTGCAAAATGAACAAGAGACCCGCAGATCTAAAAATAACAGTTCTACTTATCAAGCTGCAATATGTAATGGCAAACCTGTATTAGCTGTTAGTAGTAGCAGCAATGTACAAAGCTATTTTATATTAATCATATTATTTACATTTGTCTTAACACATATAAATTAAAATAAGGCACAACTTTGCAAACAGTGACATTAATTATCCAATGGAATAACCTATCTAGGGACTTAGTAGATTCTCCATCACTTGAAGTCTTTAAATCAAGATGATCTCCTTTTAAAACATATATTCTAGATTAAACAGAAATTATAGGTTTGATGCAGAAATTACTGGACAAGATTCTTTGCTCTTTGTTATGTGGGAGGTCAGGAGTAGATGATCATAGTGGTTCAATCTGGCCTTAAAAAAATTATCTATGAAATTATATAAGAAACTCAAGGCATAAGCCGCTTTCAAAGACATAAAAGGCTCAAGCCTAGATTGAAATTTATTTTGAGTACCTATCATAGGTACTTACATGGTTCCCATTAACATGGTATCTGAGTGTCTCACGATCTTTAACATATTTATCCTCAAAACATCCGCATGAGGACAAAGAAGTATAGCCATCCCTATTTTACTGATGGGAAACTGAGGCACAAATTGACCAACTGACTTGCCTATGGTCACATGGGAGTCTGTGGTCCCATGGCACCTGGATCTCACATGTCCCATGTTAGAGCCTAAACCACTGGACCATCCTTGCTCTTCCTGTAGCATGTTTTACAACACAAGCTCCAGCACATGTCAACATCAATATTTGTCCCTAACTCTAGGTTGGGAAAAGATCACAACGTGAAAGATACAAGCTTCCAGATATTTTAAACTACATTTGTGGCATAATATGGTTTGGTACATTTCTAACCATTTTAGCCTCCTTTAAGCACCAGCTCTTCCTTCATGGAACCGGTTTTTCTCCCTTGATTTTTCTGAATGGCTGAATTCTCTTGGCATTGAGCCCAGTTTGGTTTTATTATGCAAAGAATCTGGTGTGTTATTTTCAAACACGGATTCATAAACAGAGCTGGCAATATTCTAGTTTTGGCAATACCTCAGCTGTTTAAAAGGACAAATGCATCCCTGGATCCACAGACTAGATGAATAGGGAGATTTTTACATTTTACAAGTTGCTATCCTGCTTCTAGGACTCAGAGGAAATAAACTAAAAGATGTTTAAAAAAAAAAAAAAAAAAAAAAAGAAAGAAAACCAACACCACCAGCTCTGCATTTCAAACACCAACAGCAGGCCACAGCATTAGCAAAAATTAATACAGGAGCAAAAATTAAAACAAGACTCCAGATTTGCCCAAACATACAAACCCAACATTTACTGCACTGCTGTATTTTAACTTTTAATCACAGTATTTTATATGTGCAATAGAAAATACCCACAAACCATGCCTGGGAACCCATCAACTCAGTAATTGGGGGGTAGGAGGGAAGGGAATGATGCCTCAACCTCTAACCATCATCCTACCAATTTCAAAGGGAAGTAGGGATAGGGTGACCAGATCACTGACGGGAAATATCGGGATGCGGGGGGGGGGGGGAGGGGGGGAGCAAAAAAAAGCTGTTTTGCAGGTGCCGGCCGCGTCATGGCTGCTGCCCGCCCCTCTCCCCCCCCCCCCAGGGCACATGCGACACGTCCCGCCGCCCCACAGGGAAGGAGCCGCTGGAGCGAGAGGCGCAGGGCTCTGGACCCCGCCAGCGGCAGGGGAGAGCGTCTCAGGGCCGCGTGAGTGGGTACATAAAGTTTATTGGCTGGGGGGCAGACCCCGGCCGGTTCCTCACCCTGCCCTGTAGGGGGGTAGCGTCCCCGCCCCGTGTCAGCATGTCTTGCCGGCCGCCGCAGGCCAGGTAAGGAACCGAGTCCCCCCCCTCCCCCCGGCTCCTCAGCTGAGCGGCATTCCTCCTCCCTCCCAGGCTTGCTGCTGGAATGCCGGCGCAAGCCTGGAGGGAGGGAGTGGTGGCCGGCTTCCAGTTCCTGTGGCTTGTGAGTACGGGGACCGGGCTGGCAAGGGGGCTGCTCCCCTGGGAGGGTGACAGGGGGGCTCAGCTGAGGAGCCAGGATGAGGGGGGAGAGGGCGACTCGGCTCCTTACCTGGCCTGTGGCGGCCGGCGCAACATGCTGGCGCGGGGCGGGGAGCCGGGCAGGGTCCCGTCCAAGCCGATAAACTTTACATGGCCACTCGTGCGGCCCCAAGCTACTCTCCCCCGCTGTTGCTGGGGTCCGGAGCCCCCCCGTCTACCTCCTGGGGGAGCAGCCCCCTTGCCGGCCCCCCTTGCCCGCCCAGTGCCCCTACTCACCAGCTCCACAAACTGGAAGCCAGCCACCACCCCCTCCCTCCAGGCTTGCTGCCATTACAGCAACAAGCCTGGGAGGGAGGAGGAGTGCCACATGCATGGGGAAGAGGCGGGGCCAGGGCAGGGATTTGGGGACGGAGCCAATGGGGGATGGAGGGGGCAGAGTTGGGGGGGGGGGGGGCGGGCAAAATTGCTTGTTTGTCCAGTGTCCCGACCACACATTGGTCAGGACGCGGGACAAACAAGCAAATATCGTGACAGTCCCGATAAAATCGGGACGTCTGGTCACCCTAAGTAGGGATCTAAGAGGACTCCCATCTGACTCAAGACAAACAGATGCTGTTGTCCCAGGAGAGGAGTTCTACACCACAAGTGGAAGAGTGTGACACTCCCCAAGGCTATCCAACAGCCCTTAGCACGAACGAGTCTTGTCTCGGTCTGTGGTGGATCAGTTCCCTGAAACCAACAGCCTCTGGGCAGCAGAAGCACTACCTTCCAGGTCCTCTCAGGCCTTGCTCTCTATGTACAGGTGGCAATAGGCACATGGCACTCCCCACCCATCCCACCCACTAGAGTGTTCTCTGCAATGTCCAGTCCCTTATCCACTGAATGCTCACAGAATTACCAGGCCTGCTATTCTCAAAGGAACAGAAGACATCAGCTTGTCAGATACAACTCAGGACCAGCACTTTGCTGAACACCACTCTTAAATATATTTATAGTGAAAACAAGAATAAATTTATTATCAAAGATTAAAGAATCAAGTGATAATGAGTAAGAATATTGGAAACAAATGTTTCCATATAAAACAAATCATAAGTCTGTTTAGAGACGAAACTTACTCTCTAAACAAGAGACTAAACAAGTCATTCACTTGTCTCAAGTTTATTACCCAAAGTCCTCTTCAACATTTTCAACCAAGCCTGGTTGAGACACCTTTTTCCATAAAGCAAAAGCACTGTCCTTTTATCCCTAAGTAAAAGGTGATAAAGAAAACTCCCTATCTCCCAAATATAGCAGAGCAAATCTTTGAAGTGTACTCATCAGATAGGGTTCCCCCTCTGCTGCTCTTCCTGTTCAATTTTTTTCTCTGAAGTCCTCACAATCCTTCTTTTGTATTCAGTTTAGAGTGGTGAGAGGTGTCCCATTGTGAACGAGACATCAATCAGTTTTTATATTAAAATACGATTATTCGTCTGTTATCTGACAAACCTGTTTTTCACCTTTGCTGGTGACTAATTTGATACAGATTTTAAGAATGTTTTCAGTATATATACACACACATGCAACTTCTTACATAATAGCTGTGCATATGTTTCACAGTGACGTTGATGACCCTATTGACTCTGGCTTTCATTTGAGACAACACAATGTTCTTTGGTGAACCAGAATATACACACCAGAATCAGGACATTCCTGTAACCCCTCTGCACCTCCTTGATAGTTGGCATTAAGAAATTCTTGGGTCAGAGAGACAACCTCGGACAACGCCCCACCCAGGTATGCAACTCTTGGGCACAGATCATGAAGACAAACACCTCTCCATGTCACAGTAGGCCCAGATTTCTGTTCCATACACATGCTTTTCTCCAAGAACACTGCAACAGTTCCCCTGTGTCTTTGGAGATGGGTTGTGATGAGAGTACTGTACCTTTCTCTTCCCTCTCATTGTCAAGAGAGGAGTGATAGGAAGCCTTGCCTGTAGTCCCACAATCAATGGGAAGGATTTCTCCAGGGAGCCCAGCCATAAATGCACAAGTAACTTTGGGCACCCACCTTATCTCCTGCAGACAGAAGGTCCCAGGAACAGGCTTTTAAAATGCTTGAATGCTGCCCCTTAGCTCAATTAACAGCTAAACCATGAACTTACTAGGGTGAGAGCTGTGCTTCCTTCCTTGAAGATGCCGTTATATACACACCTCTACCCCGATACAACCCTGTCCTCGGGAGCCAAAAAAAAATCTTACCGCGTTATAGGTGAAACCACGTTATATAGAACTTGCTTTGATCCACCAGAGTTCGCAGCCCCGCCTCCCCGGAGCGCTGCTTTACCGCGTTGTATCCGAATTCATGTTATATCGGGTCGTGTTATATCGGGGTAGAAGTGTATTAGGAAAGCAATATCTCCCTTGAAACCCAAAAATGGGGAGCACATGTGTGGCAGGGGAAGAGACTAGCTATACCCAGAAGAACATGGAAGGAGATTAAATATATCACTGCTCCTCCCCCCTCTCCCCAGAAAACTTCACAAGGTGAAATGTTCTTGTGGGAAATGGGCGCTGGAGGGAAATTGTGCTCTAATCACTAAATAATGCTTGCTTCCTCCAGGATTTAAAGTACCAGAGTTTCAGGAGACAGAACTTCTTGTGTAAAAGAATAGTCTCCATTAATAAAATGTGCTGAAAGATCATTTGAGCAATAGCCTCCTAAAACAGTGATTATATGTTCAAGTTTTCCATCTATTCTCCCTTGACTTAGCATTTTATAGTTAAAACAACTAAATTAAGCCAAAAAACATGCCACTTGCCCTTACTGTTAATAGTTTTATTTTTAAATGAAGACAGCCAAGGTTATTAGACATTTAAATTAACCAACCTTGAAAGTTTTTGTTAAGTCAAACATTTCAACGATTCCTAGGAAATACTGGACTTCAAAAACAGTCTTTTCTGGGGAGTTAAATTTGGATGGAACGAGAGAAGTGTCTATTTTACTGCACATCTTAAGGTAAAACATACTAGTTCAAGAACACTATTTGCTTTAATACTGCCCATTCACTAATCTAGTGATCTGCACATTAAAGAGCCAGGGATAATTCTAGAACGATCTTGACAAATGAACCTTTAATGAAATGTGAGCCTTAACTTATAGCTGTTGTTTTTACATACCACAGACATTAGAAATTCTTTTAAAAGACGACGACACTACTACTGGTACCACATCAAATCTGAGTACATAGCAAAGAACAGGAATGTTTGCCCTGGAGGAAGAGACTGACTGTATATCATAGAAAAAACATGGAGAGAGGTTTTTTTTTCCTTCCACACTCTTTTTTGCTACTCATACAAAATGTCAGTTAATTTTAAACTTTCTTTTCTAGTATGCATCTTTCAGTTGGTTTGGTTTTCTTCAAAGTCTGCAAGTCAACACACTGGTATTTTAAAGTTAAAGAAAAATATGTCAGTCAACAAGACAATTAGTAATTGTAGTGTAACCCACATGCTTGCATTGCACATGCAATAGTGTAAATAAGGGATGAAACAGTGGGTAGATTACACAGTTTTTGTTTTGGGGTGTCTATGAGTAGGTCTGCACTGCAGCTGGGAAATGTGCCTCCCACCCAGGGTAGACAGCCACGTGCTAAAAATTGAAGCATGCACATTGTTGTATAGATGGCATCTCAGGCTAGCCACCTGAGTGTGGAACCACGGGCTGGGGCAGACGTTAGCCCTTGATTCTGCCTCTGTTGCAACATCCACACTGCTATTTTCAGCATGCTAGCTCAAGCAGAGCTAGTGTGTGTTTGTCTACCCAGGCTTGGAGGTACAGTCCCAACTGTAGCGTAGACATACTCTGTACAGACTTGCTGTAACTGGGCAAGGTGACACTGTCAAAGGAGCCAGAAACATCCACAAGTGTGGCAATCACCAAACAATGAAAACTATCTAGGAAGCTTTCATTATGGGCAAACAGCCAGGCAGGACACACTCCTAATTACCATCTGAAGCTGAGACAACTGGAGCTCAGTGAGGAAGAAGCTAAAAATAGGGGAAGTTGGAGCAACTCAGCAGCTGAACCATGCAGAAATAAGACTAAAGTGACCCCTGCAAGGTCAGGGTCTCAAAAAACTGTGCCCATCCATTTGGATCCAGATGGTGTTCTTCCTATCTTACTAGGAGCCAAAGGAGACAGAGTCACCAATAGTTATGAGAGTTTAAGACCGCTGCTGAAGAGATGCTGTGGAGTTAGAAGACCATGGAACTACCACCCCACTACACCTGTATAGTCCCTTCAGTTTCTTACATTTTAAATTTCACACATTGCAAGAAGGGCTGAGGACTCAACCCATGAGAAAGTTGGAGGGAAGCACATGTATAACAAGGTATACATTTCCTCAATATTTTGTAATAGCATCAAGTGTGGAAATTTGGATGAGAAACACCAAAGGGCTACCACATCAGAGTTACTTGTGAGACATATTCACAACCAATTGAAATATTGTTTGTAGATTTTCTAATTTAATAAGAACAGAAAAGAGAGAAGGGGGGGGGGGGGGAAGAGAAAAGAAAAATTGTATGTCACTCTCCCACAAGTGTAATTCTGTGTAATGCTAAATCTTTGTCCTAAAAGGTCTGAGCTCTGTCTTGTACTTCAGCAGAAGAGTAAGCAGAAGTGCAGGAAAGTGGAAGTAATTGGATATATGGATCTCAGGTGCCCAGCCTGCTTCTTTGGCCTTAAAGATTAAGTTTGCATCTATTTTATTACTTTCTTAATTATGATGGCTGTAACGCACACGAGGAAAACTAGCAAAACTGTGGCTATTTTATTTTTGTTTCAGAGTTCTGAATTATTATACATTGGGGTCATTACAAGTATGGCTTCATAGAAACAGTCAAAATATACTTCTTCAGTAGGACTTCTGGGTCAAGTAGTCATAAATCAAGACATTCGAATTGAACAAGCGTGGCAAATAAGTTATTTAGGTGATGAGAGTTACAAAATCCAGACTTTTTGACTAAAATAAGTTGCTATAATTAAATAATTCTATGCAAGCAAACAGCAAATGGGCAAAGACCCTTAACTGAAGAGAGAATTAGTCAACTAGATAATTACATGCAACCGAGGGGGCACTGATCAGCACTCCTTTTAAACATAACAACAAAAAATTGCTTTACTTTGAGTCTACACAAGATGGTCTGGAAACATTAGGATTTAATATCTAAAATTTTCTACCAATTTTGGATGCCTCCAAACAAAGCCAGATTTTTTGAGGGTGGGTTGCTGAGTATTTTCTGAAAACAAATCAGGCTCCTTAACAGTTTAATGAGATGACAGCTTATTCCTTTCTGAAAGCATGTTTTAATCAAGCAGCACCCAGACCACCACCACGGAGGTGTATGTAGTTGGTCTCGGACTGCTACCACTGGATCAACTGGTTTAATCCAACCTCTCATTGCTTGTGGCCATTCTTTAGAGTGCTTCCTATTTGTTTGACCAGAAGAACTGAAAAAACACACCCCTTTGTCAGTAATTGGTCCATCCCTTAGTGCTTGTACAGCCTCTTGCATTATGGGGCCCAGATCCTGATCAAGGTCTCAGTCCTACTGCAGTATATTAATTAAATTAACAGTCATTACAGGAATCACTTCACAACTTTTTCTCTTCAAAAGATGGCCAATAGCATGACCAGAATAATCGTTCTAGTATCAACTGCTCTTTCATTGTCTATCTCAGTGTTATTGATAACAAAGTTTGACATTTACCTGTAGTAAGGAGTTTCCATCAGTTTATTTTCTTGCACAACACCTTCATTAAATAAAGGAACATTAATTTCCCAGGTTGGTTATAGCTGGTTGCCATTTATGAGAGAAAACCCAGATGACATGCAGTCCAAATAGGTGTGGTGGTCGTAGTGGGAAGGTAGAGAGAAGGTTTGTTTTTTGTTTGCTTGCTTTTTGGTTAAAAAATTTAAGGGAATGATGGTTTTTGCAGAAAATTCCAATTTTTCCATTTTTTATCAAAACAAAATTAAGGTGTTCAATTCAGAATTAAAATTAATTTAAACGGAATTTTAAAAAAAATCAAAGAATCTGTAAAAGTTTTCATATGAAATGAAATTTGTTTCGATGGATATTTTTTGTGTAAACACACCCATTTTTCAACTATTCAAAAAAAAAATAGACCTTTCCTAGGAATTAGCATATATTAAATGCCCCTGACAAAAACTGCTCATCACATTACAGTTTCTCTCTATTTTTGTAACTGTAGATCTTTCAAGAAAATTTCTTTATTCCTCTTTTACGGTATAAGGCAGCAGTAGTCAATAGGTGGATTGCAGGCCAAATCCGTACCACCAGATGCTTTTGAATGGATCATGAAAACTTTTTATAGGTATTGTGATGTGAAAAATTTCTCTCTGGAGTCTGGACCTTGACTATACCTTGACCAAGAAATTTGGACCATGGCGGGTGGGGGGGGTAAGGGAATTGACTACCCCTGGTATAAGGCATACTCAAACCACTACTTTGTGCTTTGTATTTTGAATAGAAAATCAGATTGTTGCTCCCAGGGAGTTTTTACAGGCTTCACTATTACAGAGTTCTTTCAAAACAGCAGTCTGAAGGTTTACTGTTTTTCAAAAAGTGTTGCTTTGAATCTTTAACATAGGTATGGATCTTCCCCCACCTACCTAGAGACTTTCTGAGGAGATGTTTCACTATTTTAATTCCACACACTGTCAATCCATTTGATTGCGGACAGCCTTAACTTGAAATGAGCTGTTGGAATTCTCATTTGTCAGCTACTCCTTATGGATCTTTAAATAGTGGTCCATTATCAACAATTACTATCGTATACCATGTCTTGCAAACGTGGGTTATAAAATGAGAGTTTTTGTGCCTGTATCTGGTAATGTTGCTACTTCAAGAAAATTTGAGAACAACCCCATAATTAATAAGCATGCAGGTCTCCAAATTACCCATGCTACCACAACTCTGTTGGAAGAACAGAGAATTTTGCTTTTTTGCTTTTTCTTCCCCTGAATTTTTGAATTATTCTTGTAGTATTACTGTATCTTCTTGTTTAAGCTAGCTCTAGATACATGATTCTCAGTTTTCCCTATACTGTTATGTCCTTGTTGCAAAACCTATTATCTTAAGAAAGATGGAATTATGGTTCAATTCCTTTCACCAACAAATTCATCTTTGTGGTGCAAATTTTATTTCATCATATAACAAACATTGCTCTGTCAATAAGACTTAATTGCACTGCTGTTTTATTTTTCCTTTCTTTGCCTTGATCCTGTGTTAGAGAGCAATGTCTGATAGGCTAGCTCCCATGAACAACATGTTGCCTGGGCTATATTCCAGTCTCAGATCATATTGTAAACATAATAACTATCTATATCTGTGGAGGAATCTCCTTTGAACTTAGTTGTCCAATTGTGATCAAAGTTTGGCAGTGTGTTTCCACCAAGACTTAATCCATCTACGTAAGTCACTGAAGTTTTCATTTCCAGACCACAATCCTGGAGCTTCTTTTTCCATTTGAACAGATATTTAAACTCTGTCTGTTCTTTTTGTAAGGTTTGCTAGCACAGAGTTTTTTCCTCAAGGTGCCTAGTTTTAAACAGGCTGAAATGACATTTATTTGTGTTAATTTTTAAACTATTTACCCCAGAATTTTGAGTCCAGTTCATAGTCAAGTCATATTTCTTTTGGTGAAATTCATACTTTACTGCTACATCAAGATTTCCTTCCAACACAACACTGGATTTATGTCATGTCCAAATGGCATATTTATAGTGCTCATTTTGCTCCTTTTCTCATCAAGTACGATTTACCAGAATATGCAGAAAACCGTCTACATTCCAACGGAACAAAGGAGAACTGTATGAAAAATACGGGACAAAAGAAAATATATCATGATGTTTCATGGTACAAACCATGCATTTGTATCTCAGCATATGATTTATGGCAATAGTCATGCAAAAATGTCTCTTACATTGACTTTACATTAGACATGAAATAAAGGCTATCCTTTAAAATGAAGGTCAGGGGATTGTACTAGTTGTGGGCCACAGTGTCTGGAGAAAGAACAGAACTATTGGGAGGAGGCAAACAGAGGGCATGCCCCCAGACTCCCTTTTGCTCATCCTCATCCATAATAAGTGCCACTATTGTACAGCTATGATAAACTTGACATGTGTCAGCTTCTATCTGGTAATGCAGTCTCTCTTGGGTGCAAGGCCAGCTCTAGGCACCAGCAAAACAAACTGGTGCTTGGGGTGGCACATTTTTAGGGGCGGCATTCTGGCGCGAGCCATGCCGCCCCTAAAAATGTGCCCCGGCCGCCTTAACTCACCTCCGCTGCTACTGCTTGCGCACCGCTGCTCACCCCCCCTCCCAGGCTCTCAAACCCAGGAGGGAGGGGGAGATCCCGAGCGGCCGCGGAGAGCGAAACAGCTGATTCGCGCGCCGCGGCCGCTTGGGATCTCCCTCCTCCCTCCTGGGTTTGAGAGCCTGGGAGGGAGGGGGAGACCCCGAGTGGCTGCAGCGCACGCGCTGCTTCTCCCTCTCCCTCCCTCCCAGGCTTGAGAGCCTGGGGGGGAGGAGGCAGGGCTGGGGATTTGGGGAAGGGGTGGAGTTGAGGCGGGGGTGGGGTAAGAAAAAAAATGGGGGGTGGCCAAAATTTTTTGCTTGGGGCGGCAAAAATCCTAGAGCCGGCCCTGCTTGGGTGCTTCCTGTCTACTGCACCAGAATACAAGACACAGGGCGTGCTCCTTTGTGAATTTGCTGCAGGTTTGGAAGAGGAAGAGCATTTTCAGAACTGGATATTGTTAATGTGTATACAACATGGGCAGATACTTTCAAGAGATTCTAAACATGTGAAATCTATTCAAAAAGTTGTGATCATCAAGGCAAAACATTCAGCGATAAGCTTGATGCTGGATGTAATGCACTGGGAAGCACAACTCAGGATCCCAAATGCACAGAATTTGTACTGAGGTGATAAAATCATTTAAGAGGACAGTCACCTGCTTTGTCTCTAGGTACAGATCTACATTAGCATCTGACTCAGAAACCACTTATCTGCTTCTAAATCTGACATAAAGAGAAACTTTAGAAAGGAAAGAGGTAAATAACCTAGAAAGGAAGATCTTAAACAAAAGTTTTAAAAGCTGAGACCAGACACTTTGATATCCATTCCAATAGTTTGTTCCTCATAGGAACTCCACCCAGTTTTCACCCTTCTGTACACCAGAACATTTGCCCTCACCTACATTAGTAGTTGTGGATGTCTGGTATAGCAGTTAGCTGTGCTGGGACAAAGCAGACTGGAAAATGGTTGTCTGCAGAAGGGCAGCTAAAGAGGGCGATGGAAAGCTGGCACTCCTATGGGAGGGTTATGGTTGAGGACTAAGGTCTATAGTATATGATAGCTGTGGTAACTGTAAGATGTGTGCTTGTGGATGGAAGAGTAGACGATATATACTGCTGGCCTTTCATTAAAATTTGTGTCAGCCATGCTGTGTGTGTAGCAACACTATTTGCTTCATGACGACACTTGAGGGTTTCCCCCCCCCCCATGTTTAATTGATAGTGGGCATTGGATGAGGTGGGGGACAGATTAGTACTGGGGTAGAAGTGCAGTGGGAGATTTTTTTTTATTTATTTAAATGCCTCTGCAGCTGTCAGTGAATCCTTCCCTGTCATAGGATAAAGTGACAGAAAAGTTTAGCTCCTTATGGAAAAGATTTCATGTGTACCCTCCCCACTACCCTCACCCACACAACTATAAAGCACACAACCTTTCAGCTATAACATGACTATCTGCTAAAATCCTAAATCCAAACATTTAAAAAACAAAAAACCCACACATCCCCATTGCAACAGTTCAACTTCTCTATCAAGTCCTTTGTAGACAGACAATACTTCAAGAGAGATAGCTATCAACAACAAAAGGGGGAATGGTCAAGGAACATTTTCAGCCTGAGCCCAAAGTTCAAAGGCTTCCTATTAAAAGTTTACAAAGAAAAAACAAAAAAGTTCAAAGCATACAAAAACTAACCATCTGTGAAATTTCACACTGACTGATTGTCCCCTTAAAGAGAAAAATAGAAATGTATGCCCCCTTTTAAGCCTACTTTAAAATGCAACCCCAGCTATGAAATCGTGACCAGGTGCCTCCATAATATTTGTCAAGCTGTAACCAATATTTTGTCTACATGTCTATTAAAGTGTTTCTATAGAGAGTACGGTTACCATACCTCCGGATTTTCCTGGACATGTCCAGCTTTTTGGGCCTCAAATCCCCGTCCGGGGGGAAATCCCAAAAAGCCAGACATGTCCGGGAAAATTGGGACATGCCGGGCCAGCGGTGCTGGGCTGGCAGTGGGCCTGAGCCGACCCAGGCTGGAGACGCCGGGGGGGCCAGACTGGGCCGCGCCTCCTCCCCCCACCTGCTTCAGGCTTCCCGTGAATCAAATGTTCATGGGAAGCAGGGGAGGGGGCGGAGTTGGTGCAGGGACTTTGGGGAAGGGGTGGAGTTAGGGCGGGGGCATGGGAGGGGCTGGGGCCCCGTGGAGTGTCCTCTTTTTGGGCACTCAAAATATGGTAACCCTAATAGAGAGGATATTTTTTCTCAGTACTGTGCATCATTTTCCAATTACATATGGGAAACAGATTTGTGTCTGTCTTCCTGTTAGCAAAACAGACTTCTACCTCATATATCCCTGACTCAGTAATTCTCATGAAGCTACATTGTATATTCATGTTTTGACTAGAACATTTAAACATAACTACAATTACTCACTCTTCAAGCTCTTCTCAGTTAAACAATTTTTATTCATTTTGTTAGCTTCTGCCAGAGATATTTTTTAGTGTCAAGCAAAATACACCACAGTAATTCATTTAGCATATTTTAGTGTTTATAAATTACCCATCTCAAATTTCCAAGCCAAAATAAGTCTTTGCAACAAGCATTATTTGAAATGTGAAATCAAACTTGCATTACAACCAACACCAAAACACCATTCTGTCAGAGCACATGTGCACAGTTCACGTTGACTGAATCTGAACAAACTACAAATCAGACCAACTTCCTGCCAAAATCTTATTAGGAAACGAACACATTAGTAACTCTGCAAAGCAGCTATAGCTATGTACAAATAGCAACATTAAACTAATATTGCTAAAAAGAAAAAATTAACTTACGTTGTAACACAGAAGCAACTTTTGACTTAGCAGTTAAGTCAAAAATATATTTCTGCAAGTCAGTCAAAAACAAGACACCCCTAACTTTTAGCTTCATAAATACCAACCTTTCTTGTTGCTTTGTCACGAATTCCAAGCATGTAGCTAATCTCTTCCTTTGAGCATTTACTTTTTTTTTTATTTTAAACTTACGAAGTACAGTACACAACGTTTGAGAGCCAAATGAAATAAGAAGCTCCAGGCACGAACGTTAAACTCCAAAGAACATAAATCTCAAGTTCAGTAAAACTGACATATTCAGTTTAGTGCAGTCTCTTCCCAGGAAAACTGGTTTCCATGGAAACCAATGGCTGCAGATGCTTTACCATTCAATAGGGAAAGACATTTCTGCAGTGAGATCCTTGCTTACTTGCAAAACAGAATTCTGCAACTTTTTTTTTTTTTTCCAAACACCACTTATCCTTATCACTGAGGGAGAGATCTTCATCCTCACTCTGTCTTCATTACTCTGGGTAAAAGGCATGCAGTATTTTTAGGCCCCTTTATGCCATTCCATCTGGCATTGGAAGGATCCCCTCACAAACCTGAAGTAGGGGTCCTGAAAGAGGCAGAGCATGCAGCATTCTGCAGATTCCAGGCAGTGCTGCAGATGTAGAACAGCCCAAAGACGCTGATGTACTTGAGTACAGCTACACTGTAATAAGAGACCTGCAGCACCGCGGTGGCTGCTGGCCAAGGTCAGCTCATTCAGGCTCATGGGGCTCACTCATGGGACTAGAAAATTGTAATGTGGGGTCTCAGAGCCTGGGCTCCAGCCTGAGTCCAAACATCTACACTGCTATTTTTAGCCAGGCAACCTGAGCTTCATGAGCCCAAAATCAACTGGCCCAGGCTCTGAGGCTCCATGCCGCAGGTTTATTATTGCAGCATAAACATCCCCTTACATCCCCCAGGCCTGTCAAAATTGTGCCAGGACCCGTCCAGCCATAAAGCCACCTTAGCTCCCGTCTCCCTGAGCTAAGCTTCCTTAAAGGCACAGCACGGGAACCTCGTCATGCAAATAGAACATGGCAGGCATGCCTTTTATTGTTGCAAGCACCAAATTCATCACTTCACTTTTACACCTTCTAATTAGGAGCAGTATATACTGTTTCTTTTGACCTGAATTGTGCCAAGAAAAAGAAAGGCTATGATACAGAATGGGGACTTGGCCATTTGCAGTGTGATGGATGGTATTTTTAGAAAACGTATTCTCTTATTTTAGGTAAAAGTTGATAGAAGTGAATTTTTTGGAGGAATTAAAAAATAAATGTCTTACCTGAATTAATCAACATGCATGTTCTATCACAATTCTTCATTCAGGGTCTACACTAATCTGTAAACAATATTTACAGACACTAGTGTCTTTTCATTGCTAGCTACAGCAGAAGTGGCTCCTGTGCTCTTGTGGGTTAAGAGAGAAAGGCCTCCCATGGATCAGTAACTGGCTAAGGAATAGGAAGCAAAGGGTAGGAATAAAGAGTCAGTTTGCACAATCTAGAGATGTGAACAACGGGATCACCCAAGGATCTGTAGTGGGACCTGTGCTGTTCAATATTCATTAATGATTTGGAAAAGAAAGCTAACAGTGAAGTGGCAAAGATTGCAGAGGATACAAAATTATTCAGGATAGTTACATCTGAAGCCAACTGTGAAGAGTTACAAAGGGATATCATAAAACTGGGTGACTAGATGACAAAATGGCAGATGAAATTCAACAATAAGTGCAAAGTAATGCACATCGGAAAAATAATCCCAACTGCACATAAATAATGATGGATTCTAAATTAACTGTTACCACTCAGGAAAGATCTTGAAGTCCACATGTGGACAGCTCTCTGAAAACTTCAGCTCCATGGGCAGCAGGTATAATAGGCCAGGGCAGGCTAAGCCTCCCCTGGCACAGCTGCAGACGCCAGATGCCAGTTGCAGGGTTTGCACGGGAAAGTTTTTGCTTATTATTATGTGCCATGCAGGTTCTAGAGCGGCTGAGGAGGCGGTATGTGCTTCTCAGCTTCCTAGGTTCATCAGTTATCTCCCTGGACTGTTTTTGCAAAGTTGTGTTGTTTCATAAGTTATAGTCAGTGATGAAACATTTGTATTTTTTAGGATGCAAGTAAAAATAATTTTAAAAATTTGGCAAAAAACTGTATCATACAGTAAGAAGGGAATTTTAAAGTTATTTTTTCCTCTCCCTCCCTCCCATGCAATCTTACTGTTGGGGCATTCAACTCATAACTCAATACATTAATTTCTATAAATATATTTGCAGATCTCTTAAATAACAGATTCCCAATCTGCTATGTTTTCATACCTTACTGGAAACATTATGTAAACCGTATTTGCTGTTTTATAGTAATGCCTTCTCTCTCTCTGGCTCTCTCCTTGTGTTAAATCCAAGTCTCTAGAATATTTCAAAACCTCTCACCCCTACACTGCCTCAGTCCTATTGATTCAACAGCAGCATCTGCTGGCTGAGCAGAAGTAGGATTCAATTTCTGAAGATCCTCAGTACAGATCTTTTAGGAAGATAGATTTGTTGGACTATGAGATTTGCATTCAGAGAAATGGGAAGGAATTATGGTTAAGCCCCCAGACCCTTCATATCCAGATGCAAAAAGTGTAATGAATTATCCCCATTGGTCCTTAATATTGTCCTTAAGCAGGACCTGTGAATTTTGCACAAATAGAAAAATTTGAACAGCCTCCATTGTAGGCAATGAAGAGCTTTACTATTATATTCCTTTTAGCTGTTCAGTTCAACTTCCCCATAGCTAGGCTAATTAAATGGGTGATTCTCAGGGTTCCCTCCCCACTCTCAGATGTGGGGACCTGCATGAAAGACCCCCTAAGCTTATTTCTACTAGCTTAGGTTAAAACTTCCTCAAGGCATAAATCCTTTCCTTGTCCTTGGACGGTATTGCTGCCACCACCAAGTGATTTAGACAAGGATTCAGGAAAAGGACCACTTGGAGTTCCTATTTCCCTAAAATATCCCCCCAAACCCCTTCACCCCCTTCCCTGGGGAGGCTTGAGAATAATATACCAACCAATTGCCTTGAATAAAAGTACAGACCAGACCCTTTATTTTTAGGACACTAAAAATCAATCAGGTTCTTAAAAAGAAGAACTTTATAATAAAGAAAAAAGTAAAAGAAGCACCTCTGTAAAATCAGGAAGGCAGGTAATTTTACAGGGTGATAAAAAGATTTAAAACACAGGATTCCCCTCTCGTCTCAACTTCAAAGTTACAAACACAGGAATAAACCTCCCTCTTAGCATAGGGAAAATTCACAAGCTTAAACAAAAGATAATCTAACGCATTTCCTTGCCCTTACTTATAATTTCCGTAATTTTAGATGGATCATTTCAAGGTATCTTTTCAAGAGATGGGTTACCTGCTTGGCCTCTCTCTCTATCCAGAGGGAACAACAAACAAAACCTGCCTCCCACCCCAGATTTGAAAGTATCTTCTGGTCAGTGCCAACTATGTTAATTGAACTGATTAACCCCTTACAGGTAAAAGGATTCTGTACCTCTGGCCAGGAGGGATTTTGTGTTACTGCATACATAAAGGTTGTTACCCTTCCCTTTATATTTATGACAGTGATACAGAAAGTATAGCCTCAACTACAGGCTATCGTATCAAGTAAAGGTTCTCAAACATCTCAGAAAGCAAGTCCACTGTGTGTAGGTCCATTAAGAGCTAACTGCTTAAAGCGGGTAGAAAGTGAACTGACAAACGTATGTCATATGTCAAGGCTCAAATATGGGTCATACTATATGAAAAAAGCCCCAAAATAAGGGACAGAAAAAATATTCATGTATGAAATTTAAAAGCCGTGGGATGCATTCATTTAGTGTAAATGCTGCTGTCTATAATCTCATTTTCACAATTCTTTATTTCTAAAATGCTTTTCAACAAGAGAAGGAATAGCAAATTGGTATGAAATACAAGGAACATTGTTCAAAATTAGATATAACAAAGGAAGCTGCTTTATCAGCATACCTCTTAACATCCCTTGCAACACCAGCAGAATGCCTGAGATGAGAAAGCGTTTCTTTCCCTATGGGCAAATTGAACAAGCTCCCATAAAAAAAGCATTATTTTTGGAGGTATGCCGGAACCGGGGGAGGGGGAGAGAAAAGGAGAGGGAGAGAGAAGCAAGGGGCCATGGCCCTCCCACTTTTGAAGTGGATGGGCCTAGCCAGTCCACTTCTTGCCATAGGCCCCACCCCCTACTCCTCCTCTTCCCTGAAGCCCCAACCCTGGTCAGACCAGAAGCTGGAGCCTGGCCCAGCCAAGAGTGGTCTGGGGAACCCAGCCAGCTGTGAGAAGCCACAGACCTCCATCTGCCCAGGATGGGGCAGCCCATGGCCAGGCTGCAGCTCTTCGACCCATGAAACCCCATTCCCAGGCCAGGCTGGAAGCTGGAGCCAGGTCAGGGTAGAACCATGCAGGCAGCTGTGCAGAGCTGCGGACCCTCCACCTGCCCGGGGGAGGGTGGGGGGGAAGAGGGAGAAGAGGTCTCCGTAGCCCATAGGATTATTTTGCTAGCTATTATATCCTACTAATTCAGCCAGCAGTATTAATTAATATGTTTATTTTTCTTAAATTAATCCATTTTATTCTTATATTTCATTAGTATTAACTCCTTGGAATTTAGGATGGGTTGAGGCATGTGTTTCCTAATAAGTTTTGCTGAAATGCAAGAAGCCTACCGGACTGTAAGATCTGCTATATAGCAAAAAGTAAAATCAGTTCTGAATATGTCAGCATAAAACCTGGCAACCTTTGGCACGGATAAGAATGGTCCCTGAACTCTGGGGAACCAAAGGGAGGAACTATCCACATCATATCACAGATTTATCCGGAATCTACAACTGGTTGGTAACCGCAGGGTACACCACAACTTGGAGGTCACCAAGAGAGCCTAGGTTGGCAGTTTTGGAGTAAGATAATCCTTATTTATATTTAGAAAGTAAGCGTCAATCCCCTAGCCTATCGGAGAAGGGTACCCATAAGTTTCTTAGGGTACGGAAATAGCCTGAATTACGTAGGTCAGGTTCCTATAAAATACCTTATAAAAAGGCTGTTCCAGGCTCTTCTAACTCCTGAAGCTTCGGTTTCTTGGAGTGCTCTCTAGTTCTCCTACACTCATCTATGTATTCTATCCTCTATCACGCTATCAGCTCAGCTTGTGTAGTACAGTATAACTACTCACTCCTAACCATTGGGGAAGCCAGCACCATCGCGTAATCAGGCATGCCAGGAGTGAGGCTGGTCCTTCATCTCCTATTACCAGGTCCTCAAGGAAGGGTGAGAGTATGTTAGGTTAAGGTACTTATAATAGAAATGTTACCACCAGGAGTTTTGGAATTCTTTTACTGTTTTGCAATTATAAGTTTCATTGCATTCCTTATTTTTATGTTAATTTCAATAAAGGTTTTATCAATTTGGTATTGTCCTCAGTGTACGTGTTCTTGCCAAGCACCCCGAGAGTCCTCTCCTGATATAGAGCTCTCCGAGTTCTTGAGCTCTGTAGTCTGAATTGGACAAGTACCTGTAAATCTTCTGGTCGGATGCAATCAGTGGTGAGCCATAATAATTAACCCATCAAATTCAGGTCAACAGGCATGAGCTCCCCAGCCTGGCCAGGGCCGGGGGGGGGGGGGAGGGAAGAGGGGTTGGAGAGGAGGAGAGGAGAGGAATGGCAGGGGCGGGGACACAGAGGGGGCAGAGCCTCATGGGCTTCCACTTTTAGGAAGAATCAGTCACTCCTGGCCCTTTATAAAAGATGACTAAAGACAAACTTTCAAAATGATGGAATCTAAATTAGTGGTTACCACTTAAAGATTTTGGAGTCATTGTGAATAGTTCTCTAAAAACGTTTCTTCAATGTGAAGCAGCAGTCAAAAAAGCTAACAATATTAGGAACCATTAGGAAAGGGATAGAGATGATATTTTCTGTCTTATTGCCACTAAATAAATCCATGGTACGTCCAGACCTTGAATGCTGCATGCAGTTTTCATCACCCAATCTCAAAAGATATTAGAACTGGAACAGGTACAGAGAAGAGCAACAAAAATTATTATGGAATTAAACTTCCATATAAAGCGAGATTAATAAAGATGGACTTTTCAGCTTGGAAAAAGAGATGACTAAGAGGGGATATGACAGAGGTCTATAAAATCATGAATGGTGTGGAGAAAGTGACTCAGGACATGTTATTTATTCTGCTGCATAAAACAAGAACCAGGTCACCCAATGAAATTAATAGGCAATAGATTTAAAATAAAAGAAAGTATTTCTTCACACAACCTGTGGAACTCCCTGGCAGGGGGTGTTGTGAAGGCCAAAACTATCATGGAGTTCAAAGAAGAATGAGAAGTTCACAGAGGTTAAGTCCATCAATGGGTATTAGCCAGGTCGGGGATGCAACCCCATGCTCGGAGTGTCCCTAGCCTCTAACTGCCAGAAGGACGACAGGATGGATCCCTTGATTACTACCTGTTCATTCCCTCCAAAGCACCTGGCATTGGTCACTGTCAGAAGACAGGATAGTGGGCTAGATGGGCCATTGATCTTACCCAGTATGGCTTTTCTTATGGTAGATGGATCAGTCTGCCTCGGGATCCTTCAGATGTCAAAACTGGGATCTGTGACCTCCACACACAGCCCAATCATATATCAGTTGTTGAGGCACGACTGGGGAAATCTCTACCAGCACAACTGCCCAGTCTTTTAGGGACCAGCACTCCACCTCCCACAGACCTCATTGGCAACACTGAAGGAGTGCCTTCACCACCCTACCCTGCCTTCACCACTGACAATCCTCTCTGGATTGCTGGAGTTAGGGATCAGCCAGCAGCAGTTCAGCATGCACAAATCTTCCATTAGTACAGGGTCCCAAGAGGAAGCAGAAATGAATCACCATCTGCATGGTAATACCTAGGAACAACTCTACCCTGAGGTGCTTCCTGACTGAAAGTCACACACCTAAAGAGGGTTGTTACAATGGTTATTTTTTCTTCCAATGCATTTAGTAATTTGTGATAGTACTTCTCACCAGGTGAGCTTCTTCAAAAACAGGTCATACACTTTTGACAGGATTAAACTTAATCAACAAAAACAACAGGTGTAACATGAGCAGGATCTCCTCCACATAAGTTAAGAAATATATTTCCATGTGCAATTGCTAATCTGTTTTGAAGAATAACCTGTTCACTGGGTAGCTTATCTTGCATTTTAAGAAAACAAAACAGTAATTTAATTATGAACAATTTAAACTAATTTCAAAGAAGCACAATTTTTCTAATGTACCTTATAATCAAATAGGTTCAAGCCAATCTGATAAACTGATCTGAGAAAATAATACAATTCACTAAGTGACTCTGCAGATTAAATATCCTGCTTTTAACCTCTAGCAATTAAAACAAAAAAACACAAACCTTTTCCTCCAGCAAAAAATATATTTGACATATGACCATTTTTTAAACTATAAGCAATTCTAAAAAACCTATAGTATGTATTTTTAAGAGACAAAGAACTCAATGATAAGCATTTTGTCTGGAGTTTGTCCAACAGGATGAAAAATAAAAGGAACTATCAATCTTCAACTATAAAAATATAGTTTTTTCCGCACAACCCTTTCCATTGGGAGGAGACACTTGTTTCTAGCCATAGTAAGATGCAAGATTACAACTTTACAGCACAGCGTGTGTGTGTGTATATATATATATCCTGCTCATGTTACACCTGTTTTTTTATATATTATATATACATACATACATATATACATACATACATATATACATACACACACACACACACACAAAATGCTATTTTTGTTATGAATTTTCTCCCTTTAGGTGGGGATAGTTTGACTCATGTCACTTAGTGGAATGCTGCACAGGTCCACTTCAGCAAATAGATACAGGATTAGGGCCCCAAGTTTGTTACTTAGTATTACAAATTTTATATAAATATATTATTTCACTGTGTTTTTAAAAACAATTACAAAAAGCATACTGTGTCAACTCCTAAGTGCCATGAGCAATAATACAACTCAATCTAATACAAGACTATCTATACAAAGAAACCACTTTTAATCACTTAATTTTAATAAACTACAACAACAACCCTAAACTTACCATGTACTTATTTGTCATTATAGAAGAGTCACATCTGAGATAAAAAGTTTTAAAGTTCTATATGTTATCCATTCACACACAAAAAAAAAATTTAAAACAAGAATGGGTTCCTCTGCCTTCTAAAGTAGACAGTGGGCCAGATTTACAGATTTGAAAATCAATGGGAGTCAGGCACCTAACTTGCTTAGGCCCTTTTATCAAATCGCACTAGGCACCTTCAGGTGCCTAAATGCCTTTGAAAAGCTGGCCAAGTGGCTAAATGGATTTGGTTAAGCTTCCAGAAATATTCCTATTTCAGCTCTGAACAAGCATCAAAAGTTTCAGAACACAAGGTGAATATCTGAGAAACTGATGAGTGAATTAAAGTGAAGGTTTATAACAGAAATTGCACTGCAATCTTAATTATAGTAGCTTTTGCTGCCATGAAAGCTACACCAGTTTATATAAGAAAATGACTTGTTTTTTAACTTCCACATTTAAAAATATATCTTTTACACGGTACATAACAAAAGATCCACCCACTTCTCTAACATGAAAAAACTTAAAGAAAGCTATACCTAATTTGATTAAAAAGGAAAATTTTATGCCTAAACAAATTGGTATAAAATAACAGGATTTTTTTTTTAAATAAACGGGCATTTCTTAATATTTTAACATATGCGACAGTGGCTGGATTAATAGCTCCCACAGCTCAGAGGTCTCTGGCCACACCCAAGGCAGTGACCTTCCCAATTTGCCTGTAGGAGTGAGGCAATTCAGTATATGTCTTTCTACTGATGCTTCTAACAAGGACTCCAATTGTGCTGATGGTTTTTATGTGATGAGGAAGTGGTTCAAGACAATGAACTCATTTCAAACAGTAATCAGATAACCTTCAATCAATTCTGTCCAAGGCCAGCTTTGAAGCAAACCAGAAATGTTTAACCCCTTTTCTGACTCAGTAATGACAGCATTTTAAACTATTGCCTTTGAAATGAGCAGACAGATATAGTGGGGGGACCTTCCCCTTCATTAGCCTCTTTTAGCCCTGGTCTAGACTAAGGGTGGGGGAGGGAAGGGAGGAATAGATCTAAGTTACGCAACTTCAGCTACGTGAATAACGTAGCTGAAGTCGACGTACTTAGATCGACTTACCATGGTGTCTTCACCGCGGTGAGTCGACTGCTGCCGCTCCTCCATCGACTCTGCCTGCGCCTCTTGTGGCGCTGGAGTACAGGAGTCAACAGGAGAGTGCTCAGGGGTTGATGTATCGCGTCTAGACTAGACACGATACATCGATCCAGCGGGGATCGATCACTACCCTTATAAGTGCTTATAAGACATACCCTTATAAGTGCTAATCTACCACTCGGGAAAAAAAGGCGACAAGAAATTGCACAGATGACATTTAAGAACATCTGATAAATAAAAAAAAATGAAGGCTTCTAGTGTATTAGTTTTATTGGTCCTGTACAAAATACGGGATTTTCAGCAATCCAGCTGCCTTCTGTAGAGACCTCAAATATATTCTAAACATTTCCATTTATATTTATATTTAGTAATGATGCTTCTTTTACCATGAGAAGTCTCTGAAGTCCATCCTGAGCAAAATGGATGCAGCTTCTCTTTAAGTGTAAAAAGCAAGGAAGTTTTGAACTCAGACTTATGGGTTATAACTCTATATAACCCCCTGCCACTCTGTGAGCTCCTCTCTCAGAGGAGTGTGTGGTCTTAAGTAGCAAAACATGGTTTAACCAGGTGAGTCAAAACACAGAATTTTAACTGTAACTGCTAAATTATCTTGGAGGTTTTAAGCCATTAATATTAGTTTTGATGAGCAAATAGATTCTGCAGGAAACTTTTGAAGGAAAGGAACAAATGTGAAAGCCCATTGCTTCTGATGTGTTATTTATTATAAGACTAATAAAAGAAAAATATTTTCACAAGATGCAGGCAAACCCTACTCCAAAAAGATTTTTTTTGCCTTTTTACACTGTATATGTGAATAGTTAAAAAAAAAAAATAGAATACAATACTGCAGCAGTACTTCAGCTATATCTCACACTTAAGTTGTGTCAAGTGTGCAATTAGAACTATTTTCTGCAGCATGCAATACTTGAAACTTTGCCTTAAATCTTACTTCCAGTCCACTGAACCAGATGAGAAACAACAAAAATACAGTCCTAGCAACTACAGATGGTAGTAAGTATAACCTGATGAACTTTGGGTCAAAATGTAAGACTATAAACAGGAGGAGAGCACAGAAAAAATGAGACCATAATGATCAGCATGCAAGACAGCGGTCACAGCAACAGAGTTGCCTAATCATTGTCTGCATCTATGTAGGCATCATGATAGTGGGATCTAAAGAAGGGCAATGAGGTGGCTTTTCAAATATAGTTCTACTCAACATACATATTTACTATAATAAAAAAAAGAAAAAGCTTGAAATTTTACCTGAAGTGTGATTTTTTTTTCTGGTAGATGGTCCCCTTTTCAGCTAATAAGACTCGATTTTTTGCTACACTTTTAAAAAATTTCCTTACTTTAATATTCCTACCCAAATAAGATCCAATTTTACATGGCATATCTGGTGTAATACCTAGCCAAATAGGGGATTCAAGAAAAAATGTTTCAGTATTAACTATGGACATTGTTTTAGTAGTTTAATGCAGTGGTTTTCAAACTGTGGGTCACGACCCACCCCAAGCCCAGAGCCCCCTCCTGCACCCCAAACCCCTCAGCCCCGGTCCCACCCCAGAGCCTGTACCCCCAGCCCAGAGCCCTCCCTGCACCCCAACCCCCTACCCAGAGCCCCCTCCCACACCCTGAACCCCTCATTTCCAATCCCACTCCACAGCCCTCACCCCAACCCTCTGCCCCAGCCCCTTGCCCACTCCAAACCCCTCATCCCCAGCCTCATTGGGTCATGGGCATCAACATTTTTCTTCAAGTGGGTCACCAAAAAAAAGTTTGGAAACCATTGGTTTAAGGTGTGATTTAACCTGCACAGCTTAAACATCCTGGGTGAAGTCCTGTCAAAAAGTTCCACTGACTTCAATGGAGCCAGGATTTCAACGCTTTTTATTATTTGAAGCAATGAGACAATAGACCCACCATATGGTTAGTCTGTGTATTTCCATATGATTAAATACATAGCTCCAATTTGCCATTAAGCATGTCTCACTCTGAGGATCTAGAGTTCTAGGAATGTGCCAAAAAAATTTAAACTATTTTATACTAAACAGCAGAAAAACCATTAGCTGATAAACTTCTGAAAATATTGGCTCATAATAGACATGCTGACAAACTCCTTAAACGATAGGCACTACTGATACCATTACAGAAATGTTCTATAGTCAGTAAAGGAACAGACTTGTAAAAAGTCTATAAAGTCTGTCCCTTTACTACTGACTGTTGAATCTTTTTATAATAGTGTCAGTAGTACCTATAATTAAGGACTGTCAGCATATTATTATGAATACAGAAGAGAGCATGGCCCATACGCACACAGAGTCAGTGCAAAAACACAGATACTTATTACAAGCTCTGTAATTCAGGGACTTACTTCTTTGTATAATGCCAAGTACAATGGAGCCCTGACCCTTCAGAGGGGTACCTAGAGTGATATGGCAATTTCCTGCAATATCCTTGAAAAACCTTATTGTATTAATGTGACAGAATACATCCATGTTCACACCCTACATGCTATTGTAATAATCTTTGTACAAAGTATACCATGTGAGGATCATTTCAAAAAACTCACAACTTGCTGATCAGTAATATCATGGTAAAATGCATATAGCAACATCAGATGTAATGTTATAAACACAAGCTGAAATCATGACTGAAGCATGTTTTCCAGGCAAGTCTGGGGAGTGGTTAAACCAGTTTCCCAAAGACAAGAGACAAACTGACAACCAGCTAAGTGCCAACAAAGCTAATGGGCCATTACCTACAAAGTGGCCATTCTTTGGCAAAGAAGGGGAGCAGGGCAAAGAGATCTGCATCTTGACAAAGAAACAGCATGGAGTCTCCTCCTTCCAGCAGACTCCCTGTCTCCTGATTCTCAGCTGGAAATGCTTTGCAAAGAGGAACTATAAAAAAAGAGGGGTAAACACCCCAAGACAACCCTTTCTCTCTCCCTGCCCAGCTCATTCTCTGTACCTGAGAAGACAAAGGAAACAGCCATTGGACTCTGGGGGAAGGGTCCTGACCTGAAGAGTTTGGCTAGTAATGCTACTAGAAGCACGTGTTGAGAAACTGCTTTAATCTAACATATAGTTTGTTAAAAGTAAGCACTAAAGAATGTTTTATCTTTATTTTTCTTGTAACCACTTTTGACTTTTATGGATCATTACTTGTACTCACTTAATTTCTCTTTGTAGTTAATAAACTTGTTTTATCTAATCCAGTGTGTTCAAGTTGAAATGTCTGGGTAACTCCATTTGGTGGAACAAACTATTGTGTATTATTCCCTTACAGGAATAACGGGACTTAGTATATTTGGACTGTCCAGGAGAGGGCTGTGCAGTACAAGACTTACATTTCTTGGAGGTTGGGGGAGGGAGGGGTGGAGGAGAAACCTGAGTCTGAGTGCATTGGCATCACCCTGCAGTATAACCCAGGCTGGTAAAATCCAGAGTGTAACCCAAGTGTGGCTGGCAGGTTGCAGTTACACACAAACACTCAGGTGTAGCTTGCATGCCAGAAGGCTGTTTGTCAGCATCCCAGGTGCAAGCTACTTCAGCAAGGCATTGTAACACACCTCAGGTTGCAAGGCAAGGGTGACAGCTCCCCACTGGTCTGGACAGCACCCTGGTATGAGACAGTTAAATGCAAAGTTTATGTATTATTGTGGGCTGATATTGTATGTAACCTCTCTAGGGGAGGAAATGTAATGTGAGGCCAGGGAGTTCAAAGGACTACACTGACATTGTGCCAGACAAGAATGCACTTTTGGATAATAAGAATAAAGTATATTTCCTGGGGAATACCTAGGGGGAGGTATTTCCCCTCTTCAGATATGCAAAAAACCAAGTCTTTTGAAGCTACGTGCTGAGATGAGGGGGACTGTCTGCCAATTACCTGTTCCTGGAGGTTAGAGTTCACAGGCCCAAGCTATATGAAGAAACAGGCTGATCTGCTCAGTCTGGGTTCTGGTTCTGAATCTGAAGACAGTCATGAACTTGTAACCATGGGAAAAACCCAGTTGTAGATTTAAAGGACTGACACCTACAAGACCCCAAGGTTGGAGATGGAGTGACCTTTGGGAAGCTTTTTAACGTGTGTAGATTCTTTTGTTTTCAGTGGTTTTCTCTGTAATGTTTTCACCTTAAGAATAAATGTGCTTGCTTAGAAAGACCTGTGTGGAAACTCACAACTGCCCGCAATTATGCTATTCATAACTTCTGGAAAGAAAGCAAAGTGCAGACGCTGGCCTGTTTAGACAGACTGGCTTGCTAGAAATATCACAGCATGAATCAAGACGTTATACAGCCTTAACAACCCGGTCAGGAGCAAGAGAGATGCGAGTCTCTGCCCAAGAGAGTGACGGCTAAGGAGCCAGAAATCTGGAAGTGGGTACCCTGGGTGGACCATGGAAGAGGTATACAGGTGCAGTTGCCTTGAAACTGATAGCTGGAAATGGAGATTTTAGAACACAATATTTCTTCCTTTAACTTCCAGTATACCAACAGGTAATGTGAAGTTCATTAGAAGCTGAGTTAGCACCACACATACTCCACTACAAAAGGTGATAGGTGCACCTTCCTAAGGGTGAAATTCACTTTACCTACATTTAAACCAGATACATACATAGCTGATCCATCTACAAAAAAAAAAAAAAAAAGAAAAAAAAAAACACACACACACTTTGAGGGACTGAGTGGTATGAACTGTGGAAGAGCTTGTAAGAGGTCCTCTTCACCAGGGTGAATTTCACCCTAAATTGATACCAAAAGAGGAACAGACTAGTTAAAAGGCTATTTTTATTCAGCAAGAATTAATCAAGTATATCAAGTTTTTTTTTTTAAACCCTTGCCGCCTCTGTGATGGAGATACCCATGCAGGAGGGAACAAAACAAGCTCTATAGATATGAGAGAGAAAAAAATATGAATAATGTTGAACCGTGTGACAAAAATACATTCAAAAGTGATGATGTATAATTCTTAGATCTCAGCCACAATCAACTAATGGTTTAAAAATGCATTATTATAGTAATGTAACAATATCTCTAACTGAAGATATAAGCTTCTACTATACATCTATTTGGCAGAACAAAGCTTTTAAACAAAAGTTTATAATTTGTCAAATTGCACAGTTCAATAAAGTAATGTAGTTTTAATCTTGTTCCCAACAAAACCCTGTCTTCACAACACATCACCGGCTGATGCACAAAGGACATTTGTAGTCCTACTTTAACAAACAGCTTTTTAAATAGTAACAAGTTTCCAAATTCAATTCTTTAGCCACTTTAAAACTTAAAAACATAATACTTTGCTACCAGACTTATGCTTCTCTGCAAACAACATATCAGTACAAAACCACTCTTCGTGGCAGAGTTTAAAATTCTTCATTGTGTCATGAGATCTCCTTTCAAACAAAAGTGTTGCCACCTTCCTCAAGGTGAACAGTGACAAATAAGAACACTTCCAATCCAACTTGAAAAGCGCTTTCATAGATATATCGAAAGAATCCAGTCCACAAACTGTCAGCTAACTGGCACTTCTTTTCACTGGCTTCATAATACCACCTTAGGATGCAGGCATTTTCTATACTATTAAGGAAATACTATATTCTTTCCTTTAAACTTAATTTTTTATTAATTATTCAGGATATAATTATAACTATTTGCTATATGAGCATAATATAAAAGTTAAAAACTGCATTTCTCATGCCCAAAGGATCCTAAAGTACTCAGTTAGATGCGACCTGCCAGTTGTCATTTCACTAGTCTGCAAACCTGCTAAAATTCAAGGGGAAAAAAAAAAAAAAAAAAAAAAAAAAAAAAAACACGTTATCACCCAACTTCACAGTAAAGATTTAGCAGAGGACAAGAATGAATTTCATATTACTAGGACTTCATCAATTTACTATAAATATATATCACACCTCTGTAGGTAATATTTCATAGTATTCTAGAAAACCACCAACTCCACCTGTACATTGTGTGTATGATGAATGTGTGTGTATATGTTACATATAGGATCTTACATGCGCACATGCCACACAGAGCACAGCTGATATGGTACTCAATTAATAAAGAATTAAAGGAGGAGAATATAATTAAATGTCAATCAACATGTGTTTACGGAAAATAGGTCTTGTCAAAGTAACTTCTTTTCTTTAATATGTTAAGTTTGGTTGATAAACGTAATAATAGTGTTGATGTAATAGATTTCTGTAACACATTTCACTTGATACTGCAAGACATCCTGATTAATAAAACGAGAATGATACAAAAATCAATATGGCTCACATTAAATGGATTAAAACTAGTAAAATAATTACATTGAGATAATTTAACAGTGAATCACTGTTGAGCAGCTGTGTTTCTAGTGGGATCCATCGGGGGTCGGTTCTTGCCCCTACCGCTGTTTAGCGATTTTATCAATGACTTGAAGGTAAAAGGGGGGAATCATTACTACTAGAAGTTTGCAGATGACACAAAGATTGGGACACTAGTAAATAATGAAGAGGATAGCATAGTGATGCAGAATCATCTGGATCACTTTGTTTGCTTGTGCCCAGCTTACCATGTGTTTCAATACAGGCAGTCCTCGGACTTCCGACACAATTGGTTCCTGAAAATTGCATCTTAAGTCGAAACGTTGTAACTTGGAATCGCAATCCACTCCATTGCAGGACTGAGCATCGTAAAGTCTAAACCAATTGTCATAAGTCAAATCAGGGTGTCAATTCAGAAGCGTCGTAAGTGCTGTTTGTCGTAAGTTGACTGTCGTAAAGTCAAGGACTGCCTGCCATACGGAAAGTGATAAATTTTGGAACAAAAAATTTAGGCCATGTTTACAGGGTAGGAGACTCTATCCTGAGAAGCAGTGACACTGAAAAAGATTTCAGGTCCATGGCAGATAATCAGCTGAAAATGAGCTCTGAATGCAACACTGTGGCCAAAAGAGCTAATGTGATCCTTGGATGCATAACAGGGAAATATGGAGTAGAAAGAGATGTTATTGTTACAAGGTTGGTCCTGAGTTTGCAACAAACCACTGCTGGATCCCCGGTCATGTGCAAAAAGACAAGTTGTTTATTCAGAAGTTACTTTAACAAGACCTCTTCAGGCAGGGCAACACCTGCAGCACTCATAGTCAGCAACACAAGACAAGTTGCTGGTAGCAAATTCAAAACAATAGCCCCATGTCAAGCCTACCTTTCCTCATGGATGCTCTGGCAGGCAGCAGTCAGTAGTTAGTTCCTGGCCCTGCCAGGCTCCTCTTACAGAGTGAGAGGTGGAAGTCTACTCTCCCTCCCAGCCAGCCCCCAGCTGAGCTGGGCTCCCCCCTTAAACTCCTCCCTCCAAGCCTGACACCTATTGCAGATGTAGCGAGACAGGGCTTAATGAGTCCATAGCAATTCAATCACCTTTTCCCAGCCTGTATGGGGTTTGTGCACCCCATTACAGTTCTATTTGCCTCTTTTTCACCCGCAATGGTGCAACTTCTAGTGGGAAATGGTGTGCAGTTCTGATATCCAAGAAGTATAGTTATAGTCTTAAGAGGATTCAGAGAAGAGCCACGAGAATGATTAAAGGATTGGAAAACATGATAGCAACTGTGCTCCTCGAGTCTATCCATTTAGATTATCAAAGAGAAGGTTCAGGGATGAATGGATCACAATCTAGAAACACCTACATAGGAAACTGAAATTTGATAATCTAAACAGAGAAAGGTGTAACAAGATCCAATGGCTTACTCCTGGGGGAATTCTGCATCAATGCACGCATGCAGAATTCAAGTCCACCACAGATTTCTTTGCTTCCCTGCAGAAAAACAAAAAAAGACTGACAGGAAAACAAAGGGAAACCACAAGAGAGACCAAGCACCTCTCCCCAGCACCACAGGCACATTGTTGCAGACACCCAGAGCAGCTGGCAAACATGTAAATCACTACGTACGTACGTACATACGTGTGTGCGCGGATGTGACGAACTGGGACTGTTCTTGCTGGGGTGTGTGAATGCTGACAGGGGAGTGTGACTAGGATGGTCTGCATCGGGGGATGGGAGTCTGCCCGAGGGAACATACCTGAGCTTGTAACATGAGAACCCAGGAAGGGGTTGGAGGCCAGGTGACTCCGGGGCCCGGGAAACTGAACAAAGGCTGTGGGAGGGGTCGCTGAAGGCAGAGTGCTGGAAGCGAGCTGGAGAGATGGCTGGGAGGCAGAGATGGCTCTGACCCCCCAAAGGGGGGTGGGCTGGGATGCCCTGGGACCCCAAGCTGGACTTAACTGAGGGGGATCCTGTTGTCTGTGCCTGCAAGACCTGTCTTGGACTGTATTCCTGTCATCCAAATAAACCTTCTGCTTTACTGGCTGGCTGAGAGTCATGGTGAATCGCAGGGAGCCGGGGGTGCAGGGCCCTGAGTCCCCCAATACTCCATGACAGCGCGCAGGGCTGGGGATGCCCCAGCATGCTGGGTCAGATCCAACTTCCATGCATCCATATCCAGAGGGCCCCCCACTGAGCCTCACACCCCTGCACCTGGCTCTCCCCAGGTTTACACGGTGGCTCCTACCCTGCGCCGGGCTTAGTTGCTAGTCCCTATGCCCTGTGTTATGCCAGTGGCCAGATTAGTCAATCACCATTGCCCACAATCTACAAAATTGTTCACTTACCAGATTCAGTTATCCACAGAAGGTCTTCCAGTCATTAATGCAAATTAGCAAAAACTTTTCAATGTATATACATACAGTCTCACCAATGAAATTCAACCACCCCTAGGTGAAGGACAGATCATTGGAACACAGGTGGAGTGGAGTGGGGGAGAGAAGAGAGATATTTTCACCCACAGATATTTGCACACATCTCTAGTCTTAAAAAAAAAAAAAAAAAAAAAAAAAGAAGATGGGATATTTTCCATCTACAGGACCTAGGTTTAAAAGCGCTCATCTGCTCAGCTCCATACACACAAACTTGTTTTGTTATATAAAAGATATGCCAACATTTTTAAATGAGTGTGAAAGGCCAAATTAAAGCCCGATATATTGGTACTCTCTGTTTTCTACTCATTAGCATAAAAACAATCCTTTTGATGCTATGCCATATCACACAGTGATTTCTAATATAAAACCAAGCCACGATTGTCCTCAACAGTTTTGAGGCATATGTACAAATTTTACAGTTCTTTCTATATACAAGGAACTTGGTCATCCATTCTGGTTATTGTTTTTAATCAATATTTTCTCGGTAAACATGCCAGTTATATTTGTTGCAATAAGCCCTTTGAAAAAGGAAAAAAACAACAAACAACTTTCTTCAGATTGTCCCTTGCAGCCTTCCAAATAAAACCAAAGTTAATTCCAATGAAATATCGAGTATGGTAAAGCTTCTTGGGGAATAGCACCTGTTCCACGAAAGAGTTTCTTGGGAGACTCTCTCCAGTAAAGTGCAAGAATAAATATAGGATTAGCTAGACTGGCTAACTTATCTTTCCCACACACTCAGCATTCCAATTCTATATATATATATATATTTTTTTTTTAAGTGGTGGGGAAAATTTGTTACATTCAGGACATTCAAAAGTAGAATGGATTTAATCCAAATTCATTACTTCCCATCCCTTTTTGAGAGGGCAGCAATTCTGGATAATATATGGTAAAACAGTTGTATATCACTATTCAGTAAGCAACAACAAACATTACCACGTCTCGCATTTATCCTGATTTTGCTGCTGGTTGTGAACTATTTGAGTGCAATGCTTAAGTGGATTTAGCAGAATTTATAAATGCTTAATAGAACTGGTGTATGTTATTTCTTTTTTGGCTTGTACTTCCATTAGGCTGTTAAGATGAGTACATACCAGTGGCTTGGTAATACAACGTTAGCTGAAAATCTGTTTCAGATTTATTAAATTACACTTGCTAGAACATCTCAAAGCAAGCAATCTCAGCAATCTAAGGCTGAAAAACTATTGGTTGCTGTATACAGAAAGCTATGTAATTTAACTTTTTTAGTTGAGGCCAAGAACATTCTTCAAAGAGTTTATGAATGTAACAGCTGAGCATTTCAAGAGTCTGAATTACAGCTTTACAACAATTGTTAATTTGGTTTTTAATTACTCTTGTAACAAGTTTTTGTGCTTCTATATGAATTGCTGATACACATGTACATTCAGCTGCTTTCAGTTCTCTTGTAATTTTGCCACAAAAACTAACAGAAAAGAAGCCCATTTTATTCAGTTTTACATTTTAAAAGTATTTGCTATTTGGTAAGTAGATCTTATTGCATAATTTTGCACCAGAGGGATTTCTCAAGCTTTATTTTCTGTTCCAGATCTTTGCTTATTTTGATTCTTTAAGCCCCCGAGCTGAGCTGTGCTTAGGTCCTAACTTTGGTAAAAGCTTTGTCTGTAGCACCCTCATTTGGATGCTGCTTGTCACAGCATTCCTACTTGCTGTTTTTACGAAGGTTATCACCAGTATGCCATAGTAGCACATTTACCTTTCTGCAAGTTCTAGAGCCACCTTGACCTCACTCTAAGCCATAGGAGGAGAGTGGAACAAAAAAACTGCAGGAAGACCAGGCTCCAGGTAGCCTGCAGACACGGAAGTGAGCTAGGTCATCCCACTGGTCAAAAGACACCATTGCCACATGAGCATACGCTGGAACACAATTTGCAGGAGGTGGCAGCGGTTGACACTTGCCTGCAAGCACAGCACTCAGGAGCTTGACTCAGGCTGAGCTGCAGAGGGAGGAGGCAGTGCCATCTTAAAGACATTGTGCCCGAAGGGCAAGAAGGCAAGTTGAGCAGCATCGGTTGAAAGCTTCTGAAATTCTTCCATAAAAACAGGGACAAACAATCATGAATTTTTTCCCCCCAAACCAGCTCTACAGGCAACCGAGTATTACAGATGCCACTTCAAAAGTAATGGGCTGTGTGACGTCACACTTCTGTCCTTGTTACCCTTGCCCTCTATTCTTTTCCCACGTCACATCTTAATCTAGACTCTAAATCCTTTGAGACAGAAATTGTCCCTTGCGCTACATTTGTGCAGTGCCTAGCACAATGGGGTCCCAATCCTGACTGGGTCTCCTAGGAGGTATTCCAATATAAATAATGCCTAATACAATAGGGAGGTTGACTTTTGAAAGAAAGGCAGGAGGTTCAAACAACACTAACCTCAGATGGTTAAACAAATAAAGGCAGTGAGAATGCTCTCTAATGCGATCTATCACAGAATACTAGGCTGCATGAGAGATTTAAAAACCCAATGTGTTATGAGAACCAAAAATTGGCCACAGAAAGGAGAATGCTCCATCACAAGTTCTGTAATTTATTCCCCATAGCAATATTTTATAGCACTATTCCCCCACTCCCCCACCAAAAGAGTGTTCAGTTTTAATGGGCTATGCTCACACTGGTTTTCTTAAAAGCAGAACTCACAAAGGGATGAGGTTAATTTGTCTTGAAGAAATCATTTGAACAAGGATTGAAACTGCTAATCCATCATCCACCTCCTACGCAACCCACTATATAAATGGTTAGTTTTAAATATGTAAAATGTTATGCAATTATAATTCTTTCTAGAACTGATTTTTAAGCAATCCTTTGACAACAGTCATAGAACTCTCTATTATCAATGAGGCTAATTTATTAAAATCAAACCTCACTAAAAATGGCCACAAACACAAATGATTCAATTTCTTTTAATCTGATTAGTGTTGCCAGCAACATTGTTAGTTATGATGGAGAAGGAGCTTTCACGCTGAGCTCTTAGTTTTATAATCTTCTAACTTCCGCCCTCAAAAAAAAAAATCACGTTAATGGCTGTGCCCGCCATCTAGTTTCAAGAAAATATGTTCCTACATCTTTTGACTTTTTAGAAAAAACAATTTTTGTTGCAGCTATGAATTTGAAAGGGCTTTTTTTGCACTGTGACTAATGGTTTGAACACACGTGTTAAACTTGGGATGGCTATAGTCCTCAGTGAAGAATCTGCTATGTACTGAACTGACAATATTGATGAAAGGCCCAATCCTGCTTTCATTGAAGTCTGTAGAGATTTTGCATTAAACTTCCCTGAGAGCAGCACTGGAACTAAAGTTAACAACTGAAATTACCATAGTCTTGAATGCACAGTACATTGTTTTCCTTACTGGCTTAAGTACACCACGCAGCGATATCCGGATATAGGTATATGCAATTGTGGATATCCACATAGTGTCCAAAAGATCAAGAACTATTAGAAATCTCTGAAGCCTCGTTTAAAAACCAAAAACCGACCCACCAGGCCTGAAGCCACTGAAGTGCTTCCATTTAGGAAATTAACAAGATATTTAAAGCAAAAGTATTCTGTGCAAATCTAGCATAAGATTCTTGCTTAAAATTACTAGAAATTGAAGTTTAAACATTTTAAATTAATAGTAATTTATAAAAACTTCTAGACTAGTAAAAGTAACAAATAAAAAAACAGCAGGTAGAGAAAAAGTTTAATTGCCTTTCTTTTCCTGCCCCAGCCTGATCACCCCACACTTAATGTTTGTTTACAATCCTTTAGGCCTTACAGCCAAGCAGCACATATAAACTGGGTTTCTCAGTAAACTAGTAGGCTCTTCTTTAAGAAAAAAAATAATGCTGCTTTTAAAGTTAAATTAACTCTTATTAATAGATCAGACGCTTCAGAACAAGGTGCATAGAGGAAGTCTTTTCCTAGTCTCACTCTGTTAGAGGTTGATATTAGCTACAACATTCCCTACAGAGTGGACACAGTAGTGTAATTGAAATGGCATGAGAGATGCAGGGATTCTACCTGGTGAACAGTGTAGTAAGATGAGGCCCAGAAATATAAATTCTTGTGTCAGAGGCCTAGTCTGAGGCCTGAAGCCTGAACCAAACTTCCAGGCACTGCTAAGCAAAAGCTGGGCTGGGAGCCAGAGGCACGCCCCGCTCACAGAAGTTGGCAAGAAGAAGGTTGTTAGAAGCAGGTACTTAACATACAAGTGTTAAGAGGAACTTGTGCCAAGATGGCACCTGGACAGCCCGATACAAGGACACTCCATAGACATAACAAGGAACAGGCAGGTGCATCTTAAAGACAGGACAGCATGATGGATAGATCTGTATGTCTGGAACAACAGGATCAAAGGGGAGACAGCACCCTAATGAGCCAAGAGACTGTACCTCAATACGTCTGGAGGGATGAGTAATTTGTCCTATAACTGTATAAAAGTAGGTCGCGGAGTGCATATCTTTGGCCAGCCTAGGGGGCAGTGGAAAGTCCCGCCACTGACTGAGCTGTGTCCATTGCCCGGGGAGCACATATTCGTAGTATGTCCTGTAGAGTCTATAGAAAACTATTACTGTGCTTCGTTTGACAATAAACCTGGCTCGGGTTCCTTCGTACCTTACTAGAGTCTGTGGTCATTGTGGGTTCTCTCGGGGTCTGCTGTGTCAGCTATCTGCGCAGAGCTGGGGAAGCACACAGAGGGAACACGCACGCAGCCAACTGTTATCATCGAACAAGAGCAGAGCACCACACCGGTAGCTACTGATAACAAACAGTCAATATCACTTCAACCTCTCACTTGCCCGGAGCGGCATATAATTCAATTGTGTGCGGACAAGACAAGCAAGGCAAACTAAAACAAAACAGCTAAGTGGTCTTCAACCAGTCAATGGCCTCTGAGTCAACAGTGTTCAGCTTGGGAAGACCTTCAGGAAGCCCAACTCAAAGAACAACCATACAGCATGCGTGTAACATCTTCCACAGCACCACAGGTGCACAGGGGGCTGTTCTGGATGCCCCAGACATGGTGGTTGATCTTGGCATAGTGAACCACACCAACCTGAACCTGTTAAGCTGGCTCCAGAGGTGGCTTGGGAGCCCAAAGCCAGGTAGCCATTCATGCAGCCTGGTGGTGATGTGGGAGTTCCTGGAGTGGCAGAGGCGCTCTCCTGTTCTGTCCGTCGCTGAGAACGGATGAATGGAAAGTGGGCAGCACTGCCCAGATAGGATTTCTGCTATGCAGTCAGTAGTGGGGTATATCCCCGAACAGTGGCAAGTGTGGCATTTGCTGTGCTTTGGTGAGCCATTTGTTGGCTGCATTCTAACACTGGCTGTTAAGTGGAGGAATATTGGCAAGTGCCTGGGATATTTCTCATGGTAGGATTAAGATGAGTGTCTACTAGTCGAGTGTGGGCAGAGTTTAACCATCATCACACATTGGGGTACAATGCATCTATGTTCTCAGCATGTTCCCTGTGATTACCCTTTGGGGGAAATCAAAGCTGCAACTAGTTAACCAAATCAACTGGATCCCGCTTACTGTGGACCTAGACAATGAAATGCTGTGAGCACTTTCTGAGAGGAAGAGCTTTCAGACTGACTGCTTGGAGAACCAAGTGGCAGCTCATAGGACAGTCAAGTTGAACCCCAAGCTAGATCATTTTTTCCAGTCTACTTTCCAGAATTAACTTTTTTTTCCCCCTCTTTTTATAAATACTAACCCTTGAGGAAGAATCCTTGCTGAATGCAACCAATTTTTTAAGCTATGCCATCTTACCAGCCAACACTTGGATAGTATGTTATGAAGGTTTTCAATAGCTTGGCACCAGCAAGAAACATTTGCAACATTTGGTAGATTTTTCTCACCTGCTTGCATTGCTGGCACCTGCTGCTTCTCTCGCACAAGCTGGATGATGTCCGATACCACAATTTGTGGCTCAATATCTTCTTCTTTCCCCTCATTAGACTGGCTGTCTGTTACGAAACAATTGCAGCTGCCAGTTTCCTTACATAGGATCACCCTCCAGTGCCAATAGACAGACATTAAAGTGCCTTATGTTGACTTCTGCCAAAAGTGAGAAATTAAAACATTTAGCGTTATTCAAGGTAAGTTTAAAAACAATGATAGTTACACATATTACCAGCACCTTTGATTTTTGGAATAGAACAAAGCCACTTTATACTTAAGAGGACAGGTGCATACCCAGGATATCAGATGAGTGAAACTAGCTTTCATCCAAAAGTAACATCAGGTTTTCTTGTATGAAAAGGCCCTTCACTGAGTCTTGAACCAGAGGCCTTGAGACAGAATAAGTCAATTTAACTACAAACTGTAACATCCTAATGGAAAACAATTACAACCTTATAAACAAGTGCATGAAAAGCCAAAGATACTTCTATATACACCTCTACCCCGATAGAACGTTGTCCTCAGGAGCCAAAAAAATCTTACCGTGTTATAGGTGAAACCGTGTTATATTGAACTTGCTTTGATCCGCTGGAGTGCGCAGCCTTGCCCCCGCAGAGCACTGCTTTACCACGTTATATCCAAATTCGTGTTATATCGGGTCGCATTATATCGGGGTAGAGGTGTACTTTCAATGTGAGAGACCAATGCTTATATAAAAACAAATCTCTCGAACAAGGTTGCTTGGATAAAAGAGAAAATGTCCCTGGAATACAAGATTTGCAAAAAGCAAAACAATATAAATATTTCTTGCAAATAGAAAAGGTAAAATGACTGTTACAGATTTGAAAAGTACATGTTAGGAAACAAATTAACTCGGAAGGCATTTTGGTGGTGGGAGGAAGACCAGGGCAGGGAAGAAGAAATGCTGTATAAGTAACTTGTTTTGGCTTCTCACATAGGGTATAGGCCTCTTGAGGCTGCCCTATTCCTGGAAGGGAAGAACTGGGGGGCAGGGAGAGATGTAAAAGTTGGTTCTCTATACAAAAGGTAAAAGCTTTAACTGTGTGTTTATGGATGGGAGAGACACCTGCAGGTTTGTCATTTACAGAAATAGATGGATAGAAATAATGCGTCTTGACCTCAAAGTCACCTGTGCTTGAAATCAAAGAACAATCATCATTAACTAGGTAATAAAGCTATATTATTTATTATATGATTTTTAACTTTGCGGGAGACATCTCAGTTCTGGAGACTTAGAACTGCCAAGTTATTTGTTTGTAGTGTTGTATCTGTGTTGACCCCAGGATATGAGAGAGACAAGGTGGATGAGTTAATATCTTTTATTGGACCAAATTCCATTAGTGAAAAAGACATGTTCTCAAGCTCCACAGAGCTCTTCATTGAGAAAGTCTAGAAAGAAACAAGGCTCTAGCAAGAGGAAGTTTCCCCTCCATTGTTGGGATGGTGCCAAATTGGTGTGGCCATACTGAGCGAATGGTGTGAGCATAACTTGACACGACTTAAACATGGCTGAATGGCTGCAGAGGATCCTGGGAGCAGGTTCCCTTTAAGCAGAAGCAAATTTGGTAAAGAACTGGCAAAGTCTGCATGTAGGATCAATATTGAACCTATTGGTCGGCAAATATGGACCCATGCAAAAGTAAATATCACATGCATAAAGTTCCAGCATGGAGCACAGGTATACCTGGTTGTATGACCTTATAGCCAGGACAGCATGCAGAGAGCCAGAGGGAATGACTGATGAATGAGTAGATGTGGGATGATCTGTGTTCGGAACCATCCCCCTTCTAAAACACTAATTAGGTAAAAATTAGTAACCACACACCCACTGGGCATACTTGTAAGACATGTGACTCCTTTGAGGAAAAAGCGTATAAGAATCAAGCAAAGTAAATTACTGTGGTTGGGATTCCTTAATTGATGCTTGAAGAAGTAACACTGCTAGACAGAGTAGCCAACGCTCTGCTCTGTGAGCTCGAGTAGACTGTGAACCAGAGGGGTCTCAAGGCAACCAAGGCTTGATTCCAAGGGAATCCAAGACAGACCAGAGGGCTAAGGAAAACAGACCAGGAGGAAAGAAGCGGTCTTTAAAATTGGTAACCACCTTCTCTGTTTGCCAAGCAGGAACTGTGGGAGGCTAGCGCAGGTCCTGTTTGCGTATGTTTGTGAAAGACTCGTTAAGAGGAATGTATAGCTCTTAATGTCCAACACAGGAGTTATATGGTTAATATAACCCTTTACCCCTTGTGTAATTCCTTTTCAATAAACTACTGTGTTTTGCAGATTACTACTGTGGAACTTTTTCACTGGTATGACAGTAATCCACTGGGAGCAAGTAAAGATCCATTTCAGGGATAGTAAAGCCCCGTTGTCAACATCCATCACATTACATCAGTGAAGCAACCTGAGACCGTTTTCCTATCAGTCTAACAAACACCTCTGCAGATTTAAGTCAATATGTAGCCATAGAAAAGACAGGGAACAAAGCTGCTGGAGACCCAAATAGCTTTGCTAAGTAACTCTGGGCAAGTGAACGTGAGGGAAGAAGGGACATGTGACATCTGCTCCACTCACATTTAGTATGCACTGGACAAGGATGTGACCTATGATTACTGTACTCTCCACTTATTACAATAGCAAGAAAATATCCATTGATTCTTTTCCTTTAACTTTCTCCATATTTCCAGATGCTGACTTTGACTGCCTCAGAATAAAATCATCATCCAAGAGTATAGATGGTAATACTGGTATACTTCGGGATTATCTGCATTATACTTGAAGGTGACAATCTTATTGATTTAAAGAAAACTGACTCAGCAAGTTTAGCTTGCAATAAAAGGATTGTTTGTAAATAAAGAATGAGACTAGCAATGTTTTAACCATGAATCCTTCAGGAATAGTCTGAGAAGAATTAAGTATTATCTAATTAGAGTTAATTACTATACTTTACTCTCACACACACACACCCCATTCCTACCAAAGCCCTTCTGCTCTAAACACTGTTATAAACTGTATTTTCTCATACATAAAATAAACATAAACTTGTTTTATTTGCAGCCAACATGACAACTCCCCTCTTCTCCCAACCCCGCCTCATTTCCAAATATTGTAGGCTTTGCTGTACTTTTAAGTCTACTTTTAAAATAAAAAACAAAACAGAGTGCCTAATTTTCTAAGGTACTGAACATCCATAGCACCCACTGACTTTAATGGAAGCTGCATATACTTTGTACCCTGAGGGCAAGAAATAAATCATTTTTTTAAATAGCAATAAGCCATTCCCAGTGGTAAAAGAATACAAGTAAACAAACTGTTACTCTCTAGGAGACCTCTATTGGAGCATGTGCAGCATTACAAGAGAGAGATACACAAAAATGAATACTATTAGGATAAATTAATTTGTATTTAACTCTCTGCTGGTGTTCAAACCATCAGAGGCAACCATGAAAACAAGAGACTACACATGCAGAGAATTATGTAACATATAATGCTGGAATTTTAGCAGAAGATAAATACTACAAAGCGTAACAGCATTTTGTACTTTATTTATTGATACCATCAGGACACGATCACAGAGCGTCAGAGTAGTTTTTCCTTCTCAAGAGTGAAGTGAAATGCAGTAGGGTTACTGTGATGTTCCCCTCTGGTATTATCTGGACTAGTGATCTGCTAGGTCACTCCAATCCTGGACTCTGGGAGCCAGCCTTACCCTGCTCTGCTGTGAGAACCCCCACTCCTGGGCTGTTCACACACAGCCTCTGGCATGTAAGCTGCTCCTTGGATTGCGCAACTAGATGACACTAGCCAATATCTCCGGTCTCAGACACAACCCTAGGAACCTCCGTCTTGCAGTGTCCAGTTATGCCTGATGGACACTGCAAGCTTATATGAGTTCGTCAATTTAACAAAGAAATTGATATGTACCAGGCTTGTTATCCCAAGGGGAGTCTCTGACACGCTTCAAACCAAATGCACTGCTTCAGGTAGGACAGGGGTTCTCGAACTGGGGGTTAGGACCCCTCAGGGGGTCACAAGGTTATTACATGGGGGGGTCGCAAGCTGTCAGCATCCACCCCAAACCCCACTTTGCCTCCAACATTTATAATGTTATTAAATATATAAACAAGTGTTTTTAATTCGGGGGGGGGGGGGGGGGGAGAGTCGCACTCAGAGTTATGCTGTGCGAAAGGGGTCACCAAAACAAAAGTTAGAGAACGACTGAGGCAGAACAAACAAATGAATTTATTAACTACAAAGATAGATTTTAAGTGATTATAAGTCAAAGCACAAGAGATTTGGCCAAATGAAACAAAAGCAAAAAACGCATTCTACACTGATCTTAAACACTTCCAGTGTCCTTACAAACTTAGATTCTTCTCACCACAGGCTGTCTGGTTGCCCTTCAGCCAGGCTCTCCCCTTTGATCAGTGCTTCAGTCGCTTGGTGGTGATGTCCGCAGATGGAGGTAGGAGAGAGAGGAAGAGCATGGCAAACATCTCTCCCTTTTATCATGTCCTTTCTTCCCTCTTGGCTTTGCCATCACCCCTTCAGAGTCAGGTGAGCATTACCTCATCGCAATCCCAAACTGACAAGGGAAGGGGGGGGTGACTCACTCGAGAGTGCAACAGATCCTTGGCTGCTGCCTAGGCCAGTGTCCTTGTTCCTGTGAGGCTGGGTTGGGTTTGTCCCATACATGCCCTGATGAGGTGTGAACTGCCCCTCTGCTCAGAGTTTTTTTGCCTGGACTTGCTTTAAGCCATGAGGACACATTTTCAGTCTCATAACTATATACATGAAATTACAACCTATGCCATTACTATAGCAATGCTCGGTACATCATGAGCCTTCCAAAGACACACAACATGACAAACTTTGCATTAGATACCACACAATGATATTATAAGGATCAACATGGGGGTGTAGGGTGTTCCCCCAAGGTACAGAGTGTCACAGTTACACCTCAGTGATCAGAAATTACTTCATAAATATTAGTTTAACCTTCACTTTGGATTTCTTGTGTTTCTTTTTTTTTTTTTTCTTTTTTTTTTTTAAAGGAAACTTCTAAAGAGATACAGACTTACAACCTTAACTTCTCCTTAATGAAGTTGTTTGCCCAGTTCATTTCTTTTGTTTTAAACATAAAATAAGCAATTTAAACTTAATTTGGGGGTTAAGGGCTCAGTGACTCAGGAGGCAGAGAAGTTGTATTGAAGGAAGCATAAACACTGGGACTAAAGGAGATGGAAGTGTGGGCTTCAACAGTATAGGTGGATGTAGTTCACCGAGGGACAAGAAGCACTGGTGGAGGGTCATGAGTACACTACAGAGAGATTTGGGGTGGAATGGAAAGGGTAGAAGGGAGGGAAAGGGACATGCAATTACTTTGGAACGTTAGAGCTATCATCATGTGCCTGCATCATTCACTGTGCTCTTGGCAGATATGAGGTCCATGAGGGTCATTCCAAAGATACTTCAGTATCACTAGTCACATAGTGTTCATAACAGTCTTGGGATTTAGTCAAACCCAGAAAAGTGGCACAAAACTAGATTACCATTTTGGAAAAAAATAACTAATTTTTCAGTTCACTACTCACCAGCTGTGATATGTGATTTTTTTTTCATGACATAATGTAATAGAAAGAAAACGTTTCCACTTCTCAAAGTTTTGCCTGCCCTCTGAGTTCCTACATACAAATGCCGCCCTGACTTGTCTATTGTTGCAAACAACCCCATTGACTTCAATGTTGTTGCAAATGGGAGAAGTCAGGGCAGAATTTGGAACCATCTGTCAATGTGTCAACAAAGCAACACAATAAAAATTTGGTTCTCGGATCAAAGAATCAGAATATAAATGTCTTCTGAAAAGGTTACCTAGAGATTGTAAGTGGATTCTGTTGGCTGGGAAAGAGACATAGCCAGGACTTCCAGAAGACACAATGACCCAGTGCACCACTACAGCTCATAGAGCTCCTATACAGCCCTAACCATAAGTTAAGGCTGCTTTTCCCTGGCAGAACCCCAGGAGAAGGGTGCAAACTAGGGATGTAAATATCGGTTAAAAAAAGTTAACCGGTTAAACGATTAAAATTATATTGTTTAACTGGGGTGGCTCTGGCTAGGGTCCCGCCCAGACCAGCCCCAACTTGGGGCCGGGGTCCCTGCGGCCGGCCAGGGTTACCGGTTAGGTCCGGTTAACAGTAATCCTAATGCTTACCAGTTAACCATTTAATCTTTTACATCCCTAGTGCAAACCTGAGAGGATGAATCCATCCCCGAAGGCATAGCTGCAAATTGCACCTCCCTCTCCATGTCAGGAAATGTGTGAATCAAGCCCCTTGTCTATAAAGCCAGCCTGCAGCATTTATAATGGATGTGCAGCAAGGTGTGTAATGAATGCAAGTATTTTGGGGGTATATATAAGAGATGTTTATTGCACGAGGTATAAGACATATGAAAGTTATATGCAGTATGGTTTGAGGAGAGAAAATGTGGGTGCGTGCACCTTGGGTTAATGAAGACTGTGCTCAAAGACTTGCACACTGTAGATAGGACACATGATAGTTCATAATCCTCACCCAAAGAGGTAAAGCTGGTCTTGTCTGTTTTATCCAGACAGTACATGAAATCTGAATGGTCTTTCAGTGTGTTAGCTTAACTCAGTGTTCTATTGTCACCAACCTTTCATTGGCTGTGACTTCATTAAAGCGAATGTTAAAAAAATTATATAGTACACAGGTTAAGAAAAGGGTATCTTTACATCTGGATATAGTGCTTACACAGGGTTCAAAAAAGAACTAGATAAATTAAATGGAGGAGAGGTCCACCCATGACTATTAGCCAAGAATGGCAGGAATGGTGTCCCTAGCCTCTGTTTGCCAGAAGCTAGGAATGAGCGACCGGGGATGGATCACTTATGTTACTCCATAATATCCCTCCTATTACAAGCCAACATACTATTGAATTTCTTTGCTGTTTCATGTTGAACTGATCTATATTGCATGAGCATTTCACTGATCACCACATATTTATTTTGTGCATTATTTCTATATATTAATGTGTCTAATTCTCCTCAGAGCCTATTTGCTTGATCTATTCAGATTACTAGGTAAGTTAAACCACTCTGGGTTTTAACCACTTCACCTATTTTAGGTATTTTACATATTATACAGTAACTTTGTCTAAATCATTAAAAAGATATAAAAATAGTACTAGTCCCAATGTAGAGCCCTGCAAGACTCCACACCTCAGTTTCCACATAGAACACATGTACCTTTCATTCCAACACTTTAAGAAGAAATCAGGTAATGTATTACCTAACCCTATACTTAGAATTTATTCAATAGTTCACCATGCTCAGTATATCCATACTAATGGAAATATAGAGGAACCTCACTGATGAAGTGAGAATTAACCTACAAACCCAGTAATTCTCACAAATAATTTCGAGTTTGTACCCAATCTTCAGCAAAGATTTAATAGTACATTGCTAGAACATGGTTTAACAGTACTAACATTTCATTAATTTAAAATATATATTCCAGTACATTCACTGTTATTTAAAACTATGAAGCATTATAAATAAAACTGAAGTACACTTGCCAAAATAAGTTAATGAACACATGATGCAATATTCTTCACATTCATATTTGTTTGCTTCCTTACAATGGGTCTACAAATCATGATTCTCAATTAGGAAGGTTGCACTGTACACAAAACAATATAGAAACTATGTGCTTAAATACAGTATGACATACTACAGATAGATGACTGACTTTTTCATGTAATACTAATACGGAATGTAATGCATTTTAGAGCTATTAGCAAAACAAAGCCAATTAAACTACTGGCAAGCTTTATTTCTTAAGTTCTACCAATGCAACCTTCTTCCCAAGGATATTCATATTTGAATTCATAAATATGCTCTCTTTCTCCTCCTCCCCACCCCCAATACCTTTTACTTTTTGCTCTAAGGTGGGGGAGAAGAGAGCATATTTATGAATTTAAATATGAATATCCTTGGGAAGACGGTTGCATTGGTAGAACTTAAGAAATAAAGCTTGCCAGTAGTTTTGGCTTTGTTTTGCTAATACCTCTGACCCTAACTCCTTCGCAAGCTTGATCCCTAGATTTGCAAATATTTTCTTCATTGCTCCAGCAGAGGGAAAAAAATCAGGGCCCCTTAGTTAAAAAGGAGATTTGACGGATGTGTAAATGAGAGGGCTGCTCAAGGAGAGAGCTTGCCCTCAACATCTGTGTTAATTTTCATTCTTGTAGAGCCCATGTGGGTCTTGTGGCACTCGCACCACAAGTGCGCCACAGAAGCATGTTGGTCTAGTATACCAATTAAATTATTGGGTATGCCAAATATTTGTACTTGCCTTTAGAGCATTAACAACATAAACCTAATGTGCTGTGCTCCCACTGCTGAGTGCCCTCTGTCTCCTTCCATATCACTTTACCAAAAAAGTTCACTTTCCATGGACCTAGCTTGCATAGATCTTTAAGAAATATGTTGAAATACCTTGACAGAAACTAGAATTCCATCATGTTGCATCCTGCCATGCAGAACTATCCTAAAAATTTAAGAAACTATGGGAAAGTTTTCATCAATTATACCAGTATAATTCCCCCATCCACCCCATGAAGACACTTAGTTCAGTATAAGAGTACCTTATTTCAGCTTAACTTAAACCCATTCCCAAAAGACATAAGCTAAATTGACAAAATGTGCTGTTACACTGGAATAGAAGTGTCTAAAAGGGGGTTATACCAGTATAAATATATTGGTTTAAAAACTTAGGGCTTGTCCTCACAGGAAAGTTGTGTGCTAAGTTGTGAATTTATTGTGTAATTTCCTAACACTAACTAAGGTTACCTGCATACACTGAGTGGAGTATGCGGCTTGTACCCACCCTAAAACATTAGAGAAGGGGCACCAAATTAATTTCTTGGAGAAGGCCAAATTCCATCTTTAACTATGGTTCAGGATTGTGGTATACTTTACGGACTACCTGCTAACCGCAACCCATAAACAGAACTTCCACTGATGCCAATGGGAGATTTGCAGAAAGACCTAGTTACTAAGTTTAGTTATTATATAACTATTTCCTCAGTATTGTCACATACATCTGTGACCCTAAGAGCACCCCAATGCCAGAGGGCAAGGGCTCCCTGGTATGTAGCAGTGAGTCTCACCTGACCTGACTAGCTTACTGTTGTCTTGTAATATTTCACTGGAAAATTGGTAAGAGTCTGGTAATTAATACTATAACGTGATGTAGGTATGGGCCATATATAAATAATTATAGATATTTGCTGGAAATATAATCCTCAAATGTGTTTGGCAGACTGTGCATAAGCCCAGCTGGTCCTAGACAAAGGAATTTATTTTTTTCAGGCTTGACTGTATCTCCAATGTAAATTAAACAAGGTGTTAGGAACCATTAGGAAAGGGATAGATAAGACAGAAAATTTTATAATGCCACTATATAAACTCATGGTATGCCCACATCTTGAATACCGCATGCAGTTCTATTTATCCCCATCTGAAAAAAAGATATTAGAATGGTAAAAAGTACAGAGAACAACAAAAATGGTTAAGGGTATGGAACAGCTTCCATATGAGGAGAGATTAAAAAGACCAGGACTGTTCAGTTTAGAAAAGAGACAACTAAAGGGGTATATGACAGAGGTCTATAAAAATCCATAAAAAATGTGGAGAAAGTGAATAAGGTGGTACGATTTACCCTTTCACATAAACACGTGAACAAGGGGTCACCCGATGAAATTAATAAGCAGCAGCTTTAAAACAAAAGTAAGGAAGTACTTCTTCACACAACGCACAGTCAACTTACGGAACTCCTAGCCAGCGATGTTGCGAAGGTCAAATGTATAACGGGGTTAAAAAAAGAACTAGATAAGTTCATGGAGGATAGACCCATCAACAACTATTGGCCAAGATGATCAGGGATGCAAACGCATGCGCTGTGTCAGGTGTCTCCAAAATCTGACTGCCAGCAGCTGGGAGTGGATGACGGGATGGATCACTCAATGCTCTGTTCAGTCCATTCCTTCTGAGGCCTTCCTGTCTCTGTCTCTCTTTAGAGACAGCAAATTGAATATCTTCTGTGAGAGTCCAGTGAGAGGGACTGAACACTGCATGGGAAACAGTTTGGGGGAAACTTGGGTCTGGAAGGGCTGGTGGGGCCACCCGGCAAGGAGTGACCAGGCTGTGGAAACCAGGATGAGGCCATCGTGCTGTGAGCCTGCTATTGGTGACAGTGCTCTAAGCCAAAGCTGCACAGCACAGAAGCAGCCAGGGTTACATGGCAGGTGGTGACATAATCCCTTACTGATCTGGGTGAGCCCCCAAAGCATTACATCCTCCTCACTCATTGGGAAAAATGAGTTTCCCCCATTAGGAGGGCTGCTTTTTTTTGGCCCAGTGTTTCCTCTCTATTCCCCATCCTCCTTTTCGCTCCCTTCCCATCTTTGTCTCCTTTCTTCCCTCTATTTTATTCTCTGCAACTCTGCCCAATTCCCACCCCACATAGGACTTCACTTCTACCTCCTTTCACCCACAAAATCTATTAGCAATGAAATAGTTCGCACTGATATTTACATATCATTTGATTTCAGAGTCTATAGCCCAATGAGATTAAAGAGGAAGACAGTTTAAACCAGCGGTGGGCAACCTGCGGGCCGCACGTGGCCCATCGGGGTAATCCGCTGGCAGGCCACCAGACAGTTTGTTTACATTGACCGCCCGCAGCTCCCAGTGACCACGGTACACCGTTTCTGGCCACTGGAAGCTGCGGGCAGTGGTGCCTGCAGACGGTCAACATAAACAAAGGGCTGGTCTACACTGGGGAGGGGGAGGGGGGAGAAATCGATCCAAGATACGCAACTTCAGCTACGCAAACCGTCTTGGGGTCCAGACAGCGCGGGATCGATGGCCACGACTCCCCCGTCGACCGTGCTACCGCTGCTCACTCTGATGGAGTTCCGGAGTAGACGGTGAGCGCGTTCGGGGATCAATATATCGCATCTTAACGAAACGCAATATATTGATCCCGGATAAATCGATTGCTACCCACTGATACGACGGGTAGTGAAGACGTACCCAAACTGTCTTGCAACCCGCAAGCGGATTACCCTGATGGGCCACATGCGGCCCGCAGGCCACAGGTTGCTCACCACTGGTTTAAACCTCTCCAAGTCTTTCTTTAAGACTGTCTGTAGACTCAGGAAGATAAACACTATCAGATTACACTTGGTTCACATTTTGGACATTATCTTGACAACCAGGAGGCTTAGAAATTTACTTCTTATTTTAAACGGTAAACGTTAATACTGCAGAATTTGAATATGCTATGCAGATCAATTAAGTAAATCGAGTGGGATGGTTGGTTGACACTCTTGTTTGAAACACTGTATAAGTCTCCAGATACGAGTTATAATTTGTCATGAGAACGCCTCTACCAATAGCGCATTATTCTAATATGAAAGATATGACATACATAATACCCAAAATAGGATGCTGCCAATATTCTATACACAGATTTGTTTAACCCAGGCTCACCAAAGGCTAAGCATGTGAATCCTAAAAACCAGACTAGACTGCCTTCAGTTTAGAATGTAGAAGAAGGGTAACCAATTATTTTTCGTCAAAGTCCAAATTTCTAGGTCAAGGTGAAGTCCAGAGAAAATAATAGAACAACAACAGCAATGATAATAATAAGTAAATAAAAGATTTCGCGATCCATTCAAAACCATCTGGCAGTCCGGATTTGCCTGTGGTCTGCCTATTGAATACCCCGATGTAGAATGTATTCTGCTTTCCTTAATGTTAATGTATATCTTGCATGATTTATTACTGGTATTTTACTTATTGTGGAGATATCAGAATTATTTATCTTGAAAAAGTAAGTTTGAATGTCAGAGACCCTCCCCTGCATAAAGTTCATTCGACAGCATCCAACTGCTGTAGCAGGATCAGAGGAAAACATGCACTCTGCTCCTTTAGGAAGAAATCAGTTAGCTGATTTCTGATCTGCTTGTTTTTTCAATTCAATTAAGTAACTGGATGTTGAACACTTTGTTTATAAAACTTGTCTAGATTTAATAGGCAGGTTCTATTACCTTGTAACAGATGGTAATTGACAACATTTTTTCAGCATTAAAATAGAACTACAGAAATTACTTAAAAGCATTTAGGAAAATCAACATTTCAAATTAATAAGTTTACAATATTACAGCATATTACGGGGTGGCCAAACTTACTGACCCTCCTAACTGCATACAATCTTCAGAAGTTTGAGAGCCGCTGGGTGGCACCTGCCAGAGCATGGGGCTTCTGCCCTAATGCCCCCCTGCAGGGCTAAAGCCCCGAAACCACACTCCCCACAGGGCAGAAGCCATAGCCCCATTCCTCACAGGGCAGAAGCCACAAGCCCTGCCACCTTCCCCATCCTCTTTCCTCCTCCCGCCCCCCCCCCCCATGTAGGAGGAGAAAGGAGGTGAGGGGTGGCTCCACAAACTGCCCTTTAACTGTAAAAGATGCATGTGGCTCTCAAGCCACAGTTTGGCCGTGCCTGGCCTAGTATCTCCTGTGGGTCCCACACCTCTCCCAACTACTCACACATGCAACTTCCTTCAGTGTTGAATAGGTGGGCCCTTCTTCCACCAAAGATACAGAAGTCAATAAAAAAAGTTTCTATGGATGCTCAGTTGTTCTTGTACAGTAGATTCTTGAGTCAGTAAAGCACGCCAATTCAGGAAGAACACAAGCATATTCTTAAAGTTAAACATGAGGTTAAGTCCCATTGAAATAAACAAGATTTAAGCCAGTGCTCAAGTATGTTCCTGAATTATAAATTAAATCAATAGTAGTTGGTTTTGTCTTTTAATACAGTATTTGACATTAGCAACATATTTGTTGGTAATAACAGTTATTCTTTATTGTTTAATATTCACATTGTACTTGTAATCCATAAGAAATAGAAATAAAAAAGCTGAGTCAGTACTAAAACATAACATGATCCCGCAAACAGCCATGTGATTAATCTTCCGTATTCAAATACTTCCCAGTAGTCAGCCCCAACCATTCAAAAACCTCATGAGATTGACTTAAAAACTATGAGATTGTGTTTAAATAATAAACGTTGGGTTCTATTTATTTACCTTCATGGTTCACATTTTCAACCTTTCCCCTGCAATAATAAGGGCTAGAAATTTACTTAATAAATAAAAGATGAGATTATCACATAACCTTATGAACCTAACGAATCCAAGGACTGGGACTTTAAGACAGAAGCCAAATGTTGCAAGACTTGGCAGTGCTGATTCCACTGAACAGGGATAGCTCAGTGGTTTGAGCATTGGCCTACAAAACCCAGGGTTGGGAGTTCAATCCCGGAGAGAGCTGTTTTGGGATCTGAGGCAAAATCAGTACTTGGTCCTGCTAATGAAGGCAGGGGGCTGGACTGGATGACCTTTCAGGGTCCCTTCCAGCTCTATGAGATAGAGCTATCTCCATATATTACTAGCACTTCAGTACTTTCATATTACTTACAGGATTGGGGCCTTAAAAGATACACTGTTAGATCTATATAGGCCCAAAGTTTAGGACTTGCAAATCTTTTACAAAACCTAACAGGTGAAATGTTTTTTGTTTTTAAATGTCAGTAAAAGTGGTTTTTAAACACATCTTTCCCTGTAGTCTTTGGGTTGTAAATAACCCTTTTCCTAAATGGAAACCAGAATGAAACACTCATTAGAAAAGGACTACAAACAAAAGGAAGCCTGGCTAATCTATTTTGAAAGTCCAAACTGAAACTGCGTGAAATATAAAATGTAAACAGCTAGCACAAGCAGTATAAAAAGTGACATCTATCTCTACATAGAGACAGATAGATATCTATTTCACATTTAAAAATATCAGATATTATTAGCAACATCACGAAGGATGTTTTTTAATATAAATGTTAATCTAAGTGTCCCTTGATATGAAAAATTCTTTGTTCTTTTCAACTACGGAAAAAGCAATACAAGGCTTGTTTTTTCCTAGCACTCTCACTCATTTCTAATGCAGCCTGAAGAGACGACACCCTGCAATCGCGATCAGATTTACCCGGGGCTAAACAATCGGGTAGCAGATTTTTCCTAGCAGCCCGAACTATCCCCACAGCTCTGCTTTAACCCACCCCACGACCGGAGATGTAGCGCTAGTCCCAAGCTTTGGCTCAGCTCGGGCAGCTCCATCCAGGGGCAGGCGGCAGCTGAACGCGGAGCGCCCCTCGCCCCGAAAGGGGCAGCGCAGGCCGGGCTAGGGCACTAGCAGGCTTCTGCCGCGCTCCCAGGGGAATGAATGAGCCGGACGCTGGCAAGAGACCTGGGCGTGTGGCTCCACGCCCGCGCCTCTCACACCGTGCGCGGGGTGCGCCCAACCGGGAGCTGGGACCGGCCCGGGGACCCCCAGCAGCCGCTCCCACCGGCCGCCACATCCCTGCAGCGGCTGCTCCTGCCCCACGGAGGGGAGCCAGGGGCGGGGCTTTAACACCCCCCGGGTTGCTCTGTGCAGCCACAAGCTGGGGGCTCCGCTGTTTGCTCCCCAGGGTCCAGCCACAAGTCCGGCCCACGAGGAGGGGGCGCGCCCCGCGCACACTCACCTGGGAGCGCTACTACTGCTACCGCCGGGGGCTGAGCGCCGTGCACAAAACCCGCCCGCCCGGCTCCGCGTCCCCCCTGTGCCCGCGGCTTGTTGTCAGCGCTCTGCCTTTGCAGACGCCCCAGCGCGGGAGAGAGGAGAGATGAGCGCTGCTCTCGGCCGCCCCCTCCCCGCACAGGCGGGGCGTGGTGGGCGGGGGCAGCAACTCCGCCCCTACAGCCCCTCGCCATAGGGGGCTGGCGGCCGCGCTCCTTTGTTACGGGGGCGGGAGCAGCCCCGAGCGGGAGCCCCGCAGCAGCTGCCGCGTGCGCTCTGCCCACCCCCGCCTTGGGCGCTCTGCAGCCGGCCCGTTTCTCGTGCACTTGCCGTGGGTAGCGGGTTTCTTCTGCGCCGAGAGGTAGCAGCTGGCACACCTGGGCCAGCCCTTTAACGCAGCCGCCGCCAGTCGCGGGGGTGGGTTCCGTTGGGGGCAGGAATAAGAACAATACGAAGGAACATAAGCTGCCTTCTGCCCGGGAAGGCTCTCGGGGCACTTCCCAGCACTGCCGTAGGGCGGACAGGTGGGGAGGCGCGGGAGAGTTATCCCGTTTGCTTGAGGTCACACAGCCAGCTCAGACCGAGCACGCGGGGAATAAGTCCCAGTCTCCTGTTCGCAGCCCCGGACACACACCCGCCACCCCGCGCCCTGTTTGCAGTAGTAGCCTGTCCGCTTCATCCACCCACGCTGCGCTGAGCTGACAATCGCCGTAGTTTCTCCTTCGTTACACAAAATATCTGAGTTCAGTGCAAACTTCCTTTCCCCTTGCTTTGGTGCTGGGCCTGTGACCGCACCTGCTGTGTTATAACACGCTAATGCTCCAGAGAAACCACTGAACCATCAAGATTCACCGAGTATGATCAGTGGGAGCAGATAATCTCCAGGTTCTTTTGTCTCAAAGTCTGTCCAAAACTTAAAATTGTTGAAAGGCTTCTGGATTTTTGTTTATATTTAGCTCTCCATAGCTGAACAAATGGACACGTGGATGGTGATACGTTTTTGTTTTCCCTTCTAACCCAAACTCAGTCACTCATAACTTTTCTGAAGAGTGGGCTTGGGGCTGAAGTTTTCTGTTGTTATTACTTATTATAAATAGCACCACCTATAGCTAAGATTGCCTAATACTTCCTATGATCAGAGCTGTTGTTAGTCCTATTCCTTGTCTTCCACAAACAGGTATAACACAAGGTCTTTTACACAAAAAGACTGGAATTTTCAAAAGGCAGTTGTAACAATTCAAAAATGATGCTTTATTCTCTGTCTGGATGATGGGAGATGAGACAACAATCATTTGGGTTGGACATTTCAAATCTACATTAGAGTTTGGGTCACCCTTAGATACACCAGCTTCTCCAGAAAGAAGTTATGTTGCTCAGCAGAATGGGATGAAATGACCTGTTTCATTCAGCACACTGGGTCCTCTACTTTTAGAAAGCAAAGGGAGAAGACTGAGGTCCTGGGCTGACTATCTGGAAGTCCTCCTGGTGTTATTAAGTACACCGCTACCTCGATATAACGCAACCCGATATAACACGAATTCAGATACGGTAAAGCAGTGGAAGGGCTGCGCACTCCAGTGGGTCAAAGCAAGTTCAATATAATGCGGTTTCACCTATAACGCGGTAAGATTTTTTGACTGCTGAGGACAGCGTTATATGGAGGTAGAGGTCTGCCTATCTTGAATAGGTAACTTTAACGGTCTTTTTTTCCAGCAGTTTAGGTAGCTTGCAAGTGTGTGTTTGCAGGATTAACTCCCGGTGAACAGTAACTCAGCTGAATGGCTGATCAGAGTTCTGGTGATGCAGACTTTCTCTTGGGTGGCAACCCAGATCAGTCAATTGAGTACTGCCTGAAATCAGGTGCATAATTAGTAAAGAAGTGTACATGCTTGTGTAGGTGCTTTAAGGATTGTCAGTGTTCTTGTTTGGTAACAGGTTCCAATCAAGACTGTTATAGAGGAAGTTTAAAACTGAATCAGTTACTGTTGTTAACTAGGATTGTCCATGTGTCTATTATAAATTAAGGGTTAGATACTGCATTTTGAGTTCTAGGTATATACAGACATAAAATAAGATTGTGTGAAAACCTCATTAATTGCACTGTATTGCTGTAGCTCTAAAGATCCCAATCCTGCTGAATGTAAGCGAAAGTCTTCAGTAAAAAGTACATGCTTTCATAAGCTTGAACATATTGGTTTATGAATATTTGAAAACTACATACTAAATACATCAGGAGAGGGGCCCTCAGCATGTCCGGGTAGCTCAGAAAGTACATACTTATCAAATCAGTCTTCCTGCCCAGCAGCCTTCCAGGCTTCTTATTCCCTACTCACTTCTCAATAGTGTTATTTAAGATGTCTGATTACTGGATCACATGTTCATGTTGAAAATTACCAACTTCTTGGTAATAGCATTCCAGAATGTACTAAGGTCTCCAGAACCTAAAAAATATAACCTCTATGACTGGGCAGCATGTGTTCACTCAAGCTGGTTCTCTGGCTAGTAAGCAGCTACACAGGTATTCTTTGCACCCTCCACTTCTTAGTTGGAGGGGGCACCAGAAACCAATTTTAGTATTTGAATGGCACAGGTATGGAATTTACAGATGTTTTCATAACAACTATCCATACACTCACCTACTCTGAAGTGACTCAATGTTCTGTCAGGGAATAGTTTACAGAAACAATCTCTCATTATCAAATTATTTCTTCTTGAAAAAGCTTGTTCTGGAAGACAAAAGCAGCTGCTCTTGAAGCTGAGCTGGGATAGGAGTGAGCAATTGAGTCACTGTGCATCAGGAATCAGAATATAAATGTACACCTGCTATCCTCTTATGCTATAGTATAGGAAAGGGTAGCACTATGACACATAAGTACAAGATGGGGGATTTTTGAAAATGAAGAAATTAATTTGAGACAAGCTGAGTGGAAAAGAAATTAAAATCCATAGACTGGATAGGGATGATGCATAGGAATAACAGAATCAAAGAACAAAAAGAAAAGAGGATGTCAACAAATAATTAGAAATATCTCAGTATACTACAAAAACCTCATGAGTAAGCAAGTGGATCTTCCATTACTCCAATGATGGTCAGTTAAAGAAGATATGAAATAGCAGAGAAGAGAGAGATATCAAAAAAGGTTTTAGAGGGCAAGGAGGACTTTACTAAGATATTTGCTATTTCAGTTCTTTGCAGCAGGCATTGTCCATTGTTATATGCACGTAAAGTGCCTGATACAAAGGGGCTTTAGGCCCTGATGGGAACCTCTATGCACTACCACAATACAAGTAATAAATAATAAAGCGATACAAAGACTGAAAACTATTTGATTCAGCAGGACTTTTACTGAAAACTTCACTTGGCAGAATAGATGGAATAATAGCATTAGTGGCAATATTTGTAAAGGGGGCTTATTTAATCATAAGTGCCTTTTTTCTTTGTTTTCTATTCTTCTGGAGATGATTTTCCCCCGATTATGACCAAATGCACGTCTGTATTCAGACCTTATGCAATATTGTAATAATCTTTGTAGAAAATATGGCTTGTGAGGTATCATTTGAAAATTAATAACTCACTGGTCAACAATAGTAGAGTTACTGGAGCAGTGCTGCAGTTGTACACAGACACTCAGGGTGTGACCTGCAGGCTGTTTGGCTGTTTATGAACAGCCAGGGCTGGGAACTACAGCACCACATCACTGTGAGACACCCAAGGTTGCAGGACATGTGGGGACAACCCCTCGCTGCTCCAGATTGCTCCCTGTGGAATGTGGCAATGATCACCAGTGTAATGTTAGCTTTCTATTGGAGGATCCACATGCTATTTAAAGTGCCATCTTCTTCTACCCTTGCCCAAAGGCTGAAGTAGATTTCAGCACGGAAGCAGTTAAGTTGCAAGAAAATGTCAGAGACAGATGGCAACTGAGAGTTCTGAAGGAACTAATGAACAAAATAGCTTAGCTACCAGAACTGTGATTCTACATTAAAACAGCTGTAATACAAGAAGACTGAAAATTGGCCTGAGATCCATCTTTTTAAAAGAGAGTTATGGGTAATCAAGAGTTATGAAATTTACTTCAGTATCAGGACACTAACAAACTGTTCCACTCATCACTAGCTTCATTTGGTTGTAAGCTATATCCTCATTCTTTAACCGTTGGTCTGTTCTTGTCTCTTTAAGGTTGTAAGTTTTCTGCAGCAATGACGGTTGCTTACTTGTGTTTGTACAGCAGGACCCCAAGGACTTTCACTTCTCCTGAAATCAAAACGTTTAATAAATAAGAAAAATGTGAAAACAAACAAACATTAAAGCTAGATATAAAGCACCATGGAGTGCTCCCATGGACTACCACAATTTTTATGTGGATAAAATGTCTCTCTTTTTAACCTGTTTGAATTCTTTGAAAGGGTTAAAAGGGCAAAAGGAGAATCATGGAATAATCATTTAAATTTTCTCACTAAACACCCTTCCTGATAAGCTATTAAGCAACCTTGCTGAATATAGTCAAGTAACTTGGGATTTTTCCAGAATGCCTGAGAATTCACCATTTTGCTTCAGCCATGCAGTCAACATTTTTGTTTTTGCTCTTCCCTGTCCTTCCAAGACCTGTTTACAGCTGCTTCTTGCTCTCCCATTTCCCCCACAACAGGGAGTTAATGTGATCACAACACATGCTCTCTGCACCATTCCTTGGACATAGGCAGCAAGCGGTTGAGGGGCCTGAACTGGAATAATGTAGCTTGCAAACAGGGAACGGGGGGAGCCAGAAATAAATGCTGGTGTTAGTCTGGGGGACTAGCAGAGCCATCTAGGTCAAGGGAGTGAGAGAGATGAGCTGCCCTGGTCAGCTACAAGCTCCTCATGCCTGAAAAACCTGGGGAAGATGATTCTGAACTGGGTCAACTGGATACATTGTGAGAGTTGAGACTCGGGGCATGGAGCCAGGCTGCACAGGGTGTGTAACAAAAAACTCATGCTCAAACAATCAACAAAATTTATGTTGAGTATTTTTGAGTATTCGCCCTAGCTGTGTGTGTTTGTGGGGGGGCTTTGGGATTAGAACTGGAGGTTATTTCATAGCAATAGCATAAGTCTACATTGCCATACATTTTAGGGGTTGCTGCCATGGAATTTGATCCCATTGTGCCATGGAATACATAGGGCCGTGGACAGGATACTTACCTATTGACTTCAGTGTGGTGTTATGAAAATCATGACTGATACAATGTTTATGTTTAAGAGCAAACAGCTAAGTACTCAGTATTATTAAATATCATTACTACATGGTGAGAGGTAAAGTCCTTTCGAACACTAGCCTAAACAGAGGTAAGGAATACAGTGAGGTTATAAATAGCTTATTCTCCATGTGGAAAGAGGTTAATACTGGGCTGTGCACTATTACTAAGACAGGAGTTGTTCAATATCTTTATTAATGATCAGAAAATTTGGTGAACAAGATGTCAGAGACTTTTGCAGAAGACACAAAATTATTTAGCGCAATCAAGAGTTAGGATAATTGTGAGAAACTTCAGACAGAGCTAAAAAACGCATAGTGATGGACTTGCCCGCCTATTGTACAGACTTTACATGCACTCTGCCAGCCACTGTTTGAAAGCAGCTGATGTACTCTTGCTGCCAGCCCTTAGCTTTGAGATATAGAGGACAGGCAGCAGTATTTCCAGGGGGGAGGCCTCAGCTCTAGCCCTAACTTCCTCTGTTGAGCCACCAAAGCCTGATGCAAAGCTGGCCTCTTTAGCCACACATTTTCATGAGTTTGAATTAGAGTGCTTGTTTTCAAGCCTGGAGGGTGGCTAATCAGCAGGTGGCTGATGATTGTACCTGCCTTTGGGAGAAAGTATTGTTTTATATTATAAATGTATCCAGAGACTATGTGACAATGGTGCAACATAAATCTCTCTATAAATAATAAAAGTATGTAATTAGGCAACAAGACAGCAGATGAAATTTGACAGAGAAAAGTGCCAGGTAAATCATGTAGAAAGAAGCAATTTAAAATAACTGTACAAGGAGGTTTCTGCATTAACTGTGATCTCTCAGGTAAACAGACATAGAAGTCACTGTAGATATGCCCGATATCTCGCTGCACGTGTCTGCAGCATGTGAAACAGAAGTCAAAATCTCACCATGCTCTTATGCTGCAATAAGAAGAGGATGAAGAAAACCAGACAACACTGAAGTCAATGGCAACAATTCTGTAGACTTCAAAAGGCCAGGATCTTCATTACATAACAAAGTATGTATTACATCATCACAAAAAGGACATTGCATAAATGGAAAAGAGCAATTAAAGATATTAGAAGTTTGGAGAATGCCTCCATCTGAAAAAATAAGTCTCAGTTACACAGATAAGGAGCAAGAAAAAATATTCTAGAGGTATAGTCTACAATGTTATAATGCATTTTAAGAGTATATTTATATTTTTGGCAGTCCAGGTGGTACAATTCCAAAAGCATACGTTCTAAAAGCATGCTGGAATTAGTAATATTATTAAGGTGCTTATACAACTAAGATGTCAAGGAAAGAAGTTCTGTTAGTGTGATCTGTGTCTGTTAAGTCTTGTTTTAGGTCATTGCATTCCATGTGAAACTTGGCTAGTTGAAAGGTAAGCCTGAAGTAAACAATGCTTGCTGAAATCAGTAGGGCTAGCCCAACACGCCATGAATGGATAGCATATAGGCTATAAAACAGAAAGATAGGAATAAAAAGCAGTTTCTCTCATCATTGGTGTTACAATGTGATATCAGGTTTTTGTTTTCAAGTGAAATTATAGGAAATGTGTTTGTCTGATGTCTGAAGTCTGCAGAACTAGTTTTTATTATTTTACATCCTGTCCAAAACCAGAAACTGCCCATCTGCCATACAACCTTAACTGTAGAGCATTATCACACTACTATTGGAACTGGTAATTATTGTCCAGTGAAGAGCCAATATACCAGAGAGAATTCATAGTACACAGGAGAAAAGAGTAACAGGAAAATTAAGTAACAAAGGCAACAATCAAAGTTTTTCATGAAACAAGCACCAAGGTATGTGCGGGAGATTTTGTTTTATTGAAACACTTGAGGATGAGAGGGTCAATGTTAATGACTGTCCACAGTGATGTATTGGCAGGAGTATTGTAAGCAAGACACAACAAGTAATTCTTCAGCTCTACTCCACACTGATTAGGCCTCAATTGGAATATTGTGTCCAGTTCTGGGTGCCACATTTCAGGAAAGATGTGGACAAATTGGAGAAAGTTCAGAGAAGAGCAACAAAAATGATTAAAGGTCTAGAAAACATGACCTATGAGGGAAGATTGAAAAAACTGGGTTTGTTTAGTCTGGAGAAGAGAAGACATGATAAGAGTTTTCAAAAACATAAAAAGTTGTTACAAGCAAGAGGGAGAAAAATTGTTCTCTTTAACCTCTGAGGACAGGACAAGAAGCAATGGGCTTAAGTTGCAGCAAGGGCAGTTTGGGTTAGACATTAAGAAAAACTTTCTATCAAGGTTGTTAAGCACTGGAATAAATTGCCTAGGGATGTTGTGGATTCTCTGTCATTGGAGATTTTTAAGAGCAGGTTAGATAAACACTTGTCAGGGATGGTCTAGGTAATACTTTGTCCTGCCTTGAGATCAGGAGACTCGACTAGAAGACCTCTCAAGGTCTCTTCCACTCCTACGATTCTATTATTCTATGTTATAGTTTAAAATATTGTCAATTTCTTTTTCATTAAGTTGTGAATTGATCTTGAGTAGTGATATGATTTTATAAGAAAAATGATTATTAGTAAGTGTCATCAAATTATTTTTGATTAAACAATAAAAAGCTGAAAGTAATAAAATACAAGCAAAAGAAACCTGGATAATGCAGCACTAGATGAAAGATGATTAGCAGTTATAATCACTACAAGGCAGCAAAATAAGAGGAAAAACAAGTGACCTCACAGACAATCCTGCTCATAGGGATTTCAGGCTATAATATTCTATGTTTAAGCAAGATGTGCACAAAATTTAATTTCATCATGACACTAGTCTGCCTATTTATTAAACAATGTACTAGAATGCTGCACAAACATGACTCACAGGGTTAGAAGGCACCATACAATAAATGCACTGCTCTCTGATGGGTCAAAGTAACTCTAGAATTCCTTCTTTCTGTGGGGTGAAAACATTAGCCTTTGAGCTTCTGTACAGGGTGCTACAAAGAAACAGAATATGAATCCCGAGAATTCACTGGAAATAACTGCAGTTTCTCTATTAATAATAGAGGCTCTTGATTTCAGGGTTACTCTAAAGCTGAGTAATTCAAGACTGAATGGGTCAGAGAAACTATAATAGCCTATAGTAAACATGCTAGCCTATAGTAAATTAGTTTCCATCAAGAGGGCGCTGTTGAAGATTTAACTTGTTATAGATGGATGACCCTAGTGTTTCACCAGACTGCTTTGGTGCCCAGGCAAGTCCCTAATGAAACAAGAGACGTTGCCATAACAAATCGGATTATATTGAAGTGCACTGGTGGGTGGAAGAATCAAATGGACAATTCACCCAAATGTATCATGGGTTACAATAAACTGATTAGTTGCAAGAACAAAACCTAGTGGTGAAAACTGCCATTAAATGCCTTTCCTGACCCCATTTCAAAACCAAAAAGCAATATATAGGCATGAATTTTAAAAACAGAACAGATATGCAGTAAAACATCAGTTTAGTTGTATGGCCCAAGAACTCTCACTTCATTCCAAATCTTTGTTACATTGGAATTGTCACTTTCAGAAACTGAATGCTGAGAGGTTATTTGCTTTATTCTGGGAGATGGAAAGCAGCAGCCAGCCTGCTACTACTACTGCATATATGCATATGCACTGTTGATTTAGTTGGTGTTGGTCCTGCTTTGAGAAGGGGGTTGGACTAGATGACCTCCTGAGGTCTCTTCCAACCCTAATCTTCTATGATTCTATGTTAATATATGGAGAATTCTTCCAGGAGTGGGTGGGTCAGCTTTTGTGGCCTGCATAATGCGGGAGGTCAGACTAGATGATCATAATGGTCCCTTCTGACCTTAGAGTCTATGAGTCTATGAGATATACCTATCTCATAGAGCTGGAAGAGACCCCGAAAGGTCATTGAGTCCAGCCCCCTGCCTTCACTAGCAGGACCAAGTACTGATTTTGCCCCAGATCCCTAAGTGGCCCCACTCAAGGATTGAACTCACAACACTGGGTTTAGCAGGTCAATAAGCTATCCCTCCCCCCATTATATATTATATATTATATATTATATATTATATATTATACACATGTGTGCATAGGCAAATATATATTTCAGGGCTGTCAAGCGATTAAAAAAATTATTCGCGATTCATCGCACTGTTAAACAATAATAGAATACCATTTATTTAAATATTTTTGCACGTTTTCTACATTTTCAAATATATTGATTTCAATTACAACATAGAATACAAAGTGTACAGTGCTCACTTGATATTTATTTTTGATTACAAATATTTGCACTGTAAAAAGCAAAAGAAATAGTGTATTCTGGTGGTGTTCTCGTCCATCCTCCCTGTGCAAGGAAAAGGCCTGGGTAGAGACCGTCGAATCCTGGAAATCAATGAATGACTACGCAGGTGGTGTCGGAGAGAAGGCTTTGGATTCTTCGACCATAGGGTGGTGTTCCAAGAAGGAGGAGTGCTAGGCAGAGACGGGCTCCACCTAACGAAGAGAGGGAAGAGCATCTTTGCCAGCAGGCTGGCTAACCTAGTGAGGAGGGCTTTAAACTAGGTTCACTGGGGGAAGGAGACCAAAGCCCTGAGGTAAGTGGGGAAATGGGATCCTGGGAGGAAGCACAAGCAGGAGAGCGCAAGAGGGGAGGACTCCTGTCTCATACTGAGAAAGAGGGACGATCAATGAGTTATCTTAAGTGCCTATACACAAATGCAAGAAGCCTGGGAAACAAGCAGGGAGAACTGGAAGTCCTGGCACAGTCAGGGAACTATGATGTGATTGGAATAACAGAGACTTGGTGGGATAACTCACATGACTGGAGTACTGTCATGGATGGATATAAACTGTTCAGGAAGGACAGACAGGGCAGAAAAGGTAGGGGAGTTGCATTGTATGTAAGAGAGGAGTATGACTGCTCAGAGCTCCAGTATGAAACTGCAGAAAAACCTGAGAGTCTCTGGATAAAGTTGAGAAGTGTGAGCAACAAAGGTGATGTCATGGTTGGAGTCTGCTATAGACCACCAGACCAGGGGGATGAGGTGGACGAGGCTTTCTTCTGGAAACTAGCAGAAGTTGCTAGATCGCAGGCCCTGGTTTTCATGGTAGACTTTAATCACCCTGATATCTGCTGGGAGAGCAATACAGCAGTGCACAGACAATCCAGGAAATTTTTGGAAAGTGTAGGGGACAATTTCCTGGTGCAAGTGCTGGAGGAACCAACTAGGGGCAGAGCTTTTCTTGACCTGCTGCTCACAAACAGGGAAGAATTAGTAGGGGAAGCAAAAGTGGATGGGAACCTGGGAGGCAGTGAGCAGGAGATGGTCGAGTTCAGGATCCTGACACAAGGAAGAAAGGAGAGCAGCAGAATACGGACCCTGGACTTCAGAAAAGCAGACTTTGACTCCCTCAGGGAACAGATGGGCAGGATCCCCTGGGAGAATAACATGAAGGGCAAAGGGGTACAGGAGAGCTGGCTGTATTTTAAAGAATCCTTATTGCGGTTGCAGGAACAAACCATCCCGATGTGTAGAAAGAATAGTAAATATGGCAGGGGACCAGCTTGGCTAAACAGTGAAATCCTTGCTGATCTTAAACGCAAAAAAGAAGCTTACAAGAAGTGGAAGATTGGACAAATGACCAGGGAGAAGTATAAAAATATTGCTCAGGCATGCAGGAGTGAAATCAGGAAGGCCAAATCACACTTGGAGTTGCAGCTAGCAAGAGATGTTAAGAGTAACAAGAGGGGTTTCTTCAGGTATGTTAGCAACAAGAAGAAAGTCAAGGAAAGTGTGGGCCCCTTACTGAATGAGGGAGGCAACCTAGTGACCGAGGATGTGGAAAAAACTAATGTACTCAATGCTTTTTTTGCCTCTGTCTTCACGAACAAGGTCAGCTCCCAGACTGCTGCACTGGGCAGCACAATATGGGGAGAAGGTGACCAGCCCTCTGTGGAGAAAGAAGTAGTTCGGGACTATTTAGAAAAACTGGACGTGCACAAGTCCCTGGGGCCGGAGGCGCTGCATCCGAGGGTGCTAAAGGAGTTGGCGGATGAGATTGCAGAGCCATTAGCCATTATTTTTGAAAACTCATGGCGATCGGGGGAGGTCCCGGATGACTGGAAAAAGGCTAATGTAGTGCCCATTTTAAAAAAGGGAAGAAGGAGGATCCGGGGAACTACAGGCCAGTCAGCCTCACCTCAGTCCCTGGAAAAATCATGGAGCAGGTCCTCAAGGAATCAATTATGAAACACTTAGAGGAGAGGAAAGTGATCAGGAACAGTCAGCATGGATTCACCAAGGGGAAGTCGTGCCTGACTAACCTAATTGCCTTCTATGACGAGATAACTGGGTCTGTGGATGAGGGGAAAGCAGTGGATGTGTTATTCCTTGACTTTAGCAAAGCTTTTGATACGGTCTCCCACAGTATTCTTGCTGCCAAGTTAAAGAAGTATGGGCTGAATGAATGGACTGTAAGGTGGATAGAAAGCTGGCTAGATCGTCGGGCTCAACGGGTCGTGATCAATGGCTCCATGTCTAGTTGGCAGCCGGTTTCAAGCGGAGTGCCCCAAGGGTCGGTCCTGGGGCCAGTTTTGTTTAATATCTTTATTAATGATCTGGAGGATGGTGTGGACTGCACTCTCAGCAAGTTTGCAGATGACACTAAACTAGGAGGCAAACTAGATACACTAGAGGGTAGGGATTGGATACAGAGGGACCTAGACAAATTAGAGGATTGGGCCAAAAAAAAACCTGATGAGGTTCAACAAGGACAAGTGCAGAGTCCTGCACTTAGGATGGAAGAATCCCATGCACTGCTACAGACTAGGGACCGAATGGCTAGGTAGCAGTTCTGCAGAAAAGGACGTAGGGGTCACAGTGGACGAGAAGCTGGATATGAGTCAACAGTGTGCTCTTGTTGCCAAGAAGGCTAACAGCATTTTGGGCTGTATAAGTAGGGGCATTGCCAGCAGATGGAGGAACGTGATCGTTCCTCTTTATTTGACATTGGTGAGGCCTCATCTAGAATACTGTGTCCAGTTTTGGGCCCCACACTACAGGGATGTGGAAAAATTGGAAAGAGTCCAGTGGATGGCAACAAAAATGATTAGGGGTCTGGCGCACATGACTTATGAGGAGAGGCTGAGGGAACTAGAATTGTTTAGTCTCCAGAAGAGAAGAATGAGGGGGGATTTGATAGCAGCCTTCAACTACCTGAAGGGGAGTTCCAAAGAGGATGGAGCTCGGCTGTTGTCAGTGGTGGCAGATGACAGAACAAGGAGCAATGGTCTCAAGTTGCAGTGGGGGAGGTCCAGGTTGGATATTAGTAAACACTATTTCACTAGGAGGGTGGTGAAGCCCTGGAATGCGTTACCTAGGGAGGTGGTGGAATCTCCTTCCTTGGAGGTTTTTAAGGCCCGGCTTTACAAAGCCCTGGCTGGGATGATTTAGTTGGGAATTGGTCCTGCTTTGAGCAGGGGGTTGGACTAGATGACCTCTTGAGGTCCCTTCCAACCCTGATATTCTATGATTCTATGATTTCAATTCACTTAATACAAGTAGTGCAATCTCTTTATCATGAAAGTTGAACTTACAAATGTAGAATTATGTACAAAAAAAACTGCATTCAAAAATAAAACAATGTAAAATTTTAGAGCCTGCAAGTCCACTCAGTCCTACTTCTTGTTCAGCCAAATCAATCAGACAAATAAGTTTGTTTACATTTGCAGGAGATAGTGCTGCCCGCTTCTTGTTTACAGTGTCACCTGAAAGTGAGAACAGGTGTTCTCATGGCATTGTTGTAGCTGGCGTCGCAAGATATTTACATGCCAGATGCGCTAAAGATTTTTATGTCCCTTCACTCTTCAACCACCATTCCAGAGGACATGCATCCATGCTGATGACGGGTTCTGCTCGATAACAATCCAAAACAGTGCAGACTGATGCGTGTTAATTTTCATTATCCAAGTCAGATGCCATCAGCAGAAGGTTGATTTTCCTTTTTGGTGGTTTGGGTTCTGTAGTTTCCACATCGGAGTCTTGCTCTTTTAAGACTTCTGAAAGCATGCTCCACACCTCATCCCTCTCAGATTTTGAAAGGCACTTCAGATTCTTAAACCTTGCATCGAGTGCTGTAGGTATCTCTAGAAATCTCACACTAGTACCTTTTTTGTGTTTTGTCAAATCTGCAGTGAAAGTGTTCTTAAAATTAAAAACATGTGCTGGATCATTATTAGATACTGCTACAACATAAAATATATGGCAGAATGCAGGTAAAACAGAGCAGGGGACATACAATTCTCTTCCAAGCAGTTCAGTCACAAATTTAATTAACGCATTATTTTTTTTAGTGAGAGTCATCAGCATGAAAGCATGTCCTCTGGAATGGTGGCTGAAGCTTGAAGGCACATATGAATGTTTAGCGTATCTGGCACATAAATACCTTGCAATGCCGGCTACAAACGTTCCATTGAAATGCCTGTTCTTGCTTTCTGGTGACGTAAATAAGAAGAGGGCAGTATTATCTCCTGTAAATGTAAACAAATTTGTTTGTCTTAGCAACTGGCTAAACAAGAAGTAGGACTGAGTGAACTTGTAGGCTCTGAAGTTTCACATTGTTTTGTTTTTGAGTGCAGTTATGTAATAAAAAAATCTACATTTGTAAGTTGCACTTTCACGATAAAGAGATTGCACTATAGTACTTGAATGAGGTGAATTGAAAAATACTATTTCTTTTATCATTTTTACAGTGCAAATATTTGTAATAAAAATATACACTTTGATTTCAATTACAACACAATACAATATATATGAAAATTTAGAAAAACATCCAAAATATTTAATAAATTTCAATTGGTATTCTATTGTTTAACAGTTATTGAAACTGCAATTAATTGCGATTAATTTTTTGAGTTAATCGCATGAGTTAACTGCGATTAATCGACAGCCCTACTTTAGAGCCTACAAGTCCACTTGGTCCTACTTCAGCCAATTGCTCAGACAAACAAGTTCGGTTCCATTTGCAGGAGATAATGCTGCCCGCTTCTTGTTTACATCGTCACCTTAAAGTGAGAATAGCCATTCACATGGCACTGTTATAACCGGCGTCATAAGATATTTACGTGTCGGATGCGCTAAAGATTCATATGTCCCTTCATGCTTCAACCACCATTCCAGAGGACAGATGTCCATGCTGATGACGGGTTCTGCTCCACAAAGATCCAAAACAGAGTGGACCAATGCATGTTCATTTTCATCATCTGAGTCAGATGCCACCAGTAGAAGGTTGATTTCCTTTTTTGGTGGTTCGGGTTCTGTAGTTTCTGCATCAGAGTGTTGCTTTTTTAAGACTTCTGAAAGCATACTCCATACCTCGTCCCTCTCAGATTTTGGAAGGCACTTCAGATTCTTAAACCTTGGGTCGAGTGCTGTAGCTATTTTTAGAAATCTCATATTGGTACCTTCTTTGCGTTTTGTCAAATCTGTAGTGACAGTGTTTGTAAATCAAACATGTGCTGGGTCATTATCAGAGACTGCTAGAACATGAAATATATGGCAGAATGTGGGTAAAACTGAGCAGGGGACGTACAATTCTCCCGCAAGGGGTTCAGTCACAAATTTAATTAACCCACTATTTTTTTTAAATGATCACCACCAACATGGAAGCATGTCCTCTGGAATGGTGGCTGATGCATGAAGGGGCATAGAATGTTTAGTATATCTGACACGTAAATACTTTGCAACGTCAGCTACAAAAGTGCCAAGCGAATGCCTGTTCTCATTTTCAGGTGACATTGTAAATAAGAAGCAGGCAACATTATCTCTCATAAATGTAAACAGACTTGTTTGTTTTAGCGATTGGCTGAACAAGAAGTAGGACTGAGTGGATTTGTAGGCTCTGAAGTTTTACATGGTTTTGTTTTTGAGTGCAGTTATGTGCGGAGATAAAGGAAGAAGGAGGCACACATGAGGACCCCAATGGGGCCCCGGGTGATCGCTACTTCCCATCACCCAACACAGATGTAATGAGGTTGAGCAGTGTCTGTATAAGAGAAAACTAAGACTACTGATTTATTCCTTAAAAAAGGAGTTTAATGACTTACAGCTATAAATGCAACACAGACAGAATAGGAAAAGAAGAAATAGAGACCAGCATTGAATAAGGATTAATATAAATGACAAATTATATTGCAAACAAGCACAAGTACAGGTAATATTATGCATTAGCTACTTACTACTATAAAAGCATGTCTTTGACATTGGCAGTTTATACTGATGATAGGCATGAGTACATACAAAGCTACTATTACTTATTGACTACCGATTTCACACGTATTGTCCCTGCCCTCAGTAAGCACAAGTACAAGTAGAGACCTTATATATTAACAACTTACTACTATTCCTAAGCAGTTTGATACTATTATTAAGCTTCTAATATTACTTTTAATATTGCAGCATTGATATAACCGGAGATCAAATTGGCTCGACTCTATTATTTTTAACACAATAGCACCGATATAACTTGAGATCAAATCAGCTTGAACAACGCAGACTTTTTTACTCCGTTACTTTATACTGCATGCAACCAGACTTTTTTTACTTCGAAACCTTACCCTGCCAAGAATATGTTACCCTTCAGTTGACCATTCTTTGCACTGGCCAGATACAGATAGTTGGTGTAGTTCAAGTTTCCTCAGTTCAGGGGGTGTGGGTCAGACGGATCAAAGAGAACGACCTCTTAGACCAAGACACACACACAAACCCACCTGAGGCTCTACACGTTTTATCTCATCCGCCCGCCATGTTTTGAAGCAGGTCAACCAATCAGGTTAGGCCAAATGTTTACTGTGGTTATTGTGATTACTTTGAAATTATGATGTATGCACAGATGCACAGCTTATATTAACCAAATACAGCCAATTGTCCTAATTGTGGTTAATGTGTCAGACTCAAAACATTTGAATCAGTCTAAAGAAGTACTTGGTTGCTTTACATCTTGACCACAAGTCCGTATCTAATTTTGAAAAGCTTGCTTTTTGAAGCTGACCACAAGTCTACAATATTTGCGAACAGGGGCTGCTAACAGGGAGTTTCGCAAGGGAGTTGGGAAGGGGAGCAGGAAGGGGGCAAGGGTCCCTTGCCGGTTCTATCTGTTTTCTCTTTATTCCCTTTTAAACCTATAACCAACTACATTCAAAACTTCTTGCTTAAACAACCCTTTCAGCGGACAGGGGGCTGCAGACGGGAGTTTGACAGAGAGAGGCTTACGATGGTTAGGAAGACCCGCAACACCTGTGCCAGCATTGCTTCTGTCTCCTCCACCTGTGCCTGTAGCCAGACAGAGCATCTGAGCATGGATGCTTCTACCCAGATCCTGGTGTGGTTTTGCAGAGACTGTAACTTGCAATTTCCACTTACTGATATCCAGGCTGGGGGGACCATCCAATGTGAGAGGTGCCTGCTGGTGGAATCTCTCAGGCAGCAGGTGGGAGAGCTACAGGAGGAGGTGGCTAGGTTGAGGAGCTTCCGAATCCACGAGCAATTCCTTGACAGTGTCCATGTGGAGACAGCTGAGGTAGGTGTCCCAGTACACAGGACTGCTGATACACCACTGGTGGAGGAGGAGATGGCTCAGGGTGGACACTGGCAGCTGGTTACTTCTGGCAGCAGGCAGTGCTCCACCCCTGCTCCGAACCCTCCTGCCGTGGTAATAGGTAACCATTATGCTCTTCTTGATACAGGAAAGAAGGAATCACCCCCTACAGTAAAGGAGGAGAAGCCTCGTACCCCTAAGGCTGGGAGGTCTGCTGCCACCACTGTGAATAGGAAACATAGGGTAGTGGTGGTCAGAGACTCTCTGCTGAGGGGGACGGAGGCGCCCATCTGTCGCCCTGACATTTCATCTCGGGAGGTATGCTGCCTGCCGGGAGCCCGTATCCGAGACGTTACGGAGGCATTGTCGAGGATTATCCAAGCCCTCTGACTACTACCCCATGCTACTCATCCATGTGGGCACAAATGATACTGCGCGGTGTGACACTGAGCAGATCAAGAGTGACTACAGGGCTCTGGGAGTACGGGTGAAGGAGTTGGAGCGCAGGTGGTATTCTCTTCGATTCTTCCTGTCAAAGGTAGGGGCCCGGGCAGAGACAGATGCATCATGGAGGTGAATGCCTGGCTGCTAAGATGGTGTCGCCAGGAGGGCTTTGGCTTCCTAGACCACCGGATGCTATTTGAGGAAGGACTGCTAGGCAGAGATGGCGTTCACCTTTCGAGGAGGGGAAAGACTCTATTTGGGCACAGACTGGCTAACCTAGTGAGGAGGGCTTTAAACTAGGTTAGACGGGGACAGGTGAGCAAAGTCCACAGGTAAGTGGGGAACACGGGGACCGGGGAGATGGGTCGGAAACGAGAGGGAGTGTGGGCTATATTGGCAGAGAGAAAGGAGGGTCAGGACAAAACTGGGAGGAAAGATCAAACCAGAATCTTAGATGCCTATATATAAATGCGAGAAGTATGGGGAATAAGCAGGAAGAACTGGAAGTGCTAATAAATAAATACAACTATGACATTGTTGGCATCACTGAAACTTGGTGGGATAATACACATGATTGGAATGTTGGTGTGGATGGGTACAGCTTGCTCAGGAAGGATAGACAGGGGAAAAAGGGAGGAGGTGTTGCCTTATATATTAAAAATGTACACACTTGGACTGAGGTAGAGATGGACATAGGAGACGGAAGTGTTGAGAGTCTCTGGGTTAGGCTAAAAGGGGTAAAAAACAAGGGAGATGTCATGCTAGGAGTCTACTACAGGCCACCTAACCAGGTGGAAGAGGTGGATGAGGCTTTTTTAAAGCAACTAACAAAATCATCCAAAGCCCAAGATTTGGTGGTGATGGGGGACTTCAACTATCCGGATATATGTTGGGAAAATAACACAGCGGGGCACAGACTATCCAACAAATTCTTGGACTGCATTGCAGACAACTTTTTATTTCAGAAGGTTGAAAAAGCTACTAGGGGGGAAGCTGTTCTAGACTTGATTTTAACAAATAGGGAGGAACTCGTTGAGAATTTGAAAGTAGAAGGCAGCCTGGGTGAAAGTGATCATGAAATCATAGAGTTTGCAATTCTAAGGAAGGGTAGAAGGGAGAACAGCAAAATAGAGACAATGGATTTCAGGAAGGCAGATTTTGGTAAGCTCACAGAGCTGATAGGTAAGGTCCCATGGGAATCAAGACTGAGGGGAAAAACAACTGAGGAGAGTTGGCAGTTTTTCAAAGGGACACTATTAAGGGCCCAAAAGCAAGCTATTCCGCTGGTTAAGAAAGGTAGAAAATGTGGCAAAAGACCACCTTGGCTTAACCACGAGATCTTGCATGATCTAAAAAATAAAAAGGAGTCATATAAAAAATGGAAACTAGGACAGATTACAAAGGATGAATATAGGCAAACAACACAGGAATGCAGGGGCAAGATTAGAAAGGCAAAGGCACAAAATGAGCTCAAACTAGCTACGGGAATAAAGGGAAACAAGAAGACTTTTTATCAATACATTAGAAGCAAGAGGAAGACCAAAGACAGGGTAGGCCCACTGCTTAGTGAAGAGGGAGAAACAGTAACAGGAAACTTGGAAATGGCAGAGATGCTTAATGACTTCTTTGTTTCGGTCTTCACCGAGAAGTCTGAAGGAATGCCTAACATAGTGAATGCTAATGGGAAGGGGGTAGGTTTAGCAGATAAAATTAAAAAAGAACAAGTTAAAAATCACTTAGAAAAATTAGATGCCTGCAAGTCACCAGGGCCTGATGAAATACATCCTAGAATACTCAAAGAGCTAATAGAGGAGGCATCTGAGCCTCTAGCTATTATCTTTGGAAAATCATGGGAGACGGGAGAGATTCCAGAAGACTGGAAAAAGGCAAATATAGTGCCCATCTATAAAAAGGGAAATAAAAACAACCCAGGAAACTACAGACCAGTTAGTTTAACTTCTGTGCCAGGGAAGATAATGGAGCAAGTAATTAAGGAAATCATCTGCAAACACTTGGAAGGTGTTAAGGTGATAGGGAACAGCCAGCATGGATTTGTGAAGAACAAACCATGTCAAACCAATCTGATAGCTTTCTTTGATAGGATAATGAGCCTTGTGGATAAGGGTGAAGCTGTGGATGTGGTACCCTGTTTCCCCGAAAATAAGACAGTGTCTTATATTAATTTTTGCTCCCAAAGATGCGCTAAGTCTTATTTTCAGGGGATGTCTTATTTTTCAGAAATGAAAAATGCCTTATTATCGGTGGATGCCTTATTATCGGGGAGGTCTTATTATCGGGGGGATGCCTTATATTACAACGAGAGGCAAAACTGTAAGTAGGCCTTATTTTCGGAGGATGTCTTATTTTCGGGGAAACAGGGTATACCTAGACTTTAGTAAGGCATTTGATACGGTCTCGCATGATATTCTTATCGATAAACTAGGCAAATACAATTTACATGGGGCTACTATAAGGTGGGTGCATAACTGGCTGGATAACCGTACTCAGAGTTGTTATTAATGGTTCCCAATCCTGCTGGAAAGGCATAACGAGTGAGGTACCGCAGGGGTCTGTTTTAGGACCGGCTCTGTTCAATATCTTCATCAACGACTTAGATATTGGCATAGAAAGTACGCTTATTAAGTTTGCAGATGATACCAAACTAGGAGGGATTGTAACTGCTTTGGAGGACAGGGTCATAATTCAAAATGATCTGGACAAATTGGAGAAATGGTCTGAGTTAAACAGGATGAAGTTTAACAAAGACAAATGCAAAGCGCTCCACTTAGGAAGAAAAAGTCAGTTTCTCACATACAGAATGGGAAGAGACTGTCTAGGAAGGAGTACGGCAGAAAGGGATCTAGGGGTTATAGTGGACCACAAGCTAAATATGAGTCAACAGTGTGATGCTGTTGCAAAAAAAGCAAACATGATTCTGGGATGTATTAACAGGTGTGTCGTGAGCAAGACACGAGAAGTCATTCTTCCGCTCTACTCTGCTCTGGTTAGGCCTCAGCTGGAGTATTGTGTCCAGTTCTGGGCACCGCATTTTAAAAAAGATGTGGAGAAATTGGAAAGGGTCCAGAGAAGAGCAACAAGAATGATTAAAGGTCTTGAGAACATGACCTATGAAGGAAGGCTGAAAGAATTGTGTTTGTTTAGTTTGGAAAAGAGAAGACTGAGAGGGGGCATGATAGCAGTTTTCAGGTATTTAAAAGAGTGTCATAAGGAGGAGGGAGAAAACTTGTTCACCTTAGCCTCTAAGGATAGAACAAGAAGCAATGGGTTTAAACTGCATCAAGGGAGGTCTAGGTTGGACATTAGGAAAAAGTTCCTAACCGTCAGGGTGGTTAAACACTGGAATAAACTGCCTAGGGAGGTTGTGGAATCTCCATCTCTGGAGATATTTAAGAGTAGGTCAGATAAATGTTTATCAGGGATGGTCTAGACAGTATTTTGTCCTGCCATCCGGGCAGGGGACTAGACTTGATGACCTCTCGAGGTCCCTTCCAGTCCTAGAATCTATGAATCTATATTTCCTACTTTAAACTTGCTACACTTGCTCTGGTTGCTATGCTTGATCTTTGAGGCTTCCGGAAGTTTTAGGCCTAACATTGAATAAGCTTTACAATACTCTTGTTCAAATTATCTAACAAAAAAAAAAATCTACATTTGTAAGTTACATTTTCAGAATAGAGATTGCACTACAGTACTTGTATGAGGTGAATTGAAAAATTCTATTTCTTTTATCATTTTTACAGTGCAAATATTTGTAATAAAAACGAATATAAAGTGAGTACTGTACACTTTGTATTCTGTGTTGTAACAGAAATCAATATATTTGAAAATGTAGAAAAACATCCTAAAATATTTAATAAATTTCAATTGGTATTCTATTAACAGTGCGATTAATCGTGATTGTTTTAATCACAGTTAATTTTTTTCAGTTAATCGCGTGAGTTAACTGCGATTAATCGACAGCCCTAATACATATATATGTGTGTATGCATATGCATATATATTTATATATATAATTTTTGTGTGTGTATGTATATACACATGTCCTGACTTTCAAATATTGATCACTTGCAGCTCCCACTGAGTTAAATGGAGGAACTTGGGGTGCTCAGCATTTCTGAAAGTGAAGTCTTGTATTCAGGACCCTAACTTTAGGCACTCAGGTTTGAAAACATTGACCTTGAGCAATAGTTTGCTACCACTATATTGGCCTTTTGGCTGTGATGAAGTGAAGCATGAGTGCTAAATGATGCCATTATTAGGCTGACTGTATCCTGGATTTATGGGGATAAACTCAGGGATCAAGTCAGTCTTTTTCATTGGTCCCTTCTATGATCCTATGAAAAAGCCAGGGGAGTGAAGTAAAGAGACTCACCAGTATTGTAAGAGAAGGCACTAAAAAAAGAGGGAAACCTGCTATAGCAGAAAAGATAGAAAAACATTGGTTGGAACTACATATTGGAATCTACTGGGGAAAGCAGCAACAAAAAAGGAAGGGATTATAGCACTAGTGGGTTCAGGCAAGGCATTGGAGACCGTACAGAAGTAGCAAGGAGCAAGACTGACATCCATATTGATGTAAAAACAGGTTAGAAACCCAAACTCTTCCAAAATCACGGTGAATTTGTATTCTACCCAAATCAACACCAGTTCAGGGATGCAAAGAATTAGATCTGGTCTGATGTTGTTTGAGCAGAAAACTATTCCCTTGTCATGCATGTTCCAACCCTGCATGGTGGGACAGCCAGGAGCAGCCAAAAAAAAAAAAAAGCTATCTCCCTTTTCCTAATCCTGTAAGGTCTTTGGGGAAGTCACTTGTGCACATGCAACACAGAAGCCTATTTGTGGTTCACGACTCTGTGTCAGCAACTCGTCAGGCCTGACATATTCACTACACATCACACTGGTGTCATATTTATTTAAAAGTTGATGAAATCTATCATTTAAAATCTAAGAACACACTTGTCATTAATGTCACTGTGAAACAACAATAATTCCTCAGTAGGTCAAATTATGGATTACCTTGGATATATCATGGAGACTTAACAGACAAAGGTGACGCCCTATCCAGGAGAGAGGGCTCTGACCTACTGCCTCTGGGTCAGCCAATGGCTAACCTTCCTGCAATTTTGTAAGTGCCAAATTGGTGTGACCATACTGAGCAAATGGTGTGAGCATAACTTGACATGACTTAAACACGGCTGAATGGCTGCAGAGGATTCTGGGAGCAGGTTCTCTTTAAGCAGAAGCAAATTTGATAAAGAACTGGCAACATCTGCATGTAGGATCGATATTGAACCTATCAGTCGGCAAATATGGGCCCATGCAAAAGTAAATATCACATGCATAAAGTTCCAGCATGAAGCACAGGTTGACCTGGTTTTAGCAACCTTACAGCAAGGACACCACGCAGAGAGCCAGAGTGAATGATTGATGAGTGAGTAAACGTGGGGTGATCTTCGTTCGGTACCACCACTTCCAGCCCCCCTTCTAAAATACTAATTAGGTAAATATTAGTAACCATGCGCCCACTGGGCATACTTTTAAGACATGTGACTCCTTTGAGGAAAAAGCGTATAAGAATCAAGCAAAGTAAATTACTGTGGTTGGGATTCCTTAATTGACGCTTGAAGAAGCAATGCTGCTAGACAGAGTAGCCAAAATCTTTACTGTTTGTGTAATTTCTTCTCAATAAACTGTTGTGTATTGCAGATAATTACTGTGGACCTTTTTCATTGGTATGACAGTAATCTGCTCCACCGGGAGCCAGTAAAGATCCATTTCAGGGGTAGTACTTCCCCCTCTTGTCAACAGGGGTGCATTGACTAAGAGCATCCAAGAGCTAGAGGTTAAGGGGCTCACTGTTATCAAGTAAGGAGTTTCAGCTGTCCTGACCAACCCCATTGTACCCCAACTCTCTATGGTTATAAAGTATCAGAGGGGTAGCGGTGTTAGTCTGGATCTGTAAAAAGCAACAAATCTGCCATTGTGTGTCCAGGGAGATTGAAGTGTTCTCCTACAGGTTTTTGAATATTGCCAATTCCAGAGATGATGGGATGTCCAGGGTTTCCAGGTTTGTGGATCTTGGGTAGTAGATAGAATAACCCCGGTCAGGGCTCTAAGGGTATGTTGATTTGTTCCTGTGTTAGTGTAGGGAGTGTCCTGAGTAGATGGTGCAATTGGAATTGGCACTCTCACTGAAGGACTGTCTGGATATGTGGACTCTCTACTCAGACCCTATGCCACCAGCACTCCCAGCTATCTCCGTGACATCACTGATTTCCTGAGAAAACTACAATGCATTGGTGATCTTCTAGAAAACACCATCCTAGCCACCATGGATGTAGAGGCTCTCTACACAAACATCCCACACACAGATGGAATACAAGCTGTCAGGAACAGTATCCCTGATGATGCCACAGGACAACTGGTTGCTGAGCTCTGTAACTTTATCCTCAAGCACAATTATTTCAAATTTAGAGACAATATATACCTCCAGACCAGTGGCACAGCTATGGGCACCCGCATGGCCCCACAATATGCCAACATTTTTATGGCTGACCTGGAACAACGCTTCCTCAGCTCTCATCCACTTACGCCCTTCTCTATCTATGCTACATTGATGACATCTTCATCATCTGGACCCATGGGAAGGAGACTTTGGAAGAATTCCACCATGATTTCAACAGCTTTCACCCCACCATCAACTTCAGCCTGGACCAATCTACATGGGAGGTCCAATTCCTAGACACCACATACGAATAAGTGACGGTCACGTTAACACCACCCTATACCGAAAACCCACTGACCGCTATGCCTACCTTCATGCCTCCAGCTTCCATCCCAGACACACCACACGATCCATCGTCTACAGCCAAGCGCTGAGGTATAACCGCATTTGCTCCAACCCCTCAGACAGAGACCAACACCTACAAGAGCTTCAACAAGCATTCTCAAAACTACAATACCCGCACGAGGAAATAAGGAAACAAATCAACAGAGCCAGACGTGTACCCAGAAGCCTCCTGCTGCAAGACAAGCCCAAGAAAGAAACCAACAGAACTCCACTGGCCATCACCTACAGTCCTCAGCTAAAACCTCTCCAACTCATCATCAGCGATCTACAACCCATCCTGGACAATGACCCCTCACTTTCACAGGCCTTGGGAGGCAGGCCGGTCCTCGCCCACAGACAACCCGCCAACCTTAAGCATATTCTCACCAACAACCACACACCGCACCATAGTAACTCCAACTCAGGAACCAACCCATGCAACAAACCTCGAAGCCAATTCTGCCCACATATTTACACCAGCGACACCATCACAGGACCTAACCAGATCAGCCACAACATCACTGGTTCATTCACCTGCACGTCCACCAATGTAATATACACCATCATCTGCCAGCAATGCCCCTCTGCTATGTACATTGGCCAAATTGGACAATCCCTATGTAAAAGGATTAATGGACACAAGTCAGATATTAGGAATGGCAACATACAAAAACCTGTAGGAGAACACTTCAACCTCCCTGGACACACAATAGCAGATGTAAAGGTAACCATCCTGCAGCAAAAAAACTTCAGGATCAGACTCCAAAGAGAAACTGCTGAACTTCAGTTCATTTGCAAATTTGACACCATCAGCTCAAGATTAAACAAAGACCGTGAATGGCTAGCAACTACAAAAGCAGTTTCTCCTCCCTTGGTTTTCACACCTCAACTGCTAGAAGAGGGCCTCATCCTCCCTGATTGAACTGACCTCATTATCTCCAGACTGATTCTGGCCTGCATATTTATACCTGCCTCTTGAAATTTCCACCACATGCATCTGACGAAGTCGGTATTCACCCATGAAAGCTTATGCTCCAATACGTCTGTTAGTCTATAAGTTGCCAAGCAAACAGTCTGCCTTAGACAAAGGAAAAACGGTTACCTACCTTTTCATAACTGTTGTCCTTTGAGATGTGGTGCTCATCTCCATTCAATTCCATTCTTGGTGTGCGTGCTCCCACGTGCAGCGTCGTCAAATATTTTTGCCTTAGCAGTATCCGTAGGGTCAGCAGTGGTGCCCCCTTGAGTGCTGTGCTCGTGAGCATGGCGTATCAGCTACCACTGACCCTATGCCCTCTCAGTTCCTTCTTGCCGGCAACTACGACAGAGTGGCAGGAGGGAAAGTAATGGACATGAGCAACACATCTCAAAGAACAACCATTATGAAAGGCAGGCTTTTTCTTCTTCGAGTGCTTGCTCATGTCGATTCCATTCTAGCTGACTCACAGACAGTGCCAATGGAGGTGGGCTCGGAGTTCACAGTTTTGCAGCTTGCAGCACTGCCCTGCCAAAGCCAGCATCGTCAGGGGCCTGCTGGGTTGATGCGTAATATGATATAAACATGTGGACAGACGAACAGGTAGCAGCTCTACAGATCTCTTGGATCGGACCTGAGCCAAAAAGGCTGCTAATGATGCTTGCGCTCTAGGCGAGTGTGCTCTGATTATCCCCAGTGGAGACACATGCACGAGTTCCTAGCCGTATCGGATGCAGGCTGTGATCCAGGATGAAATCCTTTGAACAGACACTGGGTGACCTTTCATCCTGTCTGCCACAGCAACGAACAGTTGTGTTGACTTATGGAACAGCTGTGTCCTGTTGATATAGAAGGCCAGCGCTCTCCAGACATCCAGAGCGTGTAACCTGCGCTCCTCATCGGAATTATGTGGCTTCAGAAAGAAGATAGGTAAGAAAATGTCCTGGCTGGTATGAAACTGGGAAACTACCTTGGGCAGGAATACCTAGTGCAGCCACAACTAGAGCTTGTCCTTGTAGAACACTGTATAGGGTGGTTCTGACATAAGTGCCCTGAGCTCAGACCTCTGCAGGAGGAAGGTCTAGCAACATGCCAAACCAGTGCTGGCGAGCCACTCGGGAGTTATCAGGATAACCCTCACCCTATCCCACTTGATTTTCACTAGGACTCTGTGGATCAATGGCACTGGTGGGAAGCCATACAACAGGGCCCGTGACCATGGAAGTAGGAAAGCATCTGACAGCGAACCCCTGTCCATACCCTGGAGCAAACTGAACACGTGACATTTCCTGTTCTGGTGGGACACAAACAGGTCCACCTGGGGAGTTCCCCACTTCCAGAAGATCATACTGGCCACCTCCAGATGGAGCGATGACTTGAGGCGAGATGAGAAGGTTTTGCTGAGGCAATCTGCTAGCACATTTTTGGTGCCGGGCAGGTGCGCGGCTACCAGCTGAATGGCATGCTACACACAGAAATGTCAAAGGTTGAAAGCTTCTTGGCAGAGGGCTGACGACCTGGCTCTGTCACGTCTGTTGATGTAATACATTGCGGTGGTATTTTCTGTGAGGACCTCCACCACCTTGCCCCTCAGGTGGGGCAAGACGACCTGACAGGCCAGGCGAACCGCTCTGTGCTCCCTGATGTAGATATGGAGAGCCAGATCGTCCCTCACCTATCAGCCTTGGGTGCTCAGCTTGCCCAGGTGGGCTCCCCAGCCCAGGTCTGAAACATTGGAGACCAGGGTCAATGACAGGGATGGGGTCAGGGTCGTGAAGGGGACTCTCTGCAATACTGACCCTCAGTGTCCAATCACCAATCCAGGGATGACAGGATGTTATCCGGGCACCCTGACTATCCAGTCTAGATCATGTCTGTTGGGGGTGTAGACCGACGCCAGCCACGCTTGCAGAGGCCGGAGGTGGAGCGGGGCATCACTGACCACGTATGTGGCCGAACAATCGCAGGCAGGTGTGAGCCGTGGTGAGCGGGCAGCTCCTCACATGGGAGATCAGATCCGACATGGCCTGAAAATGTGCCTCCAGGAGGAAGGCTCTGGCTCATGTGGAGTCAAGAACCACTCCTATGAACTCTATGCACTGGACCTGCCTTAAGGAGGAATTTTTCTCATGTATCAACAGGCCCAAGTCATAGCAGGTGGAACACACCAGATCAAGGCTACTCTGAATTTGGTTCCAGGACCTACCCTCGATGAGCCAGTTGTTGAGATATGGGAAGACCTGGACCCCTCAATGTCTGAGGTAAGTGGCCACCTGCATCATACATTTGGTAAAAACCCTTGGAGCCAATGAGAGGCCAAAGGGGAGCGCTGTGAATTGGAAATTGCATTTGCCCACTGTAAATTGGAGAAAATGCCTGTAACTTTGGAATATGCAGATGTGGAAATAGGCATCCTTCAAGTCGAGGGCATCATACCAGTCTCCCAAATTCAGGGAGTGGATGATGGAGGCGAGGGAGACCATGCAAAACTTCAACTTTTTGAGAGACCTGTTGGGGCATTGCAGATCCAGAATGGGTATGAGGCCCCCTTTTGCCTTTGGGATTAGGAAATAGCAGGAGTAGAACCCCTTTCCCCTCATGTCCCGATTAGGAAATAGCGGGAGTAGAACCCCTTTCCCCTCTTCCACCGCCCTCATCTGTAGGAGGTTCTTGATCTCCTGAATGAGGAGTTGCTCATGATAAGGGTCCCTGGAGAGGGATGGGAAGGAGGGGGGGTGGGAAGGTGGGGCGACCGAAAATTGCAAGGTGTAACCGTGAGACACTATGTCCAGCACCCAACGGTCCAAAGTGAATTGGGACCAGGCTGAACGAAAGGGATGCAGATGCTTGAAGAAAAAGAGTGGGGTGGATCCTGGACAGTGACTGGGGTGTCGCTCTCAACCATACCCTCAAAACAAGCCTTTCTGGCTCCCAGAATGTTTTGCCGGACTGGGTTGCTTGGGTGAGCAGGAGGAAGGAGAGCAATGGCAGCTGAAATTAGCATCTCTGTCCCTTCTTCTTGCAGGTCCCTGGTGGAGACTGACAAGGCTTAGTCATTGGGGAGTCGCTGGAACTGCTTCCTCGCAGGCTGTGGTGTATGCATTCCCAGCAAGCAAAGGGTGGTCCTGCTGTCTTTCAGCCCATGCAGCATTGCATCAGTCTGGTCTGAAAAGAGACCATTCCCATTGAATGGGAGGTCTTGGATGGAGGTCTGCATTTCCTGGGAGAGACCTGCATTCTGAAGCCAGGAGCTGCGCCTCATCACCACTGCAACCATCCTGGATGCCGAGTCCGCCATGTCCCATGCCGTCTGGAGGGAGCACCTGGCAGCCGCAGTGCCCTCCTCCACCGGATGCCAAATTTTTGGGCCAACTCCTGTGGAAGGGACTCCTTGAACTTATGGAGGGAGTTCCATAAGTTAAAGTTGTAACAGCCCAACCAGGGCCTGATGGTTCGCCGCCTGGAACTGCACGTCGAATAAATATTTCTCCCAAACAGATCCAACCATTTGGCCTATTTATTTTTGGGAGTCGAACTGGTATGCCTGTTTGTCTCTATCCTTTGCTGCAGAGACTACCAGCGAGCCCAGGGGAGGGAAATATAGAGGTACTCACACCCCTTGGCTGAAACAAAGTATTTCTTTTCAGCCCTCTTTGAGGTGGGAGGGATGGAGGATGGCGTTTTGCCAGAGACCCTTGGCAATCTTAAGGATGCCGGTAGTGTGACACGGGTCGGGGTGGAGGCTAACAGGATGTTAAACCAGGTGTCTGTCTGCTCAGCCATTTCCTCTGCCTCCAGACCCAAGTTCTTGGCTACCCAACTCAGCAGGGCCTGATGTTATTTGAAATCGTCCCCCGGGCTTGCCCTTGAGGGTCTTGCAACTGCCTCATCTGGGGAAGAGGATGATGATTATACCGCCAGGGGAGGTTCCGGGGTATCTTCCCCTGGGGGGAGGGGAAGGCTCAGGGGTGGGTACTGTTCCCTCTGCTTTGATCATTGGGCATGCCCGGTGCAGTCAGTGCCACCAGTTGCTGCTCCGAAGCAGCAGCCGATGAATGGTGAGAAAGGGGCATTGCCACAAGCAGCATTCCCCACGCAACCCCAATAAGGCTACCGCGCCGGCCACAGGCTGTGCTGCCAAGTCAGCGCTGATGTTGACGCAGCCTCAGGTGCCCATTTGCACTGGTGCAGATTAGGCGAGGCGCTGAACTGGGCTTCCATGCTGGAGGACTCCCCTTCTGGTGACCACGGTGGGGCCATTGATGCCTAGGTCTGCTTGCTGGTCATTCCCATCAGGGAGCAGTGCCAGGAATGAGGAGATGGGTGCTGGTATCGGGGGGACCAGAGATGCGATGGGGAGTGTTCCCATGATACAAGTGACCAGGACCTGCGTGTAGAAGACAATCTATGGGAGGGTAAGTGGCATGGGTAGTACATAGACTGGTGTCTTGCTCTACAAGTTCCATGTTGAGACGCCGGTGACTGGGAATGTGGCGCGGGTGACCGAGGACGAGCCCCAGAGCATCTGGGCTGCAGCTCTGGTGACTTGCAGCGCAGAGGTGGAGAGCACTGTTTCATCTCGGAGGATCAGCGGCGCTCCACTGTCGCTGAAGGATCTTAGTGGCTGGCTTGTCCTCGTGGAGAGCCTAGGCCGGTTCCTGGGGTACATGCTGTGTCGGTGGCGTGGGTGGCGTGTGCTCTTGGTGCCGGGGGAGCCTGTGAAGGGGTCAGTGCCGCCAGAGTTTTTGGCCCTCTGCTGCTCCCAGAAGTCGGCAGTAGACCTTTCATGGGACTAAGAGCCCTGGCTGGAGGGGTGCGAGTGCACGCCTCTGGAGCGGCCAGGTGGCACCGAAGTGGGTCCTTTGCCCTATGGCCCATGGCCCTTTTTGCTTGGTGCCAGGGTTTTAGTCTTTTTGGGCACCGGCAACTGGGAAGGGTATCACGCGGAGCCAGGTGCCAGGGGCATACTGCGCAACGAGGCCGAGGCACTCGGCAAGTCCTGGTGGGGCTGCATGGAGGCCGGGCTCAGGGCAGACTCCATGAGGAGAACCCAAAGCCGAATATCCCGCTCCTTTTGCGTGCAGGACCAGAAGTTCTTGCAAACTCTGCACTTATCTCTAATGTGCGATTCCCCCAAGTACTTGAAGCAGCTGCTATGAGAGTCACTTACAGCCATCGGCCTGTTGCAGTCTGCGCAAGACTTAAACCCAGGAGACCAGGGCATGGCCCACCTGAAGAGAAGTCCTTGCTGGGACCCTAACTGCTAACTACTTAACACTAACTACTATGAACAAAACTATTTACAAGGCCCTAAGGCTCAAAGAAAATAGACAAAAACAGCTAGCTCTTGCAATGCAAGGGAAGGCGCTCCGACTAACTACCATGGATGGTAAGAAGGAACCAAGAGGGCATAGGGTCAGTGGCACCTGATATACTGGCGCATGAGCGTGGCATTCAAGAGGGCACCACTGCCGACCCTACAGATACTGCTAAGGCAAAAAGTTCCGACAACCACACATGTGAGCGTGCGCACACCTGGAATGGATTCTACATGAGCAAGCACTCGAAGAAGAATGTGTATTTCTTTCTCTGACTAATCCAGTTCCCAGGCAAAGACAATGAAGGTCCATTTTT